>NW_006399755.1:15413310-15417959 GCF_000299155.1 Elephantulus edwardii
TGGCTGTTGGTGCCAAGAGTGTTGACCGTGGAGCCGAGCAAACTGAAGCTGTGAACAATCTCAATCTCTTCGCCATCCATCCTGATGCTTCCAATTGGTCCAGTGGTGAAAATTTTTGTCTTCTTGACATTGAGCCTCAGTCCATACTGAAGGCTGCAGTCCTTGGCCCTCTGAAGCAAGTACATGAGGCCCTCCTCAGTTTCAGCAAGGATACAACCCTGATATTAATCTTTCTTATTAATCTCTCTTATTAAACCATATAGTGTTCCCTTTGGAAGTAGGAGTGGTACCCACTTCCTAAAAACATGCCTCTGGAAACTCTATGAATTTTGATAAATGACAATAGTTACCGAAAGGCTTCAGGCCTTTTGCTCATAGGATCGTTATGAGTCGTGCTTAACTCAACAGCAATCAACAACAACAACAGTGTTCCCTGGCTTGGTTCACAAAACAGCTTCTAGATATAGGTTTTGCAAGAGCACAATGAAATGTTCTGGGATTCCCAATATTTTCAATATTAATCATAATTTGTTATGATCCACACAGTCAAATGCTTTTGCATAGTCAATAAAGCACAAATAGACATGCTTTCTTTTAAGCCAGGATCTATATGACATCAGCAATGATATCCCTAGTGCTATAGCCTCTTCTAAATCAGCTTAAACTTCTGGCAGTTCTCTATCTATGTACTGTTCTAGCCAATTTTTAATGATCTTAAGTAATATTTTGCTTGCATGTGATATTAATGATAATGTTCGACAATGTCAACAATCTGTTTTATCACCTTTCTTGAGAATGGGAATAAATACAGGTCTCTTCCCATCAGTTTGCCAAGCAGCTGTCCTCCAAATTTCCTGGCATAGTCTGGTAAGCACATCCAAGGCTGCATCTGTCATTTGAAACATATCAATTTGTATCCCATTGATTCCTGGGGCCTTATTTTTTGCTGATGCCTTCAGTGTCATTTGAACTCCTTTCTTCATTAGCATTGGCTTTTGATCATAGGGTACTTCCCACAATATTTCTGGTGCTCAATATCTTGTGCATCAGGAAAGTATACATTTATGAGTATATAAAAATGACCTCTCTGAATACTTCTCCAACTGCTCTGGATTCCTGTACTCCCCATAAGACAGCACAACTCCTTAGGAGTCATGGGTCAGATTGTAGTTTGGAGAAGGTTCCCTAAGGTTGACAATGACATTGCGATTTTCTTATGGGATAATCTTGGATAAATGAAACAACATGTAGATTATTCTGTTTATTCATCTATAAAATGGAACAGATAATGGTTCCTATTAATAAATTTAGTCGGACCCCAAGGACTCAACAAATAAATTGTTAGAGTTAGTAAACCAATTTCGTATAGTGGCAGGACACAAGATCAATATACAAAAGCCAGTGAGATTCCTTTACAGTAATAGAGGAAACAGAGAATGAAAATAAGACAGCAATACCATTTATAACAGCCAACCACAAATTGAGATATTTAGAAATAAAACTCACTAGAGACCCAAAAGACCATTACAAAGAAAACTACAGAATATTTCTGAGAAAACCAATAAAATACCTAAATAAACTGGAAAATGTTCCCTGTTTGAGTAGAAAGACTCGCTATAGTGGAAATGACAATCCTAGCAAGCGTAATCTATATGTTTAATGCAATCCTAATACAGATATCAAATTCATTTTTCAAAGAGAAAGAAAAGGCAATTGGAAAGTTTATTTGGAGAGGAAAGAAATGTGGGTTATATAGTAATATAACTCACTCATTGTCATGGAGTCAGAATATACTCATAACTGACACCACTACCCCCAGCAGGCTTTTAGAGGCTATAAAAAATTGCATGGAAACCTGCCCATTTTTCTCTCATGGAGCTTCTAGTAAATTCAAATCACTTGCCTTTAAGTTTGCAGCTCAACTCCTTATACTAGTATGTTAATGTTGTTATATACCATCAAGTCAGAACTAACTCATATCTGAACCTCCACTGGACTTTCAGAGACCATAAATAGCACAGGAAGAGACTGCCTATCTTTCTCCTGATGAGTAGCTGGTGGATTCAAGTCACATGGCTTTGGGTTGGTAGCACAACTCTTTACCATTAAGCCCCTAGAACTCCTTACAGTAGTATAGTGAAATCTACTCTCTATAAAATTTGATTTGAAGCTTATGTGTTAATCATAATACAACCTTCCACTGAGAGAACATTTTATAGTTTACAATGCTAAGAACAATGCCTGGTTCTAGTTGACAAGAACCTGGTAGTAATAAGAACAATGGTACAATACTGAGTTAAAATTTCTGAGAACTAAAACAAAACAAAACAAAACAAAAATTTCTGAGAACTCATCAGGTTCTGTGCTAAGCATAGTAGTATCTTACTAAATCATCTGAAATTGCACTTTTCTCCCCATAACAACCATTATATTATTACTATATTATTATAACTGCAACTACAGCTATTTTATTATTAAACTGTATCACTACTGTTACTAAATACAGTATTTCATTCTCACCACTGTATTTTGTGGAAGAGTCCACTCATTTTGCATATGAAGAAACATAAGCTTAAAGGGAAAAAGTCATTTTTGTCCCAGTTCACACAGCTTACAACAATCCATGTCGGCTAACTCCCGGCTCCATGCTCCCTCCACAGTCCACAGCCCTGGCTGGTCCTTACCTGTGGGCTGTAGCTTTCCACATTATATGGCTTTCTGAACTTCGTGTTGAGGATGTAATGGGGGGAACATCCGCCAGAGTAATATCTGTGATCTAGAACAGAGGCTTCGAAACTGTTTGTAAATAAATTTAATCTGTAAAAAAAAAAAAAAAATCCCAGAAAGGGTGAAGAGAGTAGGTTTTTATGTTTCTTATTCTCAGACAGCGACCTTTGTGAGTGAAACCAAACCTCTTTCGCACAACATTTTAGGCCCAGAATACTCGGTCACAAACCAACTTTCATGCTCCCAACTGTAATCCTATTCCCTATTTCCAAGCCATTTAAAAAAGTTTGTTTTCCCTCAGATTTGCTTTGTTCCTTCTTCTGTGTATAAGTGTTGTTCCCTGTGCTCAGAATATCATTTTAACTCTTAATTCATTTTATTTCCTTCTTGTTTTTTCAAGATTGAGCCTTCACTCTTGAGGGAAGTTACAGGAAGCCTTCACTGATATCTTTCAGGCTTACAACTCCAACCTACACTTTTTTAAAGACCTTCTCATACCCTGCACTTACTCTTCATTTATTTATTATGCTATGCTATTTTAAGAGTATCCATTCTTTCTACTAGAGAAGATCAGAAAGATGTTTACTTGTATTTAATTGATTTTGCAAAGGTATTTGATTATGTGTATCATAACATTGATAATGTTATGGATAACATTGAGAAGAATGAGAATCCAGAACATTTGAAAACTAAGGTGTACCTGTTTCATTCCATGGGTTTCTCAATTGCCTGCTATACATCAAAGAGCTGGACAATGAATAAAGATGACAGACCACATTATGCTTTTGAGTTGCGGTGCTAGATAAGAGTATTGAGTATCCCATGGACTGTCAAAAGAACAAACACATCTGTCTTGGGAAATGTGTCACCAAAGTGCTCCTTGGAGGCAAAGATGGCAAAGTTTTATCTTTCATACTATGGACACATTGCCAGGTGAGGCTATTCCTTGAGAAGGGGTGTTATGCTTGGAAAGATGGAGGGTCAGCAAAGGAGAGGAAGATGCCAAACAAGGTGGATCAACACAATGACTTCAGCAATGGGCTCCACTATGTCAGAGAGAGAATGATGGTACAGGATAGGGTAGGTTTCAGGTCTGTTGTTCATAAGGTTGCTATTAATCTTACTTGACAGCACCTAACAATAACAACAACATCACAAAAAGTATTCAAAAAAATGACTGCTTACTGAGGGCCCATGTGGTGACAGACACTAATGGATATATTGCATGCCTCATGTCATTTATTGTCCCTGAAGTCCTGAGCTGTAAGCATCATTACATCTGTGTTAGAGAGAAGGGAGATCCAGCTGTTTCTTCTCGTTGCCTCATGAGGAATCCTGCCATTCCTGACCAGTTACTAAGACTTACAGTTCTCTGTGTGTTGAACAGCACTATCCTTTTAGCTTTCACCCATTAGCCTTGGTTCTCTTTCTACCCAGAATTGTCTTCTGCCCTCATTCCCATGATAATCTTTAACAGATCATCATAATATAGGTTAATATTATTATAAAGATTGGTAGTTTGAGCCTACCCAAAGGTATTTCAGAAGAGAGATCTGGCAATCTACTTAAAAAAAAATAAGTAAAAATCAGTCCTTACAAAGTTTTAATTACAAAGAGTATTAATCATTTGCACCAATACAGCCATATGTTGTTGTTATTGTTGTGTACCATTGAGTCAGAACCGACACACAGTTAACCCTCTAGCAAGTTTTCAGAGGCAGTTAATCACACGGGAAGAGATTGCCCATCTTTCTCCCACAGAGCAGCTAGTGGATTTGAACTGCAAGCCTTTGGGATTGCAGTCATATGTTGTTGTTGTTGTTGTTGTTGTTGTTGTTGTTGTTATGTGCCGTCAAGTAGCCTGCGACTCATAGCGACCCTATGTACAACAGCCCTAAACTCCGCTCTGTCCTGTGCCAATC
>NW_006399755.1:15418497-15422697 GCF_000299155.1 Elephantulus edwardii
CAATCTCTTCACCATCCATCCTGATGCTGCCAGTTGTTCCAGTGGTGAGAATCTTTGTCTTCTTGACATTGAGCCTCAATCCATATTGTAGGCTGCAGTCCTTGACATTCTACAGTCATATAGCAGGTGTTAAAATAATTGTTCAATTCCAGCTACCCTGTAGCAGCCCATTAGTCTCCATGTATAACTCTGTCTCTAGTATTGTTGCATTGCCTTCCTGTGTGGCCCATATCAGTCCACTGAATAGACTCTCAGAGATGGTCTGGAGTCCCCTCAAGAGCATCTACTTGCATGCCATTTTTCTTTCAGAAAGGAAAAAGTGGAGCTCTGTTTTTTTCTGTTTCGTTCCTCTTTATGCTCCAGAATCACATTGAATTCCATGCCTTCTTATTTACACAACAAGAAGACAGCCACTTACCCATTGGCCAGGTTGTCAATTGCCCAGTATCGCTCCATTTCCTGTTGACATTTTTTATAAACTCTTTTGCAGTTGGCCTCATCTGATAGGTCTCCACAGTCATTGTCTCCATTGCAAAGAAGTCTGCGGTTTATACACCTCCCTGGAATGGAGAAAGGAAAACACAGAAGGTCACATAGTTATCAGGAAGGGGAACTAACATGACATGAGCACCTATTTGATGCTGGGAATTTTTCATAAGTCTTTAATGCCTTGTCAAGGATGGTCCTGATGGATCAAGGTTGGTTGGTAATGGCTTTAGCAGCTTAATCCTTCAACCTTAAAATACTTAAAGAGGCCAGTGTCATATTTCTGAAAGTACTGCGAGGGAGATTGTTTGGAAACATTCTACAAGGGTAAGTGTGGGGTGGGAAGCTTTAGAGAGTGAAAAGATATGGTTACCAGGGTGAAAAGATTAGACAGGATCGTGGAATTGTCTTACTGAAGCTCTGCAAAGAAGCAGGTCTGGGAGCTTCTGCAGTTAGTGATCAGTCGCGGGGATTTCTTAACATTCCTAACGCCTCTGTCCCAATTTTACCTATTAGTAAAATCATTCTAGTAGTGTAGCCTGTAGATGTCATGCCGTTAATGCAAAAGCTAAGTCTCTCTGGTGATTCAAATCTTCCAGGGGATCTGAAGAAGAAAAATGAGCAATCTCTTCCTGTTCAATTTTCAGCCTCAGAAACGCAATGGAGAGCCAGCCATGAGTCAGTTCTGACTCAATGGTAATCAGTTGAATGTTGCTGAGACTAGTTATACTTACTCAATTAGGAATTAGGTAGAGTTGAACTGCTATTTAGTGGGTAGTGGGTAGAAAGCTGCATTGCCATCTCAAAGATGAGCTGTTTGAATTCGCCTGCTGCCACTTGGGAAGAAGATGAGCAGTCCTCCCCTGTGATTTACAGGCTCTGACAGTCCGACAGAGGGTCAGCTCTGAATTGGTTCTAACTTGATGTCAATGAGGGTTTGTTTGTTGTTGTTAAGATCCTTTCAGGTTATTATAATTAAATGTGAAAAAAGCTGCATTCAGATAATCAAAGTCAATGAACTTCCTTGGCATTTCTTAAGGTGAAGAAACTGAAGAATAAATTCAAGCCTCAAGTTGCCATACTTAATGATGCTATGGGCAGGATATTGAATGATTCAGGAAGTATTAAAAGAAGATGGGAGGATTACACAGAGTCACTCTACCAAAAAAATTGGCTAACACAGAAGAATTTCATGAAACAACTTATGTTCAAGAGGCAATGGTGATGAAGGAAGAAGCTCAAGCTGCTCTGAAGGACTTGGCAAAAAACAAGGCTCCAGGAATTGCTGGGATACCAATTGACATATTTCAACAAACAGATGCAACCCTGGATGTGTTTACCATGTTATGCCAAGAAATCTGGAGGACTACCACCTCAAGGCCAACTGACTGGAAGAGATCCATATTTATTTTTATCCCAGGAAAAAAGTGATCCAATAGAGTGTAGTAATTAGCAAATATCACTAATATCCCATGCAAACAAAATTCTACTGAAGATCATCCAAAAATAACTGGAACATAGGCAAAAAACTATCAGAAATGCAAGTTGAGTTTAGAAGAGGCTGTGACACTAGGGACATTATCACCAATGTTAGTCAAATCATGGTCAAAAGTAGAGAGTACCAGAGGAGTATCTATCTGTGTTTCATTGACTATGAAAAGACATTTGACTATGGCTCACAACAAACTGTGGCTGACCTTGAGAAGAATGGGACTCCCATAACACCTGATTCTGCTCATGTGGAACCTATATTTGGACCAGGAGTCAGTTGTCAGAATAGAACAAGAAAAGGAGTGTGTCATGGATGCATCCTATCTCCATAATTTCTTTTAAATTTTGTATTGGTTTGCATAG
This sequence comes from Elephantulus edwardii, assembly GCF_000299155.1. Classification (NCBI taxonomy): domain Eukaryota; kingdom Metazoa; phylum Chordata; class Mammalia; order Macroscelidea; family Macroscelididae; genus Elephantulus; species Elephantulus edwardii. Next base: position 15,420,838 of record NW_006399755.1, read on the forward strand.
CCAAAGGTGGGTGACTCTAATCCACAGCCCTCAGATCTGTCTTTAATTGTTTTTGGTGGAACATTCTTCTAGGTCGTATAACCCTGGTATGTCCACTCGCTGTACAGAGGTAACTCGTGATTGCTGTGAAGCCGAACACTGTGACACTGATGTGTCAAATGTGAGAATAGTTACCCATGGTGGACAGTGTTTGGTGGAGCTCCCCGATTAAAACAAGCTTGGAAGCAGGAGTGGCATCCACTTCTGAAATAGCTTACCTCTGGAAATCCTACAAACCTGAAGAAAGGACAAAAGTTATACAAGTGTCCAGGACTTTCTTTCATAGGGTTGCTATGAGTCTCCCACAACTCGATGGCACTTAACAACAATATCATTGGTTTGTATATAAACTTCTCCATAACTTTTCAATACATATGCAGAAGAGATTATCCCAGAGACTGGCTTTTATGAAGAAGAATGGAGCATCAGGATTGGAAGAAGACTCATAAACAATTTATGTTATACAGATGATACAACCTTGCTTAAAGAAGGGCCTGAAGTTGCACAGGGCCAAGGACTATAGTCTGCAGTATGAATTGAAGCTCAGAATAAAGAAAATGAAAGTTCTCACCACTGGGCCAATTGACAGCACTGTGGTGAGTGGAGAAGAGATTGAAATTGTTAACAATTTCAGCTTGCTAGGTTTCACAATCAACAACACTCTTGGCATCAGTAGTCAGGAAATCAAAAAACAAATTGCATTAGGAAAATCTGTCATCAGGCACTTCTCCAGAGTGCTGAAGAGCAATGAAATCACTCTAGAGACTAAGATGCACCTGATCCAGGCAATGGTCTTCATCATTACTTGCCATGCATCAGAGAACTGCACAATGGCTGAAGATAACAGCAAAAGAATTACTGCTTTAAAGTTGTTTTGTTGGATTAGAATCTTGAACATATCATGGACTGCCAAGAAAATAGGTCTGTCCTGGAGTGGGTGAAAACAAGTTGCTCCTTGGAGGCAAGGATTTTGAGGTTCCAGCTTACATACGGTGGGCATACTGCCAAGAGGGATGAGTCCTTGGAGGAGGACATCATGCTTGGAAGGGTGGAGGGACAGTTTAAGAAAAGAAGACCTAGGATGAGATAGAATGTCAAGGTAACTGGGGTAATGAGGGTAGTTTGTCAAAGACGGTGAGTTTGGCTCAGGATAGAGCAGGATTCACAGCTATTGTGCATAGGGTTGCTATGAGTCATAGCTGATGCAAAGGCATATAACAGCTACAGTAGGGCTATTAAGCTTTGGTGGTCTGATGAGAAGAGAATTGTGCTCTCATCACAAAGGAAAGTGACTTGAATTCTCCAGCTGCTTATCAGGAGGGGATGGACAATCTCCTTTTAAGTGATTTACTGCCTCTGAAAACCTGCTAGGAATCAGCTATGATTTACTTCTCCAACTTCACAATAACTGTTGAAATGAAATGACTGAAACAGGTTAGTGAAGCCTTAAATCAATAATATTAATAGTAGAATAGTCATTCACAGTAATGTCCACATATATGTTCTCATTACCGACATTACTAATGGTTTTCGTGATACAAGTTCATATTGCTAGTAAATTGCTCAGGTTACCAATAATCTTGTTTTTATGTGCTGTGAAGTTGGAACCAACTCTGAACCTCCACTGTGTTTTGAGAGGCTCTAAATTGCAAAAAAGGAGATAGATTGCCCATCTTTCTCCCTCAGAGTACCTGTTAAATTAAAAACTGCATTTGGGTTGGCAGTTAACTCTACCACTAGGCTACCAGAACTTCCTATTACACACACACACACACACACACACACACACACACACACACACACACACACACAGCAAGACTT
>NW_006399755.1:15423232-15438039 GCF_000299155.1 Elephantulus edwardii
TCTAGATAATGTTGGCAAAATGCCCTTATTTTTGCTTTAAACTTGGTGAAATAGAAGCATATGTTTGCTAGGTGAGGCAATTACAAAGACAAATGTTTACTTAGTTTTGCAAGTAATGATTATTTATTTGTATAGTCTCTCCTTCCTTTTTCTCCTCTTTCCACTCTCCTTCGTATTCCCTTCTTTTTTCTTCTTCTTCACCTCTTCCAACCTTTCTCCCTCCTCTGCCACCTTCTACATGCTTTCCTTCCTCCTTTCCTTCCTTGTTCTCTCCTTTTCCCCTTCATTTGCTTTCTTCATTTCGAAAGCTTTTTTCTATGTCATGTGGTAGTAGCCATGCTGAACTTCAAATTCCCTCATGACCATCAAGTCAGACCATCATAACTTACCCCCAAACGAGTTTCCAAGGTGTAAGTCGCCTGAGAAAAGATTTTCCCCCCCCTAGATCCTCTGAGGCACCACTGATATGCAGTGCAACCCTTTATGGACTATACCACTGAGACCTGATCATGTAGAAAGACAAAAACCAGGTGGTTGTTGTTCGTTGTTAGGTGTCATCGAATTGAGGATGACTCATAGTGACCCTATGAACAATGGACTTGAACCTGTCCTATCCTGTGTCATCCTTATTATCTCTGACTCACCTGAGCCCATTATTGTTTGTAGTCACTTTGTCAATCTCTGTTATAGGGGATCTTCCTCTCTTTCGCTGACCCTCCACCTTTCCAATCATGTTGTCCCTTTCTAAAGAAGAGCCTCTCCTAGCAACATAACCAAAGAATGAGACATGCAGTTTCATCATCTTTACCTCAAAGGAGCACTCTGGTTGCACTTTTCCCAAGACATATCTGTTCTTTTGGCAGTCCATAGTATACTCAGTACTCTTCTCCAGCACCACAACACTAATGCATCAATTTTTCCGTCATTCTTTGTCCAGCTCTCAGATACATAGCAGGTGATTGAGAAGACCATGACGGAGGGGTGGCGGCAGCAGCGGTACGAGCATGAAGAGGAGAGCTGGCCTGGAGGGCAGCATGAGGAGGAGATGATAGTCGAGTTCTTTTATGGCACATGGAATAAGCCATCCACTCCAGAGTTAAGCCCATTCAACTGAAAGGAGAGCATCATTCCAACATTTTCTGTCTGGCTTTCAACAGTGGAAACACTAAAGTATTCTCTGGAGGAAATGATGAGCAAGTTATCATCCATGATGCTGAAAGCAGTGAGAGCCTGGATGTGTTCACCCATGAAGATGCACTATGTGGCTTGTCAGTAAGCCCAGTGAATGATAATATTTTCAGATGATGGCCAGGTTCTCATCTGGGACATCTGAGAGTCTCCTCATGGAGAACCCTTCTGCCTGGCTAACTATCCGTCAGCTTTTCACAGTGTCATGTTTAACCCTGTGGAGCCTTGACTATTGGCTATCGCCAATTCAGAGGAAGGAGTGGGACTCTGGGATATTCGAAAACCTCAAAGTTCTCTCCTGCTTTATGGTGGCAACCTCTCCCTCCAGAGGGCCATGAGTGTGCGATTCAACAGCAACGGGACCCAGCTGCTGGCCCTGCAGCGCTGCTTGCCTCCTGTGCTCTATGACATCCACTCCCGCCTCCCTCTATTCCACTTTGACAATGAGGGCTACTTCAACTCTTGCACCATGAAAAGCTGCTGTTTTGCAGGAGATCAAGACCAGTAGTACATCCTATCGGGCTCTGATGACTTCAACCTGCCCATGTGGATAATTCCTGCAGATCCAGAAGCAGGTGGCGTTGGTAGGGTGGTCAACGGAGCCTTGCATGGTGCTGAAAGGGCATCGATCTATTGTTAACAAAGTCCGGTTTAATCCCCACACCTACATGATCTGCTCCTCTGGTGTAGAAAAGATGATCAAGATTTGGAGCCCATACAAGCAGCCAGGATGTACTGGAGATCTTGATGGCAGGACTGAAGATGATTCTCGCTGCCTCTATACCCATGAAGAGTATATTAGCCTTGTGCTGAACAGTGGCAGTGGCCTATTGCATGACTACACCAACCAGTCAGTCCAGGAGGATCCCCGGATGATGGCCTTCTTCGACTCCCTAGTGCGCCGAGAGATTGAGGGCTGGAGCTCCGATTCAGACAGTGACCTCAGTGAGAGCACTATCCTCCAGCTGCACACCGGGGTCAGCGAGCGCTAGGGCTATACACACTCAGAGTCTTCAGCTTCACTGCCCCGCTCCCCGCCCCCCACAGTGGACGAGTCTGCTGACAATGCCTTCCACCTGGGGCCCCTTCGAGTCACCACCTCAAATGCAGTAGCATCAACTCCACCACCACCTACGTGTGAGGATGCCGCTTCTCGCCAGCAGCGCTTGTCCGCTCTCCGGCGCTACCAGGACAAGCGCCTCCTGGCCCTTTCCAACGAGTCTGACTCCGAAGAGAACACCTGTGAGGTTGAACTGGACACAGATCTCTTCCCCCGACCACGGTCACCTAGCCCTGAAGAAGAGTCTAGCAGCTCCAGCAGCTCTAGTAGCTCCGAGGATGAGGAGGAGCTGAATGAATGTCGAGCCTCTACCCGACAGCGGAATGCCATGAGGCGTCGACAGAGGACACCCCGCGAGGAGAGACCTAGTGCCCTGAGCAAGCCCACGAACACCTATATTGGCGAAGACAACTACGATTACCCCCAGATCAAGATAGATGACCACTCGTCTTCCCCTGCCTCCTCCCCTGAGCAGAGTGCTTAAGGTAGATGATCACTCGTCTTCCCTGCCTCCTCCCCTGAGCGGAGTGCTTCTACCGTGGAGATTCAGCCAAGCCGGGTTTCACCAACCTCAGACATAGAATAGAATCAGTTGAGCGGAAGATTTATAAAGCTTATAAGTGGCTTCGCTACTCTTACAACTCCTACTCAAATAACAAAGATGGCAAGACCTCCCTGGTGACTGGGGAGGCAGATGATGGGAGAGCAGGAACTAGCTGCAAGGACAACCCAATCCCCTCTTCCAGTAAGGAGGTTTGTCTAAACACAGCTGCAGCCCAGAGAAACCAGGACCTGCCTCCTGAAGGCCACAGTAAAGATGCTTTTAAAGAAGGGACTTCTAGAAACCCCAGCAATGGCCCAGGCCAAGAGCACAGCAGTCACATTTGGACAGAGGTGCCAGAGGGCACTTCTCAGGACACCAACAGCAGTGGCTCTATAGAACACACTTTTGAAACCAAGAAGCTCAACGGAAAAGCCTTGAGCAAGGCCCTGAACAGCCGGGCTGAGGAGCCACCTTCTCCTTCTACCCCAAAGGCAACTGGCTCCACTCTAAACAGTGGGTCTGGCACCTGTCCCAGGACCCAGTCTGATGACAGTGAGGAGAGGAGCCTCGAAACCATCTGTGCCACTCATAACAATGGACACTTACAACCTCATCCCTCTCACCCCCACAACAATGGGCAGAACGTTGGGGGAACCTGAGACACTGGCTTATTCTTCTCCAGGACTTTTGGACCCTGATCATGATAACTTGCCCCTGGCAGGGACACTCCTACACAGAAATTGTTGTGGGTCTGAAACGGTCTTTGAGACCCCCAGTGCTGGAACAGGAGAGGACCCCACTGGTCCTCTAGCCACAGATAGTGGAAAGGGTGCTCTCGGTCTCAGTGGCCTCAAAAGGCACCGAGTAGAATTGGAGGATGGAGATCCAGAGAATTCTTCCTCAGAGAAGACATGATAATGACAGAGGGAAGGGAAGGGTGGTGGGGAAGGCTACGGAAAGTAGCTTTACAAAAAGAGAGAGAAAGGGAAAAAAATCTTGTTTAATGAACACAGAGGAAAGGGGGAGGAAAAGTATTAAAGGCACATAACACAGGGCCTGACATTTTGTGTCTGCTGCTGCTCACTTCTGTTCAACAATGGGCCTGGATGTTTAATTGACTGTTGGTTTATGCTGTGTTAAGAAAGGGGGGAGAAATCCAAGTGACTCCACTAGTGAGACTTGAGCATAGTGTATTTGTACAAGGTTCTGTTCAAGTAAATAATTTTTGAGACGTTAAAAAAAGAAGAAAAAAAAGAAAAGACCATGACCTGAATCAGGCACACCTTAGTCTTCAAACTGACACCATTGCTCATCATTATTTTGGAAAGGTCCCTGACTGCTGGTGCCAAGGGTCTTGGTTGCTCATCTAAGAAGAATTAAATGGTTGAGAATGTCAATCCTTTCTCCATCTATCATAATGTATTCTGTTGGCACCATGGTGAGAACCATTGTTTTCTTGATGTTGAATGTAATCCATACCAAAAACTGTAGTTCTCTTGATCTTCTGCAGCAAGCGCTTCTAGTCCTCATTTTCAGCAGTTATATCATTTGGGTAACAGAGATTATTAATAAGTACCTCAGATCCTGATGCCACATTCTTCTTCATAGAGTCCAGATTCTCAAATGTTATGCTCAGCATACAGAATAAAGACATGGTGAAAGGATACATCCCTGACACACACCCTTCGTGATTTTAAACCATGTATAGTTTCCTTGCTCCATTCAAACAGCAACTTCTTGATCTAGGTATAGATTTCACATTAGCACAAAAACTGTCCTGTAATTCCCGTTCTTTTCAATGTTAGCCATAACTTGTTATGATTCATACAGTCAAATTCCTTCACAACAACAACAAGCAAAAACCAGGAGATATCCCCTAAAAATATTTAAAGATAAATGATTCTACTTAAGTCTTTCAGGGTTTTGGCCACATTTAATTAGAGTTTACTTGATGTATTAAACCCCAATCAACATTCTACAGACTAATTTCACATTTATTGTTATTAGATGCTTTACAAAAATATTTTTGAGATGATTTTTCAACTTAATTGTTATTTTGAACATTCATATCATAATAAGTTTCATGGACTCATCACTGTTCTTTAAAATTGTATATAATGTTCCATTATATATATGTACTACAATTTCCTTATCTATTCATCTGTTGATGGCCACTTAGAATTTAAATTCCACTGTGAATAAAGTAAAGATCTGTTTGTGTCATTGTTTTTAGGTTTCTCAGATTAGGTTTCACCTAATCTGAGGAGTGGGATTGCTTGATAAGAAGATACTTCTATTTTTAGTTTTTAGGAATGCACTATGATAGATTTAATAGTGGTTGTAATATTTTACAGTCTCACAAGAAATGTTTCTGTATATAAAGGTATCTAACAACAGTTAATTGTGTTCAGGTGAAACCCATAGCTAGACCAAGAGACGTGTTTGCTGTGGAAAAGGTATTTTTAATAAATCTGTTGGGGGAGGGGGTATCAATGCAATTTTAGCATAAATAAGATAGTATAACCTCGTAGATACCAGTGAGCCAACAGAGCATATCCTGATAGATGGAGAAAGGATAGAACTATGAATATTTTCATTCTATTTGGATCCACAATCAACACCTCTGGTACTAGAAGTCAGGAGATCAGGAGGTGTATTGCTTTGGGAAAGTCTACAGTCAGGGACCTCTCTAAAATGCTGAAGAGCAATGATGTCAATTTGAAGACTAAAGTGTATCTGATTCAGGCTATGGTTTTTTAAATTATTTGCTTTACTTCTGAGAGCTATACAGTGAATAAGGATGACAGGAGAATTGATAGCTTTGAATTGTGGTTTTGGTGGAGAGTACCAAATATCTCATGGACTTCTAAAAGAATAAACAAATTTGTCATGGAAAAGCTGCAACAAAAGTGCTCTTTGGAAGCAAGGACAATGAAGCTGCATGTCTCATACTTTGGACATGTTTCTAAGAGAGATTATTCTTTTTAAAGGGATATCATGCTTGGAAGGGTGGAGGGTCAGCAAAAGAGAAGAAGAAACCCAATTAGGTGGATTGACACAGTGACTGCAGCAATGAACTGCAGTGTATCAGAGATGATGAGGATGGCACAGTTTAGAACAGGACCCAGGTCTGTTGCTCGTGGGGTCACCATGAGTCATACTCAACTCGAAGGTATCTAACAACACTTACTTGTGTTCAGGTGAAACCCATATCTAGACCAAGAGACTATGTCTGAACACAGCAAGGGAACACTGCATGGTTTAGTCAAGAAGAAGGTGTATCAGGGCTGTACTCTTTCTTCATACCTATTTAATCTGTATGCTAAACAAAGCATTTGAGAAACTGAATTTTATGTAGAAGAATGTGGTATCAGGATCAGAGGAAAACTCAGCAACCTGCATCATGCTGATGACAGAATCTTGCTTGCTGAAAGTGAGGAGAATTTAAAGTTCTTGCTGCAGATTAAGGACTAGTCTTTAATATGGAGTACATCTCAACATCAAGAAAATAAAAATCCTCCTCCCTCAGTCAATAAGCAACATTGTGATTGTGGCAGCTGGAGAAAAAATTTAAATTGTCATTTATTTCATCTTCTTTAGATTCACAATCAACACCCTTAGTATTAGTAGTTGGAGATCAGAAGACCTACCGCATTGGGAAAGTCTGCACTCAGGGACCTCTCCAAACTACTGATGGTCAATGATGTCAGTTTGAAAACTAAGGTGCATCTGATTCAGATCATGGTTTTTCAATCATTTGCGATGCATTTGAAAGCTGAATTATGAATAGGGGGTAATAGAAGAAGAATTGATGCCTTTGAGCTGTCGTATTGGAGAAGAGTACTGAATATTCCATGGACTGACAAAAGAACAAATATAGATATCTTGGATAAAGTACAGCCAGAATTTTCTTTGGAGGCAAGAATGGTGAAACTCTATCTCATGTACTTTGGCCATGTTGTTACGAGGCGTTGGTTCATGCTTAGAAAGGTGGTAGGAAAGTATAAGATAGGCAGATCCACAAGAAGATGGATTGACATGGTGACCATATCAATGGGCTCAAATATGCCAGACATGGCGAGGATGGCACAGAATAGAACGGTGTTCAGATCTGCTGTTTGTTGGTTGCTTAGATGTCCTCTCTGGTGAAATTTTATTCACACACTTAAACAATATTTTTAAAAACCCCTTTTTCCTTTAGGGGACATTTTACAGAACAAAGCAGTTTCCACTCAACAATTTATGCACAAATTGTTTTGTAAACACCACAGTATATTACCACTCTCTTCTTTTCTACCCTGGGCTTTCTGCTTCCATTTGTCCTATTTCCCTCCTACTTCCTGCTTTCTAATCTTAGTTTTGGGTCAAATGTGGCCCGTTTGGTCTCATATACTTCTTTATTCTTAATGCGCACACATCTCACAGATATTATTGGGTTTTTTTAATAGTACTGTATAGTATTTGATCAAAAAGTGAACTTTGGAAGCAGCTTCAGTTCTGAGTGAAAGGTGTCCAGGGCCTATAGTCTCCAGGGTTCCTCCAGTCTCCATTTTTTTGATTGTTGTCTTTTTTATTGTTGCAGTACCACAAGTTTCTATAGATTTTTGAGGTTGCTTCCAAAGATTTAATCCCAGTTGTAGGTTGCCTGTTCACTCTTTCAATAAAAATCTTCTTTTGTGCATAGTTTCAAATATTTATGGGGTCCCATTTAGCTATTTTTGTTTGCTTCTATTCACACATTTGTTGTTATGTTTATTATCCTATTTTTACATATGGTTAGATATTTTGTTTTTCTATGTTTTATCATGGGAATTTTATGGGTTTAGGCTTAACATTTAAGTTTTTATCCAGTTTTGTTTTTGTGTATGGTATAAAGTATGGGTCTTATTTAATTTTTCTTCGAACACATATACAGTTTTGCCGGCATCATTTATGAAGAGTATTATTCACCACTAATGAATGCTGAGTTCTTAAAAGTCAGATATCTACTCATCATTGGGAACTTTAGTGGCCTAGTGATAAGGAGTTATACTCTCAGCCTAAAGGTATGCAGTTCAAATCCACCAGCTGCTCTGCGGAAAAAAGAATGGGTAATTGCTTCTGCTTAGTGCTCTAGCTATAACTCCCAGCATAATGTTGAATAAGAGTTGTGATAATGGGCATCCTTCTCTCATTCTGTTCTTAAGGGGAAACTTTCAGGCTTTCTTTGCTGGGCATAATATCGGCTGTTAGTTTTGTATATGTTGTTGTTGTCGTCATTGTGTACCATCAAGTCAAAATCAACTCATACTGACCCTCCAGTAGGTTTTCAGAGGCAGTTAATCTCATGGGAGAAATTGCCCATCCTTCTCCTGCAGAGCAGCTGGTGAATTCAAACAGTGTGCCTTTGGGATTGCAGCACAGCTTCTTGCCACTGGACCACCAGAGCTCCCTGTTTATATATATCCCTAATTACATTAAGAAATTTCCTTTATTCCTATTTTGAGAGTTTTATTAGGGAAATACGTTGAATTTACTTTTCTGCATAAATTAGTAGGATCATATAGTCTTTCCCCTTGTGTTATTTATGAAGTCTGCATCGATTTTTCTAATGTTGAGTGAGCCTGTCCTTAGAATATGAACCCCCATGGTCATGGTTTATGTTTTATGCATATGTTGATGAAACTGGTTTGCTAGAATTTTGTGGAAAATGTTTGCACCTATGTTTAAAAGGGAAATTGGCTTGTAATTTTCTTTCTTTTTTCCTTTAAACATATTTAGCACCATAGAGTGAATACTTTTTCAATTCACTCTGTTAGTCTGACTTTCATTGAAGACATTTCCTTATCTTCATGTTTCTTTTGATTGATAAATGTCATGTTATTTTGTTAGGTTTATTACTTTTCACTGAACATGGGTCATGTTAGTATTTATTTATTTATTCACTTACTTCAAACTTTGTATTATTTTTTTGGTGAGGAAGTTTCTGATTGGATATTCTGGTGACACATTGGCCAAGCACCCATTTACCAAATGAAGACTGAGGCCCTCCCCCACCTGCCACTCTGGGAGGAAGATGCAGGAGCCTACCTCTGCAAAGAGGTTCAGCCCTGGAAATCTCTCAGGGAAACTCCACTCTGTCTCCCTCTGTCTCTTTGAGTCCAAACTGACTCTTCAGAACTGGATCTGGTGTCATCTCCTGAGAATGACTAGAAGGCATTCTTATGCTTAGGTAGGTTGGTTTCAATCTTACTTTAGTAGTTCCAGACACTTAATCTCTTGAATTCAATATCCATGCATGAGGATAGGGGTCTAGCTGCTTTCAGATGCTGTCTTAAGTTGTGGGGCTTGACTTTCCAGTGGCAAAAAATGAGTGCTGTTACCATCTTTCCCCCCACAGAAATCCCTGAGCACCCATGATGCCTCACTGAGAGCAGCCAGCCATCTGTTTTCCTCTGTGTTGCACCAACTTTTAAAGTATTCTCCTTCCCCAGCTGCTTTTGCAGTTCATCCTTGTCCTAGTGCTCATCCATCTCAAGCCTCTGCTTGATTCAATGCCCTAACCGTCTTGCAGTTCTCTCTTCATCCATACAACTTACAAACTCCCACAATTAATCTGTATTGTCTTAGGGAACTTGGGCCACAACTGTTTCATATCAGCTTTCTTTCTATGTTTCCTTTTGGGGCTTTCACCACACTTTATCACCAAATAGCTGTGATGAGTGAATGCCCTGGATATGAGAGGGTAAGATCTCCCAACTCTGTGTGGTCCCTGTTACTCCTCTTTCCTGCTTGTGGGACTTTCTAACACCATTCTCCAGTGTTTTGGTTATTATTTGAAGTTCTGAGATGTCCATCTGTGCTTCTTTTTATTCATTGTTCAGTAAGTTGTTTGGTAGGAAGTAAATGGGAACATCCACTTACTTTGGCATGTGGCTCCGTCCTTCAACTTGTAAGATCTTAACAGCACCCCAATTTGCTATTAAGGAAACCTAGACGCAAAAACTTCAACTGACTTCCCCTACGTCACAAGGTAAAAATAAGACACAACAGGATTTCTTCTTGATCCTAGCATACATATATGCATAATTTTGCTTTTATTTATGTCAATGAACTAAATTTAAACACCCAAATTTTTTAAAAATACCCAAATTTTTAATTGAAGATTTTCCACTTACTTGATATATGATATTGGACAAATAATCTTCCCAAATGCTAATGTCTTGATTTTTAAAATAGGAAATATATTAACAGCTGCAAAAATTTTTCATTTTCATTGTATCATTTAACACATACAACAAATTTATATCAACATCACACCCAATTTTCTGTTGAGGGTACCACAATACAGAAACAATTTCTTTATGGCTTTTTTCCCCCCTCATGAAATAATACATATGAAGAAGTCCAGAAATTTGAGGACAAGAAGGCTTCCTGGTCTTCCAGGCTGCCCTTGCCTCCTTTGAAAGTTTTGTCCTCTCACTTTTTAGCCAAGCTATACCTGTCTGTGGACACACAAAGCCTTCACATCGTACTTGACTTCGGCATGGTCTGCTGGTAACACAATCTTCTGCTTCTTTATCAAAGAAGCTGCATGGTTCTCCATGAAATTGAGATGGCCGGAGCACTCGAATATGTCTGTACTGTGGCAGAAAAGAAGTAAGGTCAACTCAGGGCATCAAGATAGGAAGTAAAAGCACAGCAAGTCAATGACTGTTGGCAAAATAGTGTGCCCACACTCCTCCCCCTAAATACCTGGGTCCTAACTCCAGAACCTGTGAACGTCTTCCCTCCCATGGAAAGAATGGACTTTCTAGATGTGAGCAAACTAATCCCATCTCAAGGATCTTGAGATCCAGATTATCCTGGATTATCCAAGTGAATCTAAAGTAACCTTAGGGACCACCAGAGCTGAGAATAACCTATACAAATAGACTGTGTTTTGAACTTCAGGCAAAGCATGATGTTGTCAGATTCCTTACCTTCCAAGCCCTTCATGCTTTCCCTACTATGTATATACTTAAAAATTCCTGTTGTGATTATGTATATACTTAAAAATTCCTGTTGTGATTGGCTGTTTGCTGGCTTTTCCAACTAGACTACAACTACTCTGAGAGCAGAGGCCTTGTCATTGATCTCTATCTACAGTGAACAGAAAATACTTGCTCAATTTGGTAAAAAGTGTAGGATTTGGAGTAAAAAAGGCGATGGTTGCCTTCATGTAGCTCTTTGAGTAATCAAATAATCTCTCAGACTGGTGACTAATACAGTGTATTAGGTAAGTATTCTTCCTCCTTAAGGTAATCAGTATATTATCAATGAAAATAGCATGTGTTTGGGGTCAAAATTGACTCTCACATTTTGTAGTTTTTGTTGTCAGATGTCTGAATAATGCCAGAGAGCTTTTTGGAGGCTGAATGATGAAGCTTTGCCTCACATACTTTGGGCATGTTGTTAGGAAGGGCTATTCCTTAGAGGATATGATGCTGAGAAGGGTGAAGGGTCGGTGAAGGAGAGGAATACGGTCTACCAGGTGGATTGACCCTGTGACTGCTGCAATGAGCTCTTGCGTGTCAGGAAGTGTGAAGATGGCACAGGAGGGAACAGGGTTCAGATCTTACATTCATAAGGTCACTGTGAGTCGTATTCGACTCGCCGGCACCGAACAACAACATTATTCAGAACAAGACAAAACATTGTCAATCCTGTACAACTCACACCATCTCCGCTGCATTTAAGCCTACTGTTAAGCCACTGTGTAGATCCATCTCCTTAAAGGTCGTCCTCTCTGTCACTGATCCTCTGCTTTCCCAAGCATGGTGTCCATCTCCAGGGACTGGTCCTTTCTGATAACATGCCCAAAATATGGGAGACAGACTCTCATCACTTGCTTCTAAGGAGCATTTTGGCTGCTCTTCTTCTAAGACAGATTTGTTTATTCTTTCGGTAGTCCATGGCATGTTCAATATTCTTCACCATTACTAGGATTGAAAAGCATAAATTCTTCTCAAGTCTTCCTTATTCATTTTCCAACTTTCACATGTAAATGAGGTAATTGAAAATGCCATAGAAATTCCGAGGTGGTATTAGACAAGTTAATCAACATTTAAAATCTTACTTTGCTTATCTATCAAAAGGGACGAATGAACTATGTAGATGTACAGTTAATTAATAGAAAATATAGACAATAAACTATATATAACTATATAATTAATTATATAATGATTTATATAATTGATACTCAATCTCTTACACTTATTTTAATTTTCCTCTTAAGGATTTTTAATAAGCATTATTACTAAAATATTTAGTAACTTTATCTCCACCTTTTCCTCACTTATATGAAACATATCATTATGCTCAGCATAGCTGCCCAATGTTGAAAAAAGTATTAATACAGATTTTGTTCATTGTTTGCCATAATCATACTTCCTAACCTTCTTCAAGGAGGTTGCACATGGTGGTAGGACTGGTGGGCACCAGTTGATCACAGGACAATGTGGTGTGTCATGACTGAGAGAAAGGGGCAAAGGGGTCTGTAAACTCAAAGAGCAATGCCAGTGCAAGTTAAGGGATGCACGAAATCTTACAGAAAAACTGATGTACAAACTGAGACCCTAAGGGGAGTAGGGGCATCTGGTAAAATTTAAAAACTCGCGTAAGGAGGGCAGAGAAAAGCAACTGAGTGGAAGAAATTTTTGAGCCAAAGCTGAGAAACTAAAGAAAATGTGGCTTGTCATAAAAAATAAGAAGATACTCACCATAGTTGGAAGAGAGAGTGCAAGAGGGAAAATGGCAAAAGTTGGAGGGACACAGGTAGCATGAGCACCAATGAGGCATTTTTCCCTGTGGCCATAAGAAGCCACTAAAGGATATTATGCAGAGAGTGGAAGTGATTAGATTTGGTTGATTTCCAAATGCTATTTGCAATCAAGATTTCAGTGCACCAAATGGGCAAACTAGGATAGCAGACCCTCAGCAGAACAACACTTTAATAAAACAGAGTTATTACTGGTATGGTATCTGCATGCATGCTTTGGAAAGCCATTAAAGAAATACAAATAGCAATTGATTTTAAGCTTTTCTTTACTCCCAGAGGGTCTTTCTTCCTGAATGACAGGTCCTGGCAAAATAGGGACAAGGTCTTCAAAAAAGACAGCTAGAAGCCTAGCCCTAGGCTCTAATGAGAAGCTGAGTTTGAGGAGTATATTAAGGATGAATGAAATACACATCTCAATATGAGTTGAAAGGGTTTTCCATACCCACCTCCACCCCCCATCTGGTGGCCTGCAGACAGCAATGATGCCCAGCTGATGTCTACAGCAAACTCTGAGCAAAGAGGGATGTCTGACTGCTGGCTGGATGACTCATGCTGAGGCGTCCTGCTTTATGGTGCAGATGAAGCAATTATCCAGATAATTGGATCAATGTTGATAACTTCAGCAATAAAGCCTACTTTGGGAACTGAATAATCCTGCTTGGCTCTCAGCATTGATCCAATTAACTGTGTAATTGTCCTGGGCCTACTTCCACAGTCTCGTTAGACCAGCTCATGACTGGTTCGGGTTCCCAAGAAACTGGAAAAATGGCAACTGTTCTCTTTTATCTGACACGTCTGTTGTTCTCAGAACCAGCATCCCAAGGCAGCCTTCCCATGAAAGAAATCTGAAGAACAAGTACTTCAGGAACTGCAAATCTGCATGTTTTTATTGATTAAAAGTGAAATAAAGAACCCAATGGTATATCAATAAAAAACACATTTTCTGGAGTCTTGGTTTATGCAGCTGCCCAATTGAAAGTGTAACAATTAACTTCCTTAAATGTCCAAAAAGTATCAAATGAAATAAGAAAATTTTATGGAGCATCCACTGGTTTTATACATACTGAAAATAGGAGATTAAATAAACCTTCAAGAGTTCACAGTTTAGTAAACAATAGCTTATGATAAATAGTAGGATACAAGAGGGAGCTGTTGAAACTGAAAGTTTGCCTTATCTAACTTAATCCAAGGCTTAAGGGATGTTAAGAAAGTCTTAACAGAAATGGTGCTGAGTAAAATTCCAAAATATGAGTAGGAGTTAGCCAAGAGAAGGAGGTAGCAAGAAACATTCCTACCTACCAAGAAAGCAACAGACATAAAGTCCTAGAGATGGCAGAGAGTGACATTAGAAAAGAAACAAATGATATCAGATGTCTGAAGAAAGAAATGTTTCATGGAGATGTAGGTCAAGGTCATAGGGACTTAGAATACCATGAGTCTGGACTTGATTCTATGACTATGATAAACTGAGTAATTTCAAGCTGGGGAAAAAAAGAGCAGATTTGAATTTTATTTTTTTAATACCTTTCCTAACCGGTTTTATCATGTGTTGAAATAGTTAGCTTGGAGTCAGGAAGTCCAATTAGGAAGCAACTATATGTAGTGAGCAAGAAGAAATGTGCGGTGGAAAACCCTGAGAGGCCAGAGAAAGGATCTAAATGCTACTGGGAAGCTCAGGACGAACAATTCACTTAATAACTACCAGCATTCACCAAAGGCCTGGGATCGCAGAGCCTGGGCACTTACCCTTTTCTTCTGGCAAGGATCACATGCTGTCCAGGAGGACCAGCTGGACAGCTGGCAGTCAATAGGCATTGGGATGTCATGCATACTGCGTGCCTGTCTGCTCTTGGCAAGGCTCTCATTGACTGCGTTTGACTCAAGGGAATGCAGCCTTTCACCTCTATGAAGGCATTTGGAGAGAAGAGAGCAGAGTTTCAGAAATAAATCAAGCATATAGCCAACCATCTATACACTCATTCAATAAGTGCATTTTGCTCATTTATACAAGGCTATTAGCTTCTCTTTCAATATCGGTTAACTAAAAACACAGCAGAAAAACTTGATGAAATATGTTTACGGCATTGAAGTCTATGGGGGAGAGAATAGTCTAAAAGAATTATATTTTAGGGCATTATTTTTATCGTAGGAGTACGCAATGAGGGTTGCAGAGTGGATTATATTTGGGGGTAGGGTGTGGGGTTTGGGGAGGTGCG
>NW_006399755.1:15438609-15440424 GCF_000299155.1 Elephantulus edwardii
GCTTCCTAAATAAGATCTTATGTGTGAAAGTAAAAATAAATCCTAAAGTAGTACGGGAGCTCTGGTGGCCTACTGGTAAGATGTTACACTGACAACCCAAAGGTATGCGGTTCAAATCCACCAGCTGCTTCACCAAAGTAAAGATGGACAATCTCCTCCTATGTGATTAACTGCTTATGAAAGCCTTCTGGATGGTCAATGATGGGTCAGTTCCAGCTCAATGATACACAACAGCAACAAGAAAGTACAGTAGCTTTGCAGTGGATGTAACAATAACTAGCTGTATGATCCTAAGCAATTCATGTTTTGACCCATAATTAGGTCTTTGCTTTACCTCCTGGAAAGAGAGAGGTTTGAACTAGGTAGAGCTTCAGGTACCTTCTCATCTTAAGTGTCTAAGAAACATTTGTGAGACAAACTTTTTATAGTATTTGGAGGCAGGAATGGCATCAACTTCCTAAACAACATGCCTCTGGAAACACTATGAAATTTGATAAATGTCAATAGTTGTAGAGGGGCTTCAGGCCTTTTGTTCATAGGATCCAGCTTTCTGGAACTTGCAATTTGTCCTAGGTTAGGGAAAGAGAAATATATCTCAAGTTTAAGCTCTATGGGGCTTTTCAAAGAGACAAGGTTTTTAAGCATGCGGGCTCCATGGTCAGATTGTACATCCCAAGGTCACTGGCTGCAGTGTAGAGGCTATGTGGCAAACTTATCTGTAGGATTATGACTCAGCAATTCTGGCACTACTTTCCATGCACTTGTTGTTGTTAGTTGCCATCCAACGCATGGAAATCCCACATATATCAGCGTAGGACTGCTCCATTTTTCTTGGTGTGACCTTGTGGAAGCAGATTGCAAGGCCAATCTTCTGGAGGTTCTCTAGATGTGTTTGAACCACTAGCCTTTTTGCTAGCAGTTGAGTGCTTAGCTATTTGTAACAACAAGTGACTGCTTTGGAGAAAGTCTGGAGCAGGGAAAGCAGGCAGGAGGTTTCTGCAGCACCAATGAGCGGGGTGAGCATCAATGAGGAAGAGAAGGCAGGAGAGCAGAGCAGGGAATGAGACATAGGAGACACTTTTCACTTGAAAGTGAAAGAAAGTCGTGGACAACTGAATGACGGTGAGTTAGAGTTTAGATTGATGCCAGTTTCTGGTCTGGATGCATGGATGGATGGATGGATGGATGGATGGATGGATGGATGGATGGATGGATAAGGAACATGAGAGAAGAGAAGCAAGTTTCTTGGGGAAGATGTAAAATTTGAGTTAGGTAGGGTGAGTTACAGGTTTCCTTGGAACACTGAGGTAGAGGTATTGAGTAAATAGTTGCATATGTAGGTTTGTTTCTCAGGAGAGAGATTTGCACTAGAGGGCTGGATCTGATCACTCAAAGATATGGTAAGAATAAGGTGCAAGAAGAAGCAAGTCAAAGGTGAGCCCTTGAACAACATCAACAATAGTAGTAGACTAGGAGAGATTGGCACCAGGGCATTCAGTCTGTGGAGGTGAATAGAGGTGAGGCATATGGGTAGTGCAAAGGCAGGTGGTATAATATCTATTGTTGCTGTTGTTGATTGCCTTTGAGTCAAGCACAACTCATAGAAACTCTATGAACCAAAGACTTGAAGCTCCTCTATAAGTATTGACATTTATCAAAGTTACATCTGCACGGCAGGGTAAAGCAATGCTTTCTTTTGGGTTCTTGGCACATAGTAAGCCAATCAGTTAAAAACAAAACACAACAAACAAATGACAACAAAAAAGAGCATGTTACATAAGCTGTCTAGGCTTCCAGTTTCTCTGTGCATTTTGT
>NW_006399755.1:15441604-15485382 GCF_000299155.1 Elephantulus edwardii
AAAGGATTGTGATTTGTAGTTTTTATCAAACCAAGAAAGAAGACAGCAAAAAGAATATTTCCAAGAACCTCTGACAGGTCAAATAAATCTTGTGCTCATTGCTTATCCCATGCTACTTCACGTCTTTCTCACAGCAAAGCTAGAAAGCAGCTCTGTAGCATTGCCTCTTTGGCTGATGAGGTAACTCATCAAGACAGACAGAGACCTGTTCCCATCATTATGTGTCTGGTATGTGGTGATGTTGGGTTCTGAGTGGAGCCTTGTTTGACTTTAGAACCTTGTTTTGTATACCTGTGCTACATGGGAAGGGACCAAACAAGCATCAACTCTGAAATTCCCTTGCGTCTCTGTGTTAGACCTATTCCATTCCTCTTTCCAAAATTGAGTCATTAGAGAAGACATCACAGTTTTCACCATCTCGAATATGTCACTCAAGTCAAGGCCATTAACAATACATTCTCGCTTGGCGTTAAGTCCTATAGAGAGGATAATATTAACTACAGTGAAATCCAACTCCATGACCACCCCAGAGACCAACAAAAATCAATTGCGTAGTAAAGTTGGATCTTTAACTAAAGGTCAAAGATGCTACTGGAAACCACAGGTGGATACTTTGAAATGCTTGCTGGAGACAGGATGCTGCATACCAGCGGGGGGCTGGAGAATGTGCTCTCATCTGCTAATTTTCCCACGTTTGACAAAACAATAACGCCTGTGATTTGGCTTCTCCTAAGTCTGTATTTGACAGCTCTGCAGGATACCCTCTTCCTACTTCAACTATAACTATACCATTACATTGTGTTTTCAGCAACTATCAACCAAACTGAGGGGC
Organism: Elephantulus edwardii; assembly: GCF_000299155.1. Taxonomy (NCBI): domain Eukaryota; kingdom Metazoa; phylum Chordata; class Mammalia; order Macroscelidea; family Macroscelididae; genus Elephantulus; species Elephantulus edwardii. The sequence goes on from NW_006399755.1 coordinate 15,442,437, forward strand.
CACAGTTGAGACTGAGTGGATAAGTAATGTGCACACAAACTCTTAAGAGTTACAATTATCATACGCCCTGAGATTTGAAAGCCTGTTAATAGGCAAGACAATCGCTTACAAAAGGAATTTAGTGAAACGTAGTTATAACCACTAGAGCTCTAATTTTGCACTGAATTTTCATTATGAAGGGTAATATAATGAAGCTATCCACTGAATAAATAGTATGTCTGTAAATTACATTGAATAAAATGTGTGTAGTTTATTAGTAAAACAAAATACGAATCTAAAAGAAAGGCTAGTATATTTAATTTCATCTTTAATTCCTAGGAAAGCATAAAAATGAAACAAAATCCAGTTACATCAGTTACATTTTCGTCAGCTCACTTGACTACTCTCACTTGAACTCCTGTATACTTTTAATTTTGAACAATGAAACACGCCTATGGAGGTATAGAAAATGAACTAGAAAACACATCCATGTATTCACAACCCTGAATTGGCAATAACTTAGTATTTTTACATACTTGCTTTAAGTTTCATTTTTTTAACATTAATAAAATAATTCTTAATAAGACAGTTCCATTTACAACAGCCCCATTCCACTACCCTCTTTTCCTTTTCAAGGCAAGCTATCATCATAAATTTTGTATGTATCCTTCCTGCCTCTTTAAAAATTATTTTACACCTATTTATATATGCACCCTACATAGAATTGCTTTGTGTGTGCTTTACTCATACTGTGCAAATCACTCTGAAACTTGCTTTTGTCAATCAGCATTGTGTTTGTGAGTCCTACCTGTGCTAATAAACAAAGAGAGCTAGGTTTCTTTCTTTCATCTGGACGCTCCATTATAGGAAAGACAGTACATTTAATTTATTCCTTTTCTTTTTGAAGGACAGTTATATTTCCCAGCGCTTTGCAGTTGTGAACAATGCTTCCATAAACATCCTTCTCTAAGTCACTGGAACATGTCTTGCCTTCTGCTTCTGGACTGGCCAAGATGCACGTTTCCTTGGGGTGAAGGAAATGCTGTTGCCAGCACTAGGACATATTTCACTGGGCCCACATCACCCACTCTTTCAAACGGGTGTCTCTGATCCAAATAAAGATGGATCCATGGAGTACAGCAGGATTAGGTCAGCAGTAAATTGCAAACCATCAGCTTATATAGATGGGGAACGTCAATACATTTTGGCTTTCTGGAGAAATGCCCTGACACAACAACTTTCTTGTCACACACAATTTGTTAGGCAGCTGCATCCCCTTTGCAAATAGCATCCTTCCTCTTTGCTAGAAGGGGAAGCTTCCGGGTGGCAGGTTTTCAATTTCTCTTCTTTCTGTCGTTTGCTCTTGTAGACTTGAAATTTAAAGTAACATTGCAAAGCAACAAAATGTGTGGCCTAGGGATAGAGAAGAGGCATGGGAGACCAAGTAGTCAGATATGCAAAGAAGGTAAGAGTGAGCAATGCATTTGTAAAAGGCAGAAGGAGGCATATTGTGGGGGTTTGGACCCAGAAAAAGTGGACTTGAATCCATATCCTAAGAATTTTTAGTATCTGGAAAATCCATATTCTTTAACATTTTATACTGGTTTATTATTGACAAAGTTCAAATACATCATTTTTCACATTGGCTCTTTCTCGTTTCTTTTACTCCTCCCCTACCCATCAAATTGTACAGCCCTATGATTAACCCCATTCTTGCCTTTCCTCACTCCTCTGCTTCCACCCTCCCCTCCTCTTGGATCCTCTTAGTTATTCTATAATGATGGTTTTATACAGTACTTGTCCTTATGGGATTAACTTAGTTCACTCAACATCATGCTCTCCATTCCCTCCCAAGTTAGGTAGTAATTTACAAAATCATTGCTCCTGTATGCTGCACGGTACTCCATTGTGTGAATGTACCATAATTTCTCAATCCATTTGATTTTGGTTGGACATCTGGGCTTTTCCCATGTTCTTGTGATGGTGAATAACACTGCTATGAACATTGGTATATAAAATTCACATTTTGAATTATATTCTGCCACATAGTAGGTAAATTCCATTGTGACATTATTTCTCTAAACCTCAGTTCTCTCTTTGAAAAACCAGAAAACATGGCATTTACCTTGAATAGCAGTGAAAATTAGAGCTAATATTTCCAGGTGCCTGGTTCAGAGTGGCCATCCATAGCTTTTATTTTGATGTAAGAATTATTTCATCTGCCTTCATTGCAGCAGAATCAAAACTAAATCTTCATTAGCTAGTATGAAGGCAGTCTCAGCATCATTTAGTCTAGAACTGAAAACTATTCTTTCATTTTGCGTACAGATTTCACGAATATCCATATTCAGATCTGCCCCACGGAAGTCACAGGTAGAGAGAGGCTAGAGCCCTAGCTAGACCTGGATTCAGGTGAGGATTTGAATCGCAGAGATTAACCAACACTAGTGAATCTTCACTCTTTTCTAGCATAAGATTGCTCTTCTACTTCATGACAAAATGAGTTAATGACGTTATTTCTAGGAGGAAACAAGTTTCCCTACCTGCACTCCATTCCCACCTGGACGTCCAAAATGTAAATCTGATCATTTTGCTCCTTTGCTCGAAACCCTTAAATTGTTCCTCCTTGCCTGCAGGATAAAGTTCCAGCTGGAGCGCTGACTCAGGCCTGTGGAGATCCTTATGTGTATCAGAGTAGAATTATGGCTCACCAGGATTTCAAGGGCTGGTTTTATTACATGGGCAGCTAAGTACTTCTTCCCAGGAGCTGTGTGGGTGGATTCAAACCTCAAATTGTTTGGTTAGCGGCTGCATGTGTTAACTCTTTGCACTGCCCGTAACTCTAGTTGGTGCAATAGTGACTCTCATCACTCCCCATGATCTGCTTACTCCTACTCTTCCTCATCTCTGTCGCTTCCATCTTGACTTGTGCTTAAAATGATCTTACGTGTATATGATGTTCCTGGAACAATTCTGGCTCTTTGACACTTCCACGTCTTTGCCAATGCTGCTCCCTCTGCCTAAAACACCCTCAATCATTGGCAAACACATCAAGTGACTGGTGTTCTTAGAAGAAGAGAACGCAACATAGAGAGACCCGAGCACGGAGAAAGCCATGTGAAGATGGAGGCAGACATTGGACTAATGCAATTGTAAGTCAAGAAAGACCAAGGATTGCTAAAAACGCCAGCTGCCTAGAGAGAAGTATGAAACAGATTTCTCCTCAGAACCTTCATCGTGTCGCCACTTGATGTGGTTTCTAGCCTCTGGACTGGAGGGCTCTGGTGACACAGTGGGCAAGTAGTTGTACCGCCAGCTCAAAGGCAGACAATTTGAACCTACCAGCTGTTCCTCTGGAAAATGATAAGAAATCTCCCATGTGATTTACAGTCTCGGAAAATCCCTGGAGGGTCAGCTATAAGTCAGGTCTGACTCCGTGACAATGAGGTGGGAGGTTTTTTAGCCTCCAGAGCATGAGTGTAAAGTCATCCAATTTATAGTGTTTTGTTCCAGAATACCTAGGAAACTAATGCCATGAAATAAATCAGAATTTAAGTGCTAGAGACATATGGAGATATACACTCTAATTATGGAGTGTATGTGAGAAGAGAAAGAACTGAAAAATCTGGATTGATGAGATCATATGGGGGGGTCATTCATATCTATTAAAATCACTGATATGAATTGGATCTTATTTTGCATACATAACAAACCTTCTTTTGCATAAAGAATCACATCATGGCTTTTGCTCAGAATACAGAACAAATATTCTATTCTTCTCAGCCCGACAAAATGCATTTAAACATGTCACTTTCTTAGAGGAACTTTTGTTGAAGTCAGCTGCTTGGTTCCACAATAATTTGAAGAGAATTGTTGATATTATTTTATCAGATGCATGCAAATTGCTTTTAGAGATGTTCTCATTCAATAGGCACACAACAAAGAGACGGTCAGTATTGTGTGGCATTATATTTCCTGTCACATTATTGATCAGGGAAGGATTTGAAAGCATTCTTACCTGGAGCCACTCAAACTGAGACAAACCAGCACAGCACAGAGGAGGAACAGCTCTGCTGGTTTCATCCAAGCCCATGTCCTGGGTGTCTTCATTTCCCTCTGTGACAGTAGATACAGCGAAGGCCCAAACCCACGAACAGCCTGCCACGGAGTGTGACTGTCCACTTCTGTTCCCTCAGAGTAAATATTTCAGCAAAGTAAACAGAAAGTAGTGACTGGAAGCATGCTAGACTTTGCACAGATGGAAGACATACGAATGACTCTGGATACCAGTGAGAACGATGGAAAACTGTAGCAATGTGATCTTTTTTTCATAGTATAATACACTTTAGGATAAACATGGGCTAGGAAGATAAGAAGTATTGTGAGCTCTGGATTCTGACTACCAGGGTTCAAATCCTTTTTCTGTCTTTTTTTTAAGTTTATTTCCATGCATTCATTGTTGCACACTTTCCTCCCTGCCCACCCCTCCTCCCTAGTTTACTTTTCTCTTTGAAAAGCAAATAAATAAATAAATAAATTCTTTCATTGTTATACAATTCCCACCACCACCACCCCAGGCCGCTCCACTATGCAGCTTTCAATATGGACTCTCATCATGACAATAATACCTAATCATATATTCTGTGTAAACAGTTCTCTCCCTCATCTGTTTCAATGCCTTTTACATTATTTATACCCTCTTAAGTATGCCCCCAACCCCCATGTCAGTCCAATTTACAACAGTGGCACTATGCAGTATTTGTCCTTTTGTGACTGAGATATTTGGGCAAGTTGTTTCACTTCTGTACCTCAGTTTTCTCGCCTGTAACACCTTCAAGGCAGTCCCAGTTCATGGTGAACACATTCATAAGGGAGGGAAATGTACCAACTTCATAACTGAATGGAGACCAGCTAGTTGTGCATCACAGGATTTTCATTTGTTGATTTGGGAGTAGACCACCAGGCCTTTATTCATTGTATTTTTCAATCAGCCATCAAATTGAATCCTGATTTATGACCATCCCATGTACAGCAAGATCTAAACAAAACCCAGTCCAGTCCTCTGCCATTCTCATCATCAGCTAGCTGTAGGTCAGATAATTGCTATCTATCCACGGGGTTTTCATTAGCTTAATTTTAAAAGTAGATCACCAGGCCCCTCTTTCCTAGTCCATCTTAGACCAAAAGCTCCACAGGAGGCTGTTTAGCATCTTAGCAAAGGCATACAGAGGGGTACTGGGTGTGCATGTAGTGCACTGACAGCAAAGGAAATCTGAGCCTCCTGCACGGAAGGTAAGAATCACGCTGCTGGATCACGAGTGTCCCCCTGCTCTTTTTGAAAGATATTTTCATTGACTGTCTCTAATTATTTCCTTATGTGCAAAATTTGGAGAGTCTGCCTACCTATTGCTCAGATTTGAGAGTTTCATAAGTTACTAAATGTGAACAATCTTTCCCTAACACTTTTTTATCCTAATTACTCAAAGATGCACAATGTTTTTTATATAATCTATGCAGACATTCATTATGTTGTTGTTGTTGATGGCCATTAAGTTAAGCACGACTCATAATGACCCTATGAACAAAAGGCCTGAAGCCTTTCTAGAATTATTGTAATTTATCAAAGCTCATAGTGTTTCCAGAGACATGTTGTTTAGGAAGTGGATGCCACTCCTGCTAGTGAAACATGTATAATCTTCCCTGACTTAGTTGGACGGTGAAGTATGGTAGACCATTGCTGTATGTAGGGTTATCATGTGGACCTCTTGTACCTCTAATCTTTGCTAACATCCCAAAAGGAACTGACCACAGTTCATATAGCTACTGAAAGAAGTCTGGTAAATGCTTTTACCTCATCGCCAGTTCCCATCATTTCTGTCACCTACAAGGTCAGAGACTCCTTATCTTTCCTCAAGGTCAAAGGCAGCAAAGGCAGTTGTCATCCATGATGAGTCAAACTCATCTTCTTTGACTCTAGAAGACCTCACTGCTGTCCTCTTCTTTTTCTATGTATTTAACCCTATAGACTTTATAGTGCTTCACTGGTGAAATGGCATGATCCAAGCAAACAACCATCTCTGTATGTCTAGAAATGATTACTAGGTTGTCCATGATCACAAGTGAGATGAACATTGTCATACCGTCATTTCCAGGTAGCGTATATGGTATTATCAGCCCCAGTTGCTAACAGGGAGGTGACCAGCCTCTCCCTATCTAAGAAGTACAGGATTGTGTTATAAAAGGAGTTATGAAAATGCTAAGCCAAATGAAAATGGCAAAGGCTTTTAAAGTTATCTCCTGCTGCCTTGGCCCTCTCAGACTACTTACCTACACCCTTTACACAGCAGGTAATTTCAAGATGAGGAAATAGGAAGGATACAGTCTAGATTTCATTTCCTCAAGTAAGTTACATAATTTCTGTAACCACCATCCATCTGTGATACTATGGTGGTTTGCATATTACTAATATGCTGGAAGTCTTGCCATTGGTGCTGTGAATACCAGGAGGGTCACCTATGGTGAACTTTTTTTTTTTATGTTGAAGATTCCCACCTCCCCCAAAGTTATGCTTTGTATAATCAGCTGATCCTCCCCCCGCCCCATAAATTACACTCCTGATGAAATTAAGTGAGCTTTGGTGGCCTAGTGGTAAGGGCCTGCACTGCAAACTCAAAGGCAGGCAGTTCAAATCCACCAGCTGCTCAATGGGAGAAAATGAACAATCTCTTTCCTTATCATTTTATTTTAATTGTGATTTTAATGAGAGTTTACAGAAAAGTTGGATTTTCACCCATTCATTATTGTACTATTTCCTTCCTTTCCCTGCCTTCCTTCCCCCTCTTCTTTCTCTTCCCCAGTCCACTTTTCAATGTACTTCTTATTCTGGACTGTTGTCATATAATTTCTGGACAAAGACAATATTATACATTCTACTTTGGCAAGTAGTATTAAAAGCTTGTGAGTATGCATTTAAGGTACAACTATTGGGATCTTCCTGTAAAAAAAAAAAAAAAAGAGGGGCCAAAGACAAAGATGCACAGAGACAATGAATTCAAAGAACCAAAGGATTCCATGAACTCCAACCTCCATCACCCTGACACCAGAAGAACAAGATGGTGCCCTACTATCATTGTTAATCATTCCAGAAAGGACCATAGAGAAATTTCTCAGAAAGAGTTGGGAGAAATGTGGTCTAAAACAAAAATCTTTTTTAAAGGTCAGGCTTACAGTTATGACAGAGACTGCTGGAACCCTCAAGACAATCACCTTAGCTAGTCTTCAAACCTGAGACAAAATGTATGTACCTTTGTGGTTTGACTTTTAGGGGGGAGAAAAAAGACAAAGACAGGTTTACAAGATGAACAGCATCACCAGGGAAGCCCACACTCCTTAGAATAATCAAACACATATGATCAGAAGGAGAGTTTCCTGAGTTAGAGCTAAGAAGCAAGAAGTAGGATAGAAGGGCTCATGGAAATGAGAATCACAGAGAAGTGGGAGGAGTGTGGTTATATTGTGAGTATTTTAGTTACTATCATAAAACAAAATATAAATGAACAGTTGAATGGAAAATTAGTTTCCTCAAATTAGCAATACTAAAATCCAATATTTCAAAATTGGTACAATAATTAATTTATACACACTTCATAAGGCTGTTTTGAGGTTTGAATATGTAAAATACAAAACTCAGAATTCTTTCCTAACAAAAGTATGAATATTGTTAGAAACGCTGCTGTCTCTGCCAGAGTAACTGGCCTGAGGATTGGAAATGCAAGTTCTGATAGAAAGGCCAAAGGGGATAGTTGTTTCTCACATTAATTGAGTCCAAAACACAGAACACAAGCTCTTCCATCAGGTTATCCTGTTTCCATTCCCACTGTCATTAGCCCAAGCACAAGGTTCTATCTCACCATCCTCCCACAGGATACATTTGACCTGCACTTTGACACAATTGATTGTGGTAGTTAATCATTTGTAAACAAGCAGAAAATTGGATTTCAAGAGATCCAAGTCCTCCTTTTCATTTGTCTGCATACAAGAGAAGACCAGGTCCTCCAGGAAATGGATCCACTTCTACTGCCTCATCTTTATCGACTCAAAGAAGAACAGGGAAATGTTAGAGAAGACAATTACATGGATGAACCACACATCCTTCTCACTTCCAGAGTTCTGTGTATGTGCTTCCTTCTGAATGGAATACGTATCATTTAACTTAATACTATTCATGATCTGGACTTTGAACTAGTGTTTCTCCTCAAGCTTCTGTTGTGCCAGGCTCCCCTAAGTTTCCTCTAATCTCACTGTGCCACCTAGACCATTTCATGCTGTTCTCCTGGGATCAAGCTAGGGAGATTATTCCTATGATAATAACACACATATTTCTTTTTTTAGATAGCAAACAATTGAACAGTCACTTATGGAGTGCAAATGTCATGTGAAGATGTAGGCAAAAACTCAAGTGATGCGTCTACAAAGCAAGAAGTGTCAAGTAACAGAAAACGTTAGGAAGAGGCAAAGAAGGATTTAGAGTCAACACCTCAATTCTGGACATGTAGCTTTCAAAGCTGTGATAGAACAAATCTACGCTGTGTCAAGTATTTCTAGCAAACTGATGCATCCTCTGAGCAATAGTTTTCTTAGTTTTTTTTTTAGTTGGACAATGATTTTTTAAAATTTATTTTATTAATTTTAATGAACATGTACAGAGATTTTAGATTTCCATTCATTCATTGTTGCATTTTTCTCCCTGCCTCTGCTCCAGTTTGCTCTTCTCTTTGAAAACTAAAAAAAAGTTCCAACACTGGTATACAATCTATTTTAACTCCCACCAACAGTGAATAAGGGTTTGAGGGGGGGAAATGTGTCTCCCCAAAAAATTTTTGTGGTGTTTTACTTCTGTGCCTGTGAATATGGCCCTATATGGAAATGGATTTTCTTTTATTATGTTTGTGAGGTGATACCTGATTAGGGTGGGCTCATGTGTGTCAAGAAGTGTGAAGATAGCGCAGGATAGACCAGAGTTCAGATCTTTTGTTCATAGGGTTGCTAAGAGTCATTTTGACTTGACAGCGCCTAATAACAACAACAACAGCTTCAAGTCTATAGGAGAAAGACTTGATGACTTATTTTTATAAAGACTATTCACTGCCATCACAACAACCCAACTGATATCAACCAGTGATATCAAATAGTGTAACTGCCTTACAGGGTTTCCAAAATGACAGTCTTGATGGGAGCAAGTTGCTACATCTTTCTCCCAAAAAGTGGCTTTATATTTGAATGGACAACTTTTCACTTAGCAGCTGAGTTAACTTTGCCACATCGCCAGGACTCCTTCTGTAAAGATTACAGCCTAGAAGACCCTGTGAAGCAGTTGTGTTCTGTCACAGGGACTCACAATTACTCCAAATGGACTCTACAGCACCTAAGACCATTAGAATACTCCATTCATTGATGCTGAATCACAGAGTTAAGCATGAGAAGTGAAAGAAGGAGAACTGGAGAGGCAAGCAGGAGCCCTATCAGTGACAGGCAGTGTTAATGATATGGATTTTATCCAAGTACAAGTGAGAGTTATTGAAGGGCATTAGGGGGGGAGGAGGGGCCATTTCATTGTCGGTGAGCTGACTCTTGCTGCAGTATAGAGAATGGATTAGAGGGAGGCAAATTGGAGCAGGGAGACCTGTCTGGAAGCTGTTATAATAGTCCACTGAGAACTGATGAAGGCCTGAATTAGGGCAGTGGGAGCAGGGCTGGAGGAGGACACGAACATAATATCGGTCTCCTGTAATTGAGAGAAGTAAATAACATATTATTTGTGAAGGGTTTTTGTAAATGGTGCTGTTTTACACAAAGGTGGCATTATTATGACTGAGATTAAGGCTTTCTGACAAAGAAGGTATATTGAGTCCCCCAGGGCTGAGCCTGGTAGCTGTTCAAAGCAGCCTCACTCTACACAGCATGTCTTCTTCCTCATCCACAGGCCTGTGAATAGAGTGAGCAGGCTTGTCCACCTTCAGGAGACATTTCTGGCTTCTGGGCTCATCTTCCCTAGACCATGGAGAGAAGGTATTATCCTTTCCTATTGTTCCTGTTATTCCTTGACTTGAGGAAGTGCCCCCAGCGTCCTTCTTAGAAACAAGGATGCTGAAGTTTTGTCCCACATACTTTGGGAACTGTCAGGAAAGGCTAATCCTTGGAAAAGGACATCATGCTGAGAAATATGGGCAGGGTTAGTGAAAGAGAGGAAGACCTTAAACTAGATGGATTGACATTGTAACGGAAGCTCCACAGGCTTGAGTATTGTGGATATAGTGAGGATAGTACAGAATAGGACAAGTTTCCCATCTATTATTCACAAGGTCCCTGTGAGTTATAGTTGACTCAACAGGATCTAACATAAGCAACATTGTGAAAGTTTTGATCAGTGTCTTGCTATTGCAATCATTAAAGGAGCTCTGGTGGCATAGTCCATACGGAGTTGCATTGCTAACCAGATGCCATATATTCTTGGAAAAACTCCTTTCCTTAGATAGGTGGAGGATTAGTAAAAGAGAGGAAACCTCTCAATGATGGATTGACACAGTGACTGGAACAACAATGGGCAGATATTGCACGGATGGCACACGATCAGGCAAGGTTTTGATCTGCTGTACATAGGGTTGCCATCTGTTAGAGTCAGCTTGCTAGCACTTAACAACATAAGATCTCACAAGGAAACTTAATGGTACGGTGGTTGCAACAATTGACTGCAACCTAAAAGGTCAGTACTTTGATCCCACCAGGAGCTACACAGAATAAAAATGACATAGCTTACTTTTATAAAGGTTTATTGTTATTAGGTGCTATTGAATTGATAACAAACAGCAACCCTATTAACAACAGAGCTGGACCTTTCCGTATACTGAGCCATTGTCGTGATTTCTGATATGATGCTTGAGCCCATCATTATAGTTCCCAGGTCAATCCATCTTGTTAAGGGTCTTACTTTTGCTGAGCCTCCCCTTCTCCCAGCCTGATGTCTTTTTCTAAGAGCAGGTCCCTCCCTGACATCATCCCTAAAGTGCATAAGATGATATTTCAGCATCCTTGTCTCTAAAGGAACACTCTGTAGTTTCTACAAGACAGATACATTTGTTCTTTTGGCAATCCTTGATTTATATATTCAGTACTCCTTGTCAATGCCATAATTCAAAGGCAGCAATTCTTCAATCTTTCTTTGTTGCTGTCTGTTTGCTGGCAACTTAACAGCAACACCCTGATGGAGGTAAGCACAATGGAGATACACCACTCCGGGAGAGGATCAGAGAGTCAACCCAGCTCAATTTTATTGGGATCTGCCCTGCACTTATATACACAGGAAGACCAGAGAGCGTGGGCTTACAGACATGGGACATGTGGATTGGTTAGGAGAATCTCAGCATTGTGCAGACCACTCCCAGCTCAACAGATGCAGTAGCCGTCTTCCCAGGTGGCAGGCTTTCTCAGGCCGGTACAGTCAAACACAGGAGAGTTTTTCTATTCCGTATTAAAGGCCATTGGGAGGCTTGCACTTATCTGGAGCTAGGCAATCTGTCCTGGTCAGAGGCCCTCACTTCCTCCCCAACATCCAGCAACATTTCTTATTCACTGTACCAATTTCAGATGTATAAAAAATAATTAAAGATGCCATGGCTTGGACAAGCCAGGCTCACTTAGGGCTGTCTCAGTGGTTTCTTCTCTGCTCCAAAAATGAATGAGTTCCCATTCCCATCCAGTAAGAGGCTTGGTGGGCTGAAGATCAGATCTGGTTTCAAGACCAAGTCTTATAATGTGAACATGGTGGATGTGAGCACAGACACAGCCTTAGAAACCCTCTGAACTGTTTTATTTCATCCTACAGTGATAGTCAGGAATTACTTCATGGCAGTGGTATAGGATCTCATCAACTAGAGAGATAAGGAAACAAAAGTAAAGTGTTTTATCACTGCAGTTCAAAATTGTAACACAGAAAGATGTGGAAAGACTAAGTGGGCAGAGTGACTTTGTAGGACTACCTTGGGAAATGGAAAACCCAAATTAAACAAGAATATAGTGCTCTTCTCAGGATGAAAAAAAATAGCCAGGAAAATGAATTAAAAGTCTCATCCTTTTGTAGCAAATAGGATGTTTACCAAAGTCACATCCTCTTACTATTAGGTACCTAGCCATCCTCCATTTTCCAGCTGTTCCCTGAAAAGGGTGTGTAGTATTTTGACTAAATTATGAGTGGTATACAGGAAAAAAACGTTGTGTGCCATTTTAGGCCTGGTCCATTAAAATAATCTTTCTGTGATTTCTTTTTTTTTAAAGTATTTTTAAAAAATTGTATTTTGTGGGTGCTTAAAAAGCAGGTGAATGTATACACAGTTAATTAGGTTTCCATTTAATATTTCTTATATAAATTATTCTGTGAAATTTATTTCCATTTTCACACTGTATCAGCTACACTCACTCTTTGCCTGCTGCCAGTTTGATGTGGATGCCCAGAGTAATTTGGAAACCATGTGCTAAAGTGAGCAGCACCTCTGGAAGCCTGAGTCCCTGCATGACTGCCTGGAACAGACTCCTACTAACCCCTGCTCAATAGTGTCTAATAATAACAACAACAACAACATAGCAACTCTACAAACAACAGACCTGAGCCTTGCCCTGTCTACCATCTTTATTGTCTCTAATATGCTCGAACCCACTCTACAGTCACTGTATTAATCCATCTTATTGAGGGTCTTCTTTTTCTTGTCAACTCAAAAGCAGGCAGTTCAAATCCACCAGCTAACTAACCAGAGAAAGAAGGGCAATATCCTTTCCATGTGATTTACAGCCTCTGAAATCTGCTGGAGGATTAGCTATGAGTTGATAATAGTGGCTAGCATTACTTAAATGGCAATGTTCTCCTTCCCTTCCTGGCTTCATAGAATTGGCAAGCATTTGCTGCCATGGAATCAGGGGTTGAAAACTGTCATGTGAGTAATCAATATTTATGAACAGCTTTGGCAAATGTAGCCAAGCAGGATCTGTTTGCTCTAGGTGGTGATATTAGTGATTCAGTGATTGCATTTTCACCTTCCATGACGGACACCCTGGTGCAATTCCCAACAGTGCATGTACAACCTATAGGTGAGTCTTTTGTGTTGCTGGCCACATTTCCGCATAGCTTTTAGACTAAGTCTAGGATGAAAGGTCAGACAATCTAGTTTATAATATTAGCCAAAGAAAACACTATGCATCACAAGGTCTAATCTATAACCCATCAGGAAAATATCATAGGATCAAGCCAGTTGTTGCTCCTTTGTTAATAGAACTGTGCATAGGTTTGTCTTGATGGCAGCTAAAAATAACAACAGCTTAGTAGAGAAAGCTTACTGTCTAACTAAAGTTCTGGTTTCTCCCTTGTGTTGATGTGTATGAGTATTCTGTGGCTGCCATTGTGTGTGTGTGTGTGTGTGTGTGTGGTGTGTGTGTGTGTGTGTGTGTAAAAGTGGAAAAGTACTAATTTGTGTTTCTTGTGCCCTTTGTGGGTGATCTAGAGTCAATAAACTGTAGATACATAGATCAGTATTTCTCTCTGAGTATAAGTTCAGAGAGGTAGAACTCTCCAGCACAGCCAGAGAGTTCAGGAGGGGAAAGAAGTATTCTTAAAGCAGCTGATCCGCAGTGTCACTCCCTTATAACATCCAAGAGGCCAGTGGTTTGTTCTAAGGTGAAGAGTTAGCCAAAGTGCTGAGAGACAAGTGTCTCTTCTGCTTCTGTTACCTTCATTTGGAAGATACTCGCTGATAGAATTGGAAAGATTAGGGAACTACTGTCATGAGTACACTTTGATTTGTGCTGGTAGTTCTGGAATGTACACAACTGCTTGACCCTTTTTTTTTAATCCATTTACTGACTTTTATATTCCATTTTTTAAAATTAATTTTAATGAACATTTATAGAGATTTTGGATTTCTATTCATTCATTGTTGCATATTTCTCCGCTTTCACCGCTCCCCCCTGTCCCCACCAACCCCAGTTCGCTCTTCTCTTTGAAAAGTAAGAGAAAAATTCCTTCATTGGTATACAATCCCCTCTCACCACCACCTCCACCCCCCACTGCCCCGAGTATACTCCACTCTGCAACCTTCATTCCAGACTCTTATGATAATCATAATACCCTATAATATCTTGCTTTTGAACTGTTCTCTCCCTCATCTGTTTCAATGCAATATACATAATTTATCCAGTTTTTCTCATTCTTATCCCAACCCTGATGTCAGTCCCATTCTACAACAGTGGCACTATGCAGTGTTTGAACTCTTAACCAAAATCTAGACTTTATTCAGATTTCACTAATTTCACGCTAATATCCTTTTTATCTGTTTGGTCCAATCTAGGATAACATATTGCATGTATCCCATTCTCTTTTAAACAGAATATAATCTAAGATTTCATTACCAGAAGTCCATAATACAGCCTCTGGTTATGTCATTAAGCTTTCTCTCCACAACGGCTTTATTTTTAGCCTCTGAAGAGAATGTTGGCCAGAAGAGATCTTTATATTCAAGAGAACCAAACAATCCATATGAAAAGGTGGGGGGGGGGAAATAAAATAAACACATTAGAAAAGCCATGTGTGGCCACACCAGTAATGAAAATCATAGTTTCAGTGGACTCTAAAACTGGAATATTACAGAAAAATATTGGACAGCAAAGAAACTCTGATGGCACAATGGCTAAAGCAGCCTGCTGCTAATTCAAAGGGCAGTGGTTCAAACCTATCAGCTGTTCTATGGGAAAAAAAGATGTTGCAGTCTGCTGTCATAAAGATTGTACCCTTGGAAACCCAGAGGGCAGTTCTATACCATCCTGTAGAGTTTTTATGATTCAGAATCAATTCGCTAGCATTTAGTTTGTTTCTGTCTTTATAACACACCAAACATGAAGCAAAGACTCTGAGATTTAAATGTGAACCAGGGAACACTCAGTTGTTCTGTCTCTACATTATGATATATTTAATAATAAAGGAGAGCATTCCACATTTTCTACTGTTCCTAACATCCTAGGGTGTCTTGCTGATCTTACAATGCCCACTGACATCATTAACATAGATACTGAAGCATCACAAATTTAACTCTGAGCATCATATTTTTATACATATGTTTATGTATAAATGTGGGTGATTGCATTTCTTATGAAAATATTAGGAGTACTCATTTTCTATTTCTGACATCTGCAGGAATGCCAGGAATGTGTGAAGAGAGCAAATGGGACTTTACCTGGCAATGCGCCATGAAACTAATTGCCCAGGGGACCTTAAACAGCTCCACAGATTAGGTAGTTGCATTGATTTTGTGGATTAACTGTGGCAAATGGTGAAATTTAAGCCACCCTGTTCATCTGTTTCTTCATTCACTACAGAATCAAGTTCAAACTTCTTAGCCTGGCAAACACGTGATTTATTATTCTATATCCCAGTTACTGTGCACATTACACCAATTCATTTATTCAATAAAAAAATATATATCTGCAATATCTATAGTATGTTAAACAAATGCTAGTGGTGCAATGGTTACATATTCTACTGCTAAACAAAAGATTGGTCATTCTAACCTAACAGCTGTCCTGTGAGAGAAAGAACTTCCTCCTTCGATATTCAGCTTCCATAGATACTGTTGTTGTTATATGCCGTAATGTCAGCTCTAGTTGATGGGGGCCCATGAACAACAGAATGAAACCCTGTTTGGTCCTGTGACGTTCTCACACCGCTGCTGTGCTCATTGGTACAGCCACTGTACCAAGTAGCGACTCTCTTCTTTATTAAGCGTGAAACCCTGTGGGTCAATGCTACTCTTTCTTAGAGGGTCACTCTAACTCAGACTCAGCAGCAACAGGTTTGTCGTTCAGATTTAAAGGGATGAAAGATCTTTGCTAAAGAGAAAAAAAAAACACAAAAACACAAAAAACCAGCAGTAAATATAGCTTTGGGGCCATGCCTTCGTTGACCTTTACTCTCACAGAGGAAAATACTCAACTCATGGACTGCCAAAATAACAAACAGGCATGTCCTGGAAAAAGTGAGACCAGAGTGCTTTTTGGGAGACAAAGGTGGTGAAACTACATGTCGCCTACTTCAGGCATGGTGCTAGAAATGCTAGAATTTCTTGGATAAGGACATCATGCTTGGAAGGGTCAGCACAGAAGAGAAAGACCATGCATGAGATGGATAAGAGACTATGGCCATAAGGTCAGGGATGTCAGAAATGGTAATATTGGCTCAGGGTAGGGCAAGGTTCAGAGTCATTTTTCTATATTTTCTGTGAGTCAAAAAACTCGTTGACATATGACAACAACTTCCCAAATTTCACTGTGTTTTGACTAAAGATATCAAGACACTGGAAAGCTTTCCTGGGGCTTATGAAGCCCAAATTAAAGAGTGATTAAAATCATAGGAACCATTGCATATTCTCTTACAGTGTTTCTGTTGTCTAGTTTATCCAAAAGAAAACACGTCAAAATCTAACCACTTAATGCATCGACTACTATTTCTCACAGTTCTAGGTCAAGACTTTGAACAGTGCATCGCAGAAATGGTCATCTCTGTTCCATGTGATACATGCTGGGTTAGAATATTCCAAGTGGCTTTTCTATTCACATGATGCTGACTCAGGTTGGGTGCTCTACAGCTGGGAGCTTGACCTCATCATTGCCTCTTCCTCCCTATGGTTCCACTGTATGCGAATACTCCATATGGCTTTTTTTCTTCCTTTTAAAATGTTTATTTTATATTGGTTTGCTTACAAAGTTCATATACATTGTGTTTCACACTATCCTTCACTCACATTGTTTCATATAATCATTCCTGTTTATGATGTTTTATAAAATCAATCACCATTGAACTATACCCACTATTACATTGTCTTTCCAGATCTCCACTGGATCTTTCCCATTTCCTTTACCCACTCTCGCTCTACTCACTGAATTGTGTGAACCTGTGATTTATCCCCTGCCCATTCTCACCCCTCTGCTCCTATCCATTTCCCCCTTGGATCCTTATCCATATTTTACTAGTTAACATACTTTGGACATGTTGTGAGGAGAGATCGGCCCTTGGAGAAGGACATCATGCTTGAGAGGGTGGAGGGACAGTGCAGGACTGGAAGGGCCTCTATGAGGAGGATTGATTCAGTGACTGGGATAATCGGGATGGGAGTGTCAGAGACAGTGCAATTGGCACAGGACAGAGCAGAGTTTAGGGCTGTTGTACATAGGGTCACTATGAGTCGCAAGCGACCTGACGGCACATAACAACAACAGCAACATCTTTCTATCTCTATAATAATATTTGTCCTTATGAAACTGAGTTCTTTCACTCAGCATAATGCTCTCCAGGTCCTCCCAAGTTGTATAGTAATTTTCAAAATTGTTACTCCTGAGTACTGCATGATATTCTATTATGTGAATGTAACAAAGTTTCCCATCCATTAGATTGTAGTTGAACATTTTAGCTGTTTCCATGTTATTGTAATTGTAAATGGGACTGCTTTGAATATTGATATGCAAATCTCCATTTGCGTCTCAGGTCTCATTTTCTCAGGACTTATTGCTAGTAGTGGAATAGCTGTATCATTTGGAATGTCAATATTCAATTTTTGAGGAAATGCCGAACTGCCTTCCAGAGTGGTTACATCATTTTACAATCCTACCAACAGCATATGAGGGTGCCTATCTCTCCACATCCTCGCCAACATTTATTGCTCACTGTCCTGTTAAACTTTGCCACTGCTGCTGGAGTGAGATGGTATCTCATTGCGGTTTTTATTTTTATCTGTCTTATTGCTAGTGGTTTTGAGAATTTCTTCATGTGTCTGGCCATCTGAACGCCTTCTTCTTTGAAAATCTTTCCATATCTTTTGCCATTTTGTAATTGTGTTATCAGTTTTTTTCTTATGGAGGCCCTGTAGAATTCTGCGAACTTTTGTTATAAGACTCTTGTTTGAGATGCTATTGCCAAATGCTTTTTCCCAGTAAGTAGGTTTTCTTTTCACTCTACTGGAAAAAGTTTTTGATGTACACAGGTATTTAGTCTTTAGACAGTCCCATTCATCAGTTTTATCCTCTCCTGGTTGTATATTTCTGGCTGTATTTGCCTGCTTTCTACCATAAACTGGACCATCTAAGCTTGGTCCCACTTCATCTTTTATGGTCTTTATATCTTAGGGCTTTACCTCTAGCTCTCTGATCCACCTTGAGTTGATTTTTGTGTATGGTGAGAAGTGTGGATCTTGATTCAGCTTTCTCCAGGTGGCAGTCTAGTTTTGCCAGGACTATTTGTTGAAAAGATTGTCATTTCCCCATTTGATAGGTTTTATCCTTGTCAAATATCAGTTGACCATAGTTAGGTAGATAAATTTCTGGGTTCTCAATTCTGTTCTGTTGGTGTATGTGCCTGTTATTATACCTGTACCATGCTGTTTTAGTTATTACAGCTGTGTAGTAGAATACAAGAAGAATATGCATTTACACTTTATTGACTATACAAAGGCATTTGACTGTGTCGATCATAACAAGTTGTGGCTGACATTGAGAAAAACAGGAATCCCAGAGCACTTAATTATGCTCATGCAGATGCATTGCACTAGGAAAATATGCAGTTTGGGAACTCTCCAAATTACTGAGGAATAATGACGTCAGTTTGGGGACTAAGGTGTGTCTGATTCAGGCCATGGTCTTTCCCATTACTTGCTGTGCATTTGACAGCTGGACAACGAATAATGATGACAGTAAAAGAATTAATGCCTTTGAGCTGTGGTGTTGGAGAAGAGCACTGAACATCCCATGGATGGCCAAGAGAATGAACCGGTATATCTTAGAGAAGGTGCATCCAGAGTGCTCTTTGGAGGCATGAATGATGAGACTTCATCTCACATACTTTGGACATGTTGCTAGGAGGGGCTATTCCTTGGAGAGGGACATGATTTTAGGAAGGGTGGAGGGTTGATGAAGAAGACAAAGACCCTCAACCAGGTGGATTAACATGGTGACTGCTGCAATGGGCTCTTGTGTGTCAGGAAGTGTGAGGATGGTTCAGGACAGAACAGGGTTCATAGGGTCACTATGAGTGGTACTCAACAACACCTAACATCAATAAGTAGGTGTTGAAATCAGGAATTGCTATGCCTCCCACCTCATTCTTGTTTTTCAGAAGTCCTGTGCTTATTAAAGGTCTCTTTCCTCTCCAATAAACTTGCCAATTGCCTTTTCTGTCTCTTTGGAAAATGAATTTGGTATCTGTTAGGATTGTGTTAAGTAGATTGCTTTTGGTAGGATTGTCATTTTCACATTATTCAGTCTTCCTATCTATGAACAGGAAACATTTTCCCCTTGCTGCTTTAATAATCTATTTGACCATCCCTTTGTGGAGATAGAGTCCCTGAATGGCACAAATTATAAACAAAAAACCCTCCTGGCTCTTGAGTTAATTCAGAATCATGGACATCCTTCAATGGGTTTCTAAGCCTGAAAATCTTTGTAGGAAGAGACTCCCCATTTTTCTCTGTCTCAGCTCACATGAAGCAGCTGGTAGATTTGAATCATTGACCTTTTAGTTAACAACCCAGAACATAATTCCAGACACAAATACAGCTCCTTGCAAATAGAAAAGTGCTCAGCTATTCACGTATACAAAGAAATGCCTCAGAAGAAGGGCCTGGTGATCTATATTTTTTAAAAAACTACAACAAACCAGTCATTGGAAGCCCTTTGGAGCACCATTGCACTTTGACACACATGTGGTCGCTTGGTTGGGGTTTGCTTTACTATGGGAAGAAGACGTCCAACATCAGTCATGGCTCTCACTTCTTGTACTGTTAAAAGGTGATAACAAAGAGTGGGAAACTGTGAGCAACAAAGGCCTGAATTTCAATATAGATCCTGTCACTTGTGAGCAGTGTGACTTAGATCATTTACTTAGCCTCTCTAAAGAGTGCAGAAGGTGGTGCTGTGCCTAAATCAAGACCTTCCGCTGCTACCCGTTAGGTCAGCAGATTGAGTCCATAAACGGGGAGGAATCCACTCTGTGGGAGGAAGACGTGGCACAGTGCTTCTGTAAAGACTTGGAAATCCTGTGAGGAATCTCTACTCTGTCCTTCCAAGGTCACTATGAGCTGGAATGCACTCAGTGGCAGTGAGAGGGTTTGGGTACTCAGCCTCTCCTTCCACAGTGGCCTCAGGGTAAAGCAAAGTGAACAGGACTTGAATGGGAGTTATATGCCAGTTTCCTGCACAGTGCTGGACACATAACAGGAATTGGATATACATGAGCAGCTGTTGCCAACATTACTATTGCTGTTCTTATCCTCTACAAGCACCATCCTGTGTAGGCCTATGAGAGGAGGACCACACAGATCTAGAATTACACAATCATAAAGGTTGATCGTAAGGTCATTCTATTTTAAGTATCTCCTTGGAACCAAACATCAATCTTCATGAAGGTCTGTGGAGCATGGATGAACCCCAAAGAATGAAACATTAACTGATCCTGTGTAATCCCCACAACTCATTGTGAATCTGACCCTTTGTGAACCACAGGGTGTTTGAGATCCACAGGGTCAATCAACGACTGTCAGAATTATATTACCAGACCTTTCATCCTCGTCTGGAAAACTCACTGAAATTTCTAGCAGAGTACATGCCTCCAGTGGTAGATATATAATGACTGTAAATGAAGTGCATTGGCTGGGAATAGAACCAGGGTCTTCTGCATGCAAGGCAGGAATTCTACCACTGTCTCACTCTTCCTTTAGATAAGTCTGAGAATTCTGATACAAAAACCTGCCTGAAACTGTAACAGAACTCTGCCTTCCTGTCCGATCATCCTAGCTGGGGTGGCTATTCTCGTCCTTGAGTTTTCAGTCATTTCTGCCAATTCCACAGGTGTCCGGGAAGATAATTGGCTTCCTCTAAATACTGAATAATAATAACAACTGTGATAATGACCATCATAACTTGAGGAAAATAATAATAGCTTTTTTTTTAAAATTGGCTTTATATTGACCAGAAATAGGTGTAATCAAATACCCCCCAAGGTGTTGCAAGACTATCATTTTCCAAGCAGTGTTGACCCACTTGCAGAAATAGAAATTCTGCAGAACGTTGAGAGAATGAAAAACACCTGTCTTCTGCACCACCTTAAGGCTCAGGAGTTTGGGGGATGTGAGTCTCTTTCTGTCCATGTGGGGACGCTAATGAGTTCGTCAGAGGCCACACCTTGGCCTGGCCGCCTTGCTAGGGCTCTTGTCAATACCTGTTGACATTTTCTTGAGTAATCATTCCAGATGCCTTGTATATTTCTTCATATCACTGGATGGATTATGGACTTCTATTGATTTTGTGGTTTCATGTGTGAAAGATCTAATCTTAATCTTCTGTTGTTCATTTTCCTTAACCTTTTAATAACATGAGACGGAGGCAACCCATCAGAATGGAAATTGTTTCTGAGGCATGTTGTCATAAATATATGCCACCGACTACTTTATTTTATGAGAGCAGCCATATTTTTTAAATAATAATAATGATAAGATTTGTAGGGCATATTGCGTTTACAAACCACTTTCCCATATCAACCCACTTAATCCTGACAGCCATCCTGATAGGCAGGAGTTATTTTATTTATTTTTATTTATTTATGCTCCAAGTTTTTCCACAACATGAATTTTTATTATTATCTGCTCTGTCACAGATGAGGAACTTGTATTGCCCAAGGTCATACAGCTCTTAAAAATAGGATTTAGAGCCAGACAGATCTGCACTTGAACTCTGATGCTGCCAGGCTCCTGCTGTCTAACCTTGGACAACATAGTTAAGCTCTTTGAGGTTCACTTCCTTATCTACAAAATAAAGATAACTACACCCGTAAGGTATTTGTTACAGATTATAAAGGTGATGTGAATTATCACTTACACAGAATCTGACACCCAGGCGATGAAGAAAAACTAGGTATTATAATAATTATTTTTAGAGTTAATTTTTAAGTTATTGTAATTAAAGTGAGAGAGACAGTATATGGATTACATTTCAACATCAAGAAAACAAAAATTCACATCACCAGGTCAATTGGCAACATCATAATAGATGGAGAAAAGATTGAAGTTGTCAACAATTTCATCTTGCTGGGATCCAAAATCAATAGCCTGACTGCACTAGCAGGCAGAAAAAGGAAAAGACATAGTGCATTGGAAAAGTCTGTTATCAATGATCTCTCCAAAGCGCTAAAGAGCAATGATGTTGGTTTGAAGACTAAGATCCACCTTATCCAAATCATAATCTTTACAATCACTTCCTATGTAGATTAAATGATAATGAATAAGAGGATTGGCAGAAGAATCATCAATGCCTTTGAGTTGTGGTGTTAGAGAAAAATGCTGAATATCCCATGGACTGCCAAAAGGACAAGTAAGTATATTTTGGAAAGATACAGCCAAGGTGCCCCTTAAAGCCAAAGACAGTGAATCTTCATCTCACATACTTTTGGGCATGTTGCTATGAGAGGTCAGTCCTTGGAAGAAGACATCATGATTGGAAAGGTGGAGAATAAGTAAAGGAGTGGGTCCAAGTATGTCATAGATGGTCACGAAGGCACAGAGTAGGGGAGGGTTCATAGGGCCAGTATGAGTCTTCATCAACTTAATGGCAGTTAACAACAATAAGAACATAAAGTGATAATATTGTTATTTGCTAAAGTTAGGATTTGAGCTAAGAATGCAGACATATAGCTAGCTACCTTTACATGATCAAACCTCAGTCCTTGTCTAGAGACAAATGAACACCTGATGTATTCTTTCTCTGAGCAATGTCTAAAGTTCCACATAAGACAATAAAATAAAAACTCTTACAGTGAAATCTGGGCGTCTCTATTGACATGGAGGGTGAAGTACAAAGAAACATATGATGTGTAGCGATGCTCTGAACTCTTTCTCTCTGGACAAGTTCCAGCAAGTGAAACCAGGTATGCAGCAGTGCAGAACCCAGCCTTAGACATTCTGTTCATACCCACCATACCTGTGCCCTTCATTGAGAAAGGCTGAGAGATGAAGCAACAGAAGAAAGAGAACTGGCAACAGGAAGAGGAGTGGAATGCATGGCTAATTCCCTTCTTTGCTATGAAGCCAGAGAACAGGGTGGTAACTGAATATTTTTATCATAGCAAGTGGAACAAAGAATCCTTGAAATTGTTCTCACAAGATAGTCTTATAATTTAAGCCTTAAATTAAAAAAAAAAAAACCAAACAACAACACAAAAACCCTCCTGAAGTTTTCTTATAGTCAATCAACAGAGTAAAAAAAAAAAAAAAAAAAAAAAAAAAAAAAAAAAAAAAAAAACCAAATCAATGTCATTGCTGTTGGAACTGACTCATTGCTGACCCTCAAGTGAATTTCTGGAGGCTGAAAGTTGCATAGGATCTTGTCCCATCTTTCTCCCGTGGGGTCTCTGGTGGATTTGAACCACCAGAGGTATATGGCCTTTGGACTGACAGTAAAACTTTCTACAGACTCGAGCAACAATTCATTTTATCTAGTAAAAAAATGTCTACCAAGTATTCTACTCTTAGAACTTTCTATGTGAGATCAAATTGCCAGCAGCAGTTCATTAGGTTAAACAATTTGCTGCTGCTGTTGTTGCTATGTCCTGATGAATCAAACACAACACAGAGTGACCCTTATGAGCCTTGCTGTTCCCTGTGCCAGTCTCATCATCTCTGCCACCCTAGGGCCCTCTGTTATGGTCACTATGTCGATCCATCTCATTGAGGGGATTTTGCCTCCTTTGCTGACCCTCCACTTTACCAAGCATGATGTCTTCTTCCAAGAACTGGCCCCTATTAACAACATGCCAAAAATGTGTAAAAGGAAGTTTCACCATCTGTCTCTGTAAGGAGCATTCTGTCTGCACTCTTTCTTAGACATATTTGTTTATTCTCTTGGAAGTCTGTGGGATATTTAGTGTTCTTCGCCAGAACCATTGCTCAAAAGCTTCCATACTTCTGTCCTTATTCATTGTCCGACTTTCAGATAGACAACAAGTGATTGAAAAGACCATGGTTTGAATCAGATGCATGTGTCTTTAAACTGGCATCATTATTCCTTAACACCTTAAAGAGGTCCTTGACAGCAGACTTTCTCAATGCAACACATCTTTTTATTTCCTGACTTCTGATACCAAGGGTGTTGATTGTGAATCCAAGTAAGATGAAACAACTGGCAATTGTTATGTTTTTATCTATCTATTATGCTGTTGTGTCATCTGCATAACGTGGATTGTTGATAGATCTTCCACCAATTTTGACCCCACATTTCTCCTCATAGAGCCCAGCCTCCTGGATAATCTGTTCTGCATACAGGTTGAAAAGGTATGGAGATAAGACGCATCCCTGGCGTATGTCCTTCCCGATTTTGAATGATGCAGGTCTGTTCTGATGACTGCCTATTAGTCCAAGTATAGGTTTCACATTAGAACGATCAAGTGTTCTGGGATTCCCATTCTCTGAAACTGAGGAGGACCTGAAGCGTTTGCTGCAGAGGGTCAAGGAGTGCAGCCTCCAGTATGGATTGAGGCTCAATGTCAAGAAGACAAAGATTCTCACCACTGGACCAATTGGCAGCATCAGGATGGATGGTGAAGGGATTGAGATTGTTCACAGCTTTAGTTTGCTTCGCTCCACAGTCAACACTCTCAGCACCAGTAGCCAGGAAATAAAAAATCTGTTGTTAGGGACCTCTCCAAAGTACTGAAGAGCAATGGTGTCTCTCTGGAGACTAAGGTGCACCTGATACAGGCCATGGTCTTTGCAATCACATGTTATGCATCAGAGAGTTGGACAATGACCAAGGAGGATAGAAGGAGAATAGATGCCTTTGAACTGTGGTGCTGGAGAAGAGTATTGAGAATACCATGGACTGCTAGGAAAACAAACAGATTCATCCTGGAAAGGGTTAAACCCGGTGGATCCTTGGAAGCAAGGATTCTGAGGCTCCGTCTAACATACTTTGGACATGTTGTAAGGAGGGACCGGTCCTTTGAGAGGGATATCAGGCTTGGTAGGCTGGAGGGACAGCACAGGAGGGGAAGGCCCTCTATGAGGTGGATTGATTCAGTGACTAGGGTAATTGGGATGGGAGTGTCAGAGACAGTGCGATTGGCACAGGACAAAGCAGAGTTTAGGACTGTTGTACATAGGGTCGCTATGAGTCGCAAGTGACTTGGCGGCACATAACAACAACATTATGCTCTTGCCTATTGGCACAGTGGTGAGAACTTTTGTTTTCTCCATGTTGAGAAATCATTCATAGTGAAGGCAATAGTCCTTGATCTTTTGTAGAGAGTGTTTCAAGTCCTCCTCACTCTGAGCAAGCAAGACTGTGTCATTTGCATAATGCAGGTTGTTGCTGAGTCTTCCTCTGCTCCTGATTCCACATTCCTCTTCATAAAATCCAGCTTTTTGAAGGATTTGTACAACATAAAGATTAAAAGTATGGAGAAATGATACAGCCCTGATGCACACCTTGACTGATTTTAAACCATGCCGTGTTGCCTTGCTCTGTTTGGTCAGCAGCTTCCCGGTGTGGGCATAGCTTTTATATCAACACAGTTAAGTGCTCCAGGATTCTTAATCTCCTCAATGTTATCCAAAATCTGTTACGATCCACAGAGTCAAGAGCCTTTGCATAGTCAATAAAACACATGTAGATGTCCTACTGGTACTCCCTGCTTTCAGCCAAGATCCTGTGACATCAACAGTAATATACCTGGTGCCACAGTCCCTTCTAAATCCAGCCCAATTTTCTGGTAGGACTCTGTCAATGCATTGTGCCAACCATTTTAAAATAATTCCCAGCAAGATTTTTCTTGCCACTAATGACATTGTCTAATAATTTTCACATTGTGTTTGACTAGTTTTTTTTTAGAATGGGGACAAATATAGATTTCTTCCAGTTCATTGGCCAGGAAGCTGTCCTTAAAAATTCTCTAAACTTAGGAACTATCTCAAGAATAGTTTTGAGCCACTGACCACTAATGCTTGAAGACCAGATGAGTTGTTAAATGACATCAAGAATATTATCCATGAAGAAAGCTAAAGGTTATTACAAAGACAAGGGGCAGGGGAAAGATTAAAATGGATAAAAAAAGAAACTCTGAGAATTGCACTGGAATGTTGAGAAGGCAAAACAAAGGGAAAGGTTGCTGAAGTGAAGGAGGTGAACAGAAGATTACAAAGTGTAGCTTGAGAAGACAAAGCAAAGTATTATAGTGACATGTGCAAAGAGCTGGAGTTAGAAAATAAAAAGTGGAGACTTTGTTCAGTATTCCTCAAGCTGAAAGAATTAAAAAATTGAAGCCTCAAGTTGCAATACCTAAGGATGCCGTGGGCAAAACCTTGAACGATCTAGGCAGCATCAAAAAAAGATGGAAGGAATACTCTGAGTAACTATAACAAAAAAGACTGGTGATGTGGAACCATGTCAGGAAGTAGTAGAAGATCAGGAACCAATGGTGATGAAGGAAGATGTTCAAGCGGCACTGAAGGCTTTTAGCAAAAAAGTAAAATCCCAGAAATTGATGGAATAATAATTGGCATGCTTCAACAAAAGATATAGCCCTGGATGTGCTCACCAGGTTATGCCAAGAAATTTGGAGGACAGCTACCTGGTCAATAGACAGGAGGAGATAGAATTTAGGGAGCATTCAGTTCATGTCGATAGAAGAGGAATCATTTTTTAAAAGGAGAAGGAAATGGGACCATAGTGCATCTTCTTACCACTAGGCCATCATAGCACCCTAAGGAGGTAGAAATGATTGCACAATTTAAAGAAGGTAACCTTCAAGGTGTTATCAAGCTCTATGTCGCTCTGAATTGTACACACAGATATTGTTAAATTGCTGTTTGCCATGTACATTCGGAACAATAACCACGAAAGGAAAACAAAAATATAAAGTTGATGAGAACTGCAAGTGTTCTCCCTATAGTTGAAAGCCTATGTGGAAGTTATAAAAAAATATTTGACAATGACATTTCAGACAAGGGTCTCTTAACTAAAGTTTACAGACTACTACAGGACCTCCCTAAGAAAAAGATGGATAATACATTCACATAATAAGCAAAAGTTATTAAAAGACCTTACCCAAACAAGGGCATCTGGATGACTAACAAACATATGAAAAAAATGTTCAAAATCACTACCAATCAGAGAGATTCAAATCAAAACAACAATGAGATATCCTCTCACCCTAGCAGCAGTAGCAAAGTTTAACAACACAGCAAACAATAAATGTTGGAGAAGATAAGGAAAGTTTGGAATTCTTAGGTACCACTGATGAGGCTGTAAAATGTTACAACCTCTGTGAAAGGGAGTTTGGCATTTAAGCAAAAAGTTGAACATAGGTATCCCATACGATCCAATTATCCCACTGTTATGAATATATCCCAAAGAAATCAGCACTGGGGCACAAATGAACATATGTACATCTATGTTCATAGCAATAGTATTCACCATACCTAGGAAATGGAAACAGCCTAAATGCCCATCAACAAATGAATGGATTGAGAAATTGTGGTACATTCATGCAGTGGAATATTATGCAGCACTGAGGAGCATGATGGGAGAGACTAGAGAATATTATGTTAAGTGAAATAACTAAGTCACATTAAGAAAAAGTACTGCAGAAAACCACTAACTTCTCTGTCTTCAGAAAGACAGTTTCCTAATAGAAGCCTCAGGTTCTCTTTGCTGTGGAGAGTTCACACTGGTGGAACTTGCTGAAAATTGTGGCTTCCCTAGTTCACTGATTCCTCCTCCAGCACCACTTTATTTTTATTTTCTGTTGACTTGTATAAAAACCCCATATACATTGTGTGTAGCTTTCATGTAAACTGCTTTTCACACCTTCCTACAGGCACGTTGTATTTGTCTTTAAGCTGATCCAGGAGCTTCAATTATGTCTGCCTGGCTAGAAAGGCATTGAATGGCCCAATCACCACCCTCTGTTTTCCTGGGGGTGTCGTCTATGCCTCCACCCCCTCACTCCTGTGCTCCCCTAAAAGAAGCCTGTGTTCAGACCCTTTTCCTCTTGGCTTACTTGGAATAACCACATCCTGAAAAGCTGCATGAACTTCTTGGGATCTTCTGGATTTCTGAGCCCCCAGAAACACCAACTAGAGGTTCAGAGTCAAGAAGAACTGAAGAAATGGTATATTGTTAGAATGATGGAATAGTTTGATCATTATCAGGAACATTTTTGACTCTCATAGTCTGATGGCTAATCTGCTACTGATATTATTGAGACAGTTGTTGATTACAGATATTTTTCCCAGTCTAAATTTAGCCAGTAATGAAAACACAATTTAAATTCTACCTCTATGTCTATTTGTAGTCTCCATTCATTAATTAAATGAGGATAGGAGAGAAGGAAAGGCAAAAGAGAGACCCATTATACAACTATCTAACGACACAACCAGTGCTAGTGTTCTGCCCACGAAATGCCCCTCAAAGAAATCTAAAAACACGTCTGAAATTTCAAGAGCGTTTATTATATTATTTCCACGTGTGGAGACTTTTCTCCTTCCTCGGGAAGGGCTGAAGGAAAAAAGCCTCGAGTTCCCCCTCCCACTTGCTTTTATAGTGCTTTCTTGAGTGCCCCTGTTAGGGCAGAGAGATTGGTGGGTCGGGGGATCAGTCACGTGGGTCGGCTTTTGATGGGCCCGCCTTTACTCTTTTTGTGTCACATAGACACTAGTTAATTCCTTACTTTTCAAGGACAGACCAGGCTTTACCCGGGGCACTCGTGTTTGCCCTAAGCTAAGAATTTTTATGGCCCGCTTCTGCCTCTAGTGTTAATGGGGATTTATTAAAAATGGGGTTTCTGCTGTCCCTTCACTAGGAAATTATCATTTGGATGATGTCCAGGTTCCTTTGTGGGGCTCACATCCTATGGCTCTGTTTCTCTAGCATTAAAGCTGCTGCCATGTTGTCTGTGTCATGGCTTTCTTTGCCTTCTCTAGAATAATGTTTGCCAGTATAGATAAGACAGGAATCTTACATACTCCTCACACCCAAAATAATTTTCTTTCTTCTTTTCTCGTCTATGTTTTAAAGAACAAAGTGGATTGTCCTATGGGTCAACTTCTGAATTCCCACTGACAAATCTTAAATTTCCTCAATTGGCAAACTCAGTACATAATGCTTCCTTTATTTGGATGAACTTTCCATTTGAATTTTCATTCTCCATCTGGAGAGCTCATGCTCATTTTCTTCCCTCTCAAGATGCATCTCAAATGTTCCCTTCTTTGGAACATCTCTCCTGAGAAAAGAAACAGCCTCCTCTTTGGTTTCCATAATCATAGCTCCAAGAGAATTATTGTTGGGTACCATCTTGTCAGTTCTCACTTAACCCTATGTATAATAGAATTAAACACTGTCCAATCCTATGGCCATCCTCTCAATTCTTGTCATGTTTGAGCCCACTGTTCAGGGATTGTTCAATCCTTCTTGTTGAGAGCCTTCCTTTTAATTATCTATTTTACCAAGGATAATGTCTTTGGGCTCAATGAGTGGTCCTTCTTGATGACATGAACTGAAATGAAGGGTTTTATCCCCCTAATGAGGGAGAATTGACACCTTTGAGCTGTGGTGCTGGAGAAGAGTACTGAATGTACCGTGGACTGCCAAGAAAACAAACAGATCCA
This sequence comes from Elephantulus edwardii, assembly GCF_000299155.1. Taxonomy (NCBI): domain Eukaryota; kingdom Metazoa; phylum Chordata; class Mammalia; order Macroscelidea; family Macroscelididae; genus Elephantulus; species Elephantulus edwardii. Next base: position 15,472,148 of record NW_006399755.1, read on the forward strand.
TCCTAGAGAGGGTTAAACCAGGCTGCTCCTTGGAGGCAAGGATTGTGGGGCTTCGCCTGACATACTTTGGACATGTTATAAGGAGAGACAGGTCTTTAGAGAGGGACATCATGCTGGGCAGAGTGGACGGACAGCGCAGGAGGGGAAGACCCTCTATGAGGTGGATTGATTCAGTGACTGGGGTAATCGGGATGGTTGTGTCAGAGGCAATGAGATTGGCACAGGATAGAGCAGGGTTTAGGGCTGTTGTACATAGGGTCACTATGAGTTGCAAACCACTCGACGGCACATAACAACAACAACAACAATAACATGAAGTGAAAACAAGGACTGGTACCTTCTAATAACGTGTCCAGAATATATATGAGATAGAGTCTCACCATCCTCCTTTTAAGAAACAATCTGGCTTTACTTCTTCCAAGTCATATTTGTTTCTTCTGGCAGTTCAAGATATGCTCAATAGTCTTCACCAACACTATAACTCAGATTCATTTTATTTGTTTTTACTATAATTACTCTATTGTTATTACTGTAGTATAATGATTGCATTGTAATTGTTATGACTGTACTATAATTCCTTAGTATCCGTCTCCTCATCTCCTTCCATCTGTGCACTCATTTGGAGAAAGGACTATTCTTGATTTATCCTGAGATCTCAAGCACTCATAAATGATGTCCTTATATTATGATATTGTCTGTTGATAAGAATGCTAATGTCCCTGTCCAAACAATCTTTATTATGATTGATTTATTTAGTCATAGATCCAGGCTATTTTAGAACACTATGAAGCAGGACATCGAGTTTATCATTCAACTTTTCTGTGTACTTATAAACTGGGGTTTAAAGAGATAAAGTGACTTCCTAAGGTTACCTAGGTAGGCAGAAATGGAGTTGCAAGTCTACACTAAGACCTCTACGAAGCCCAGTGCTTTTCTCTTTGCCCACATATTCCATAAATCTTTGTCACTTACCTACTATGTGTCAGAAACTATGTTATGTTTAGGGAAAAAGGAATTCGTATGACATACTTCCTATTCTGTGTCTAACTGATCTGTTGCTGTATTGTCTTGGACATTGGCTAATGTTCTTTTAGGAGTCCTGCTCATTCTCACTTGCCTCTGTGCTACCTGTATTTACTTTCATGCCCTTGGTTCACAAAATTTCAATAGTTGTATAAGAAGTTCTACCTAAATTTGACCCTGTGGTCTCCAATTTTGGGGTTCATCTGACTCTTACTCCTCGTATGTAATGCCCAGGCTTGCCTCCACAACTTTGTTGCTATTCTCAATCTACCTCTTTCTGTCTTCATAAAGACTCTCTGGTCCAGTTTCCAGCATTCCCTATCCCCCACTACCATCTTTTCCACCATTCTTCATTCACAGTTAAATGAACTCGAATCTGGCATGTTACTAAGATGTTCCCATTGGCGAGCATTTTTTAATGCCTCTTTCTTTTACTGAAGAATGGGTCTGCTAGAGCGCATCTTCCCTACTATGATCATTTCTTGTGCAGCACTGGGTGTGCACATTATACTCCTATTTTCAAGATCCATTTCTTGTTCTATCTAAAGCCCCATCAGTGCAAAGCGTGAATGCTTTTCTAGATTGTTATGTATTGAGTAAGCTTATGTGGAGTCTGGTAAAACCTCCTCCTTGGGATCCATAAGCCAGATGTTTCTACTGAGATAACATGGTGCTATTAGTGTGAATCTCCCCCATTAAAATAACAGATATTAGTTAAATGAAAGAGACCACCGGTACCACAGTATCTTTGAAGTCAAGAGGGCCTTAGGTAGAAATAGGAGGATAGTCAGTTCATACTCACTGTCTCCGAGAAGCACCGAGAAATAATAGGGCTCAAGGCTTAGAGTCTGTCAGAAGGAGTTTAAATTTGACTGCATGTTTACCTGGACATCATTTTTTTCCCTTTTCTTTCTTTTTTTTTTTTTTTTTTTTTGCTGCCTTTGAACTTCAGTTTCTTCCTTTATACAATGTTATTGTTGATGTGTGCTTTCAAGTCAGAACTGACTCATAGCTGACTCTTCAGGGGTCTTTCAGAGGCAGTAAATGGCAGGACAAAAGAATGCTCATCTTTCTTCCTTAGAGAAGCTGGTGGATTCAAATTGAGTGTCTTTTGGTTGATAGTGAAGCTCCTTACCACTAGGCCACCAGGGGTTAGGATATGTAGATCAAGGCTATTGATAAATAAGTAAGAAAGTAAATATATGCTAAATCCTCTACCCTAAACACCACCCTCAATGGAAAATATATGCCCATACTTGCTTCTGAAGTTCTGCCACCAGCAGTCACCGATGGTGGACAGATCTTAGGGGAGTTTTCAGACTAAGATTGTTGTTGCTGTCGTTAGGTCCTATTTAGTTGGGTATGACTCATAGCAACCCTATGAACAAAAGATAGGCCTGGTGATGAACTTCCAAAAATTAGCAGAAAGTTTACAGATCACAACTGAATATTGTCTGACTTGCTTTCATAAGGAAGACTGAAGAAGAATGGCTGTATCTGAACTGTAATTTTGATGGAGAATATTGAATATACCATGAACTGCCATCAAAGTACAAACAAGTCTTAGAGAAAGTGCAGACAAAGTATTCTTTAGAAAAGATAGTGAGACTTTGTGCAGATGACAAAACTCACTTGCTGAAAAGAGAAGATTTGAAGCACTTGCTACAGTAGATCAAAGACTACTGTCTTAAATATAGATTATGTCTATTCTTGATGTTATGTCAACATCAGGAATATAAAAATTCTCACCAGTAGGCAATATAATTGTAGATGGAAAAAAGATTAAAGTTGTCAATGATTTTATTTTACTTGATTTCACAATCAATATCCAGGGTAATAACACAAGCCAAGAAATCAAAAGACAGATCACATTGGGAAAATCTGCTGTCAAGGTCCTCTCCAAAGTGGTGAAGTGCAACAATATCACTTTAAAGATTAAGATGTACCTGATGCAAGCCATGGTCCTTTCTAATAATTCTTGTGCATCTGAAAGTTAGATAATACAATAAGTAAAGATGGTAGAAGAAGTTGTGGTGTTGGAGAAGAGTCCTAAATACCCCATGGACTGCTAAAAGAATAAACAAGTCTGTCTTGGAGGACATGTAGCCAGAGTGCTTCATAGAGGCAAGAATGGTGACATTTTGGGTTGCATATTTCACTTAAGTTCATTGGAGGGGCCAATCCTTGGACAAGAACATCATACTGGGGAAGGTAGAGAGTTAGAGAAAGAAAGGAAGACTCCCTAATAAAATAGATTGACACAGTGACTGTAACAGTAGCTAGAGCCTATGAGAAATGATAAGGATAGTGCAGGACACGGTAAGGTTCAGATCTGACGTTCAAAGAATCACTATGAGTCATTCATTTGTGACTTGACAACACCTAACAATAACAACTCAACAATATTAAAATTATTATAAAAGGAGGTATTTGTGAAGATTTATGTTATTTAAAGTAAATTTTGATAAATTTATAAGAATTAGAATTGTAGAGGAAATAGAATCAGGAGTAAACTTATGAAATCTTTTTTATTTCTATTTTATGAGATTTGGGGTTTTTTTAGACATGTTGTAAGGAGAGACAGGTCCTTGGAGAGGGACATCATGCTTGGTAGGGTAGAGGGACAGCACAGGAGGGGAAGACCCTCTACGAGGTGGATTGATTCAGTGACTGGGGTAATCGGGATGGGTGTGTCAGAGGCAATGAGAGTGGCACAGGATAGAGCAGGGTTTAGGGCTGTTGTACATAGGGTCGCTATGAGTCGCAAACGACTCGACAGCACATAACAACGACAACGACCACTTGGCCAACTGACTAAAAGAGATCTATATTTGCTCCCATTCCAAAGAAAGGTTAGCCAACAGAGTGTGGAAATTATTGAACAGTATCATTGATATCACATGCAAGCAAGATTCTGCTGAAGATTATTCAAAAATGACTGGAACAGCACATCAGCAGAGAACTGCCTGAAGAGCAGCCTGGCTTTAGAAGAAGTTGTTGAACTAGGGAAAGTATAGCTAATGTTAGATGTATCTTGGCTAAAAGTAGGGAGTATCATAGGAATGTCTGTGTTTCACTATGCAAAGGCATTTGACTGTGTGGATCACAGCAAACTGTGGCTGACTCTGAGAAGAATGGGAATCCCAGAACACTTGATTGTGCTTATGTGAAGCCTATACTTGGACTAGCTGGCTTCCAGGTGGGGCAATGGTTTGGAGAAGCCTGATTCTACAGAGGTTTGATCTTGTATTCAGGTGAGACAAAGGTGCAGTATTTATCAGCCATCTGGTGTGAACTGATTGTATTCAACTCCCTATTTAAAAAGGCATTTGGGCCCTTGGGCCTACGTCCCTTGAATCTGGTTGTAATTGTTTTTGGTCAAACATTCTTCTAAGTGGCGTAAGACTGGTCTGTCCATTTGCTGTACAGAGGTAACTCATGGTTGCTGTGATGCTGAACACTGTGACACTGATGCATCAGATGTGATAAAGGTTACCCAAGGTGGAGAGTGTTTGGTTGGAGATCCCAATTAAGACAAGCTTGGAAGCAGGAGTGGCATCCACTTCTGAAATAGCTTGCTTCTGGAAACCCTATATGACAAATAGCATGCTTCTGGAAACTTGGAGAGACAATGAAAGTTATACAATTGTTCAGGTCTTTTGTTCATAGGGTCTCTGTGAGTTGTCTACGACTCGATGGCACTTAACAACAACATATTTGGACCAGGAGACAGTCGTCAGAACAGAGCAAGAAAACACTGTGTAGTTCAAAATTGGGAAGGGTGTACACGAGGAATGTGTCCTATCTCCATATCTTTTCAATACATATGTAGCAGATTATCCAGGAGGCTGGGCTCTGTGAGGAGAAATGTGACATCAGGATTGGAGGAAGACTCATCAACATTCTGCCTTATGCTGATGACACTACCCTGCCTGCTGAAACTGAGGAGGACCTAAAGTGCTTGCTGCAGAAGGTCAAGAACTGCAGCCTTCAATATGGATTGAAGCTCAACATTAAGAAAACAAAGATTCTCACCACTATGCCAATTGGCTGGACCATGATAGATGATGAAGAGATTGAGACTGTAAACAGCTTTAGTTTGCTTGGCTCCACAATCAACAAACACTCTTGGTACCAGCAACCAAGAAATTAAAAGATTAATTACTTTGGGAAAATCTGCTCTCGGGGACCTCTCCAGAATACTGAAGAGCAATGATGTCGGTTTGGATACTAAGGTGTTCCTGATACAGGCCATATGTCAGAAAGCTAGACAATGTCTAGGGATGATAGGAGAATGGACAACATTGGGCTGTAGTGTGGGAGAAGAGTATTGACTATACCTGGGACTGCTATGATCACAAACAGGTTCGTCCTATTGGGAGTGAGACCAGGATGCTCCTTGGAGGCAAGAATTCTGAAGCTTTATCTGACATACTTTGGACATGTTCCGAGGAGGGACCAGTCCTTGAAGAGGGACATCATGCTTGGGAGGGTGGAAGGACAGCACAAGAGAGGAAGACTCTCGATGAGATGGATTGATTCAATGTCTGGGGTAAGACTGACGCAGGATAGAGCACAGTTTAGGGCTGTTGTAAACAGGCAACTCGACAGCACATAACAACAATGATGACAACACCACCAACAACAATAATCTCTTTAAGGTAAGGAATTGCACTGCCAGTCCAAAGGTGTGCAGTTCAAATGCAATAGCTACTTGATGGGAGAAGGATGGACAATCTTCTCTTGTGCATTTTATTGTTGTAGTTGTTGTTGGTAGGTGCCATCAAGTCCAATATGACTCATAGCAACCCTATGAACAAAATATCTGAACCTATCCTGTCCTGTGCCATCCTCACACTCACTGACCCAGAAGAGCCCATTGCAGCAATCAGCATATCAATTCACTTAGTTAAGGATCTTCTTTGGCAACTCTCCACCCTTCCCAACATCATGTCCCTCTTCAAGGAATAGCCTTTCCTAGCAATATGTCCAAAGTATGTGAGGCCAAACCTCATCATTCTTGCCTCCAAAGAACACTCCGGCTGCAGCCTCTCCAAGATAATCTATTCATTCTCTTGGTCATTCACAGGATGTTCAGTGCTTTTCTCCAACACCACAGTTAAAAGCATCTATTCTTTTTCTGTCATCCTTATTCATTGTCCAGGTCTCAGATGCATAGTTAGTACTCAGAAAGACTATGGCCTGAATCAGATGCACCTTAGTCCTCAAAAGGACATCACTACTCCTCAATAATTTGGGATGGTCCCTAACTGCAGATTTCCCCAGTGCAGTGTGTCTCCTTATTTCCTGACTGCTTATTCCAAGGCTGTTAATTGTGGTTCCAAGCAAGATGAAGCTGTCGACAATTTCAATCTCCTCTCCACTCATCTTAATGCTGTCATTTGGCCCAGTGGTGAAAATCTTTGTCTTCTTGAGATTGAGCCTCAATCCATATTGAGGGCTGCAGTCCTTGACCTTCTGCAGCAAGCGCTTCAGGTCCTCCTCACTTTCAGCAATCAAGGTTGTGTCATTTGCATAACACAGGTTATTGACGAGTCTCCCTCTAATACTGATGCCACATTCCTCTTTATAAAGTCCAGCTTCTTGGATAATTTGCTCAGCATATAGATTGAACAAGTATGGAGAGATAATACAACCCTCCCGCACTCTCTTCCCAATTTCAAACCATACACTTCACTACCTCTAAAAACCCCCTGGAGGATCAGCTGTGAGTTGGTTTCAATTTGATGGCACAGAACCACAACATTTTGATTATATAAAATATGTTACTTCTGTTTTTAAGTGCCATTGAGTTGACTCTAACTCAGGTGCTCTTATGACAATAGATTGAAATCCTACCCAATCCAGTGCCATCTTCATGGTCTCCTGCATCCCTGTTGCTCACACTGATGGAATCAATCCATCTCATTAAACATCTTCCTCTTATTCTTTCTCATTCCACCTTTCCAAGCATGATATTCTTTTGCAGGTACTTGTTCCTGCTGAAAACATGTGCAAATTATGGGAGGAAAAGTGTTTCACCATTCATCCCTTACACCGCATCCCTGGGTGCATTTCTTTGAAGACAGACTCGTTTGTGACTTCAGCATTCCATGGTATTTTCAATACACTTTACCAACACCACAACTCCAAGGCATTCATTCTTCATTTTCTTTATTTCTTGGGCAACTTTAACAAATATATGAAGCAACTGAGAGTGTACCACGGCTTGGGTTATAAAGGGATCCAAAACAAGTAAGAGTATATTGTTCATCTGTTGTATTTGGTAAATAATGGGCACCATATATTGAATTACATCTTTTTGTGATCATGTTCTGGCTCTCTGAGGTGGAGACGGGGTGCAGTGGGGTGGTGAGGGTGGTGCTATGGCCATGAGAAGGATGCAGGCAGTCTGTGGGTGGGTGGGGAGCAGGCCTCTCTGGACTTCTTCCTCTTCCCCCACCCTCACCGCTAGCATCGCTGGTTTGAGAATCAAATGCTGTGCCTGTTGTGTGGTCTGTTTGCACCTGTTAAGAGGACAAGAATGTATCACTTTTCTGAAGATCAAGCTTACTCTGAAGGGGATTCCAGGGACTGCTGCTTTGGAATGGCTACAATCTAAAGAAATTTCTTTTTGTTTCCTTTTTTTTTTGGTATTAATTCTAATGAAAGTTTACAGAGACTTAGGGTTTCCAATCATTCATGGTTGCATTTTTCTCCTTGCCCCCACAATTTGCTCTTCTCTTTGAAAAGTAAAAGAAAAATTCTTTCATTGTTATACAATCACTCCCCCCAAGTCCACTCCACTGTGCAGCTTTTATTTTGGACTCCTGTTACGACAAATATACCTAGTCATATATTTCTTTTAAACAGTTCTCTCCTTCATCTGTTGCAATGCAGTATACATTATTTATCCCCTTTCTTAGTCTTCCCTCAACCCTGATGTCAGTCCTGTTTTATAACATTGGCCCCATGCAGTATTTGTCTTTTTGCGACTGAGATATTCACTCAGCATAATGTCCTCCAGGGTTCCCCATTTTGAATAATATTTCATGAGTTCCTTGTTTTTCAATGCAGCATAGTATTTCAATGTGTGAATATACCACAGCTTCTCTATCCATTCATTTGTTGATGTTAAAGAAATTTCTTGTTTGATTTAATTTTGTTTTTATGCCAAATCTTCTTTTAGTTGTTGTAACGTGCTGATAAGTCAACTACATGATCAATGGATCTGAACTCTGCCCTATCCTGTGCTATCCTCATCATTTCTATTATACCTGAACCAGTTGTTACTGTCACTTTGTCAGTCTATCTTTCGAGGGTCATTGTCTCTTTTACTGACCCTCTAACTTCCCAAGCATATTATCCTTCTCTAAGGCCCAACCTCTCCTCAAAATATGTCCAAAATATGCTAGATGAAGCTTCATCATCCTTGCCTCCACGAAGCATCTTGGCTTCACTTTCTCCAAGAAATATTTGTTTATTCTCTTGGCTGAGCATGGGATATTCAGTACTCTACTTCAACACCACAACTAAAAGGTATTGTTTCTTCTGTTATCCTTAGAGACTGTCCAACTCTCAGATATATAATGAGTAATTGAAAAGATCATGACTTGAATCAGATGTGTCTTAGTATTTAGACTAACACTGGTGGTCTAGTGGCAAGAAGCTGTGCTGCAATCCCAAAGACAGCAGTTCGAATCCACAAGCTGCTCTGCAGGAGAAAGATGGGAAATCTCCTCCATGTGATTAACTGCCTCTGAAAACCTGCCAGAAGGTCAGCTGTGGGTTAGTTCTGACTCAATGGTACACAACAACAACACAACAACATTATACCTTAACACCTTAGAGAAGTCCTTGACAGCAGACTTTCTCAATGCAATATATGTTTTGATTTCTTGACTGTTGGTGCCAAAGGTATTGACTGGATCCAAGCAAGATGAAATCAGTAATAACTTCAATTTTTCTCTCTAACATAATGTTGCCTATTGGCCTATTGGTACGGACTTTTGTTTTCTTGATGTTGAGATGTAATCCATAATGAAGGCTGTAGTCTTTGATCTTCTGCAGCAAGCATTTCAAGTTCTTTTTGCTTTGGGCAAGGAAGACTGTGTGACTTGAAGGCACATCATTATCCAGCAGCTTAAATGGTGTATTATTTTTCTCCTTTATAGCTGCTTTAGGCATATCATATTCAGTGGCTCTGACCATCTGCTAATGTTCTTCCCTTCCCTAGCATCACCTGCTGGTGAAGAAATTTCTTAAAACCCAGCTCAACCACCAATACCCCTGTATAGCCCACTCCTATCAGTCTCATAGAATGAATATGTGCCTTTATTTCAACATTAATTCTACTGTTGTTTATTCATCCATTAATCTATCTTCCCTATTAGAATCTGTGCTTATTGAAGCACGGGTTATTCCTTTTTACAAGAAAAAAAAAACCCAACTGAATATCTCAGTGCTTATCAAAAAGTTTGACACATAGACTGTGCCAAATAAATCTTGTTTACATGAATAAATCCATAGTATATTTTGCTTTAATCTTTACAAAATTTCAAAGTGGAAAAAAATGTCAAAGTTGTGTGTGTATGTTTCTTCACCTTTCTTTGACAATAAAATAAAGATGATACTCACTCACTGCCTTCCTGCACATTCCATAGGGGAGCTGTATTGGGATAAAGGGCATGAAAGGATGAAGAGAAAGAATTCAACGCAAGAGTACACATTCATGTGCTCTCTGATATGAATAATAAATATATTAATAAACAAATCCATTACCATTAAAACTATTTTGACTCCTGGCAAGCCCATGAATATAGAACAGAATTGCTACATAGAATTTTCAAACTGTGGCTTTTGGAATCATATCTTCAGAATTTTCCTTTGAAACTCCTCTAGATGCATTAGAACGACCAACCTTTAGTTTACTAGTTATTATTTAACTTTTTTTTAGTCACTTGGACATCCTGATATTAATAGTAGGTGCCATTCACTTAATGTCAGGCAGCACGGCATTGCCAAATTTATTTCTTCTAACAGCTCTGTGTTTTCAAATTTGAGAGCTCTCAGCCTCAGTTGCCATATCTGTTAATCTACTCTATGTGAGCTCTATTGTACACAGGGTTTTTAAAGGCCTGTTATTTTTCAGAATTGGATGGCCAATTCTTCTTCCTAGTCTTTCTTAATTTGGATGCTTAGCTTTCAAATAATATATGATAGACAACATCAAGAAGACTGGGACAATTGGCAGCACCTTGATGGATGGAGAAGAGATTGAGGTTATTAACAGTTACAGCTAGCTTGGCTCCACAATCAAAACTTTGGGCACCAGAAGTAAAGAAATCAAAAGAAAAATTGCATTAGGTAAATCTGCTGTCAGGGACCTTTCTAGAGTACTGAGAAGCAACTATGTCAGTCTAGAGACTAAGGTGCATCTGATCCCGTCTATGGTCTTTACAATTACTTTCTATGCATCAGAGAGCTGGACAATGACTAAGGATGATAGAAGAAGAATTGATGCCTTTGAGTTGTGGTTCTGGAGAGGAGTCTTTAACATACCATGGACTGCCAAGAAAACATATAGGTCTGTTTTGGAGAGAGTGAAACCATGTTTCTTTATGAAGGCTAGGATTTTGAAGCTCCGTCTCACACTTTGGGCATGTGGCCAGGTAGGATTGATCCTTAGAGAAGGACTTAATGTTCAGAAGGGTGAAGGGACAGTGCAGGAGAAGAAGACCCCAGATGAGACAGATTGATACAGTAACCAGGGTAAAGTGGATATGTGTATCAGAGTCAATGAGACTGGCTCAGGACAGGGCAGGCTTCAGAGCTATTATACATAGGGTTGCTTAATCACTGGTGATTTGACGGCATAACAACAACAACAAACAAACAACAGCATCTTTGTGAGGTGGTTATTGTTGTCTCGATAAAATACATTTGTGAACTGATGTTTAAAAAGTTCAAGGACTTTGTATCTGAAGTAATACACAAGTGAAGCATGGAACCCAAATATAAAAGAAGATATAACTTTTTTTTTAAAGAAGATATAACTTGAAATCAGAATCAACTAGTATTTACTAAAGAGTTTTTACTACTCTGGAAGGAGTTTGCTGTTTCCTCAAAAAGCTGAACATAGAAATTTCATATGATCCAGCTATTCCATTGCTAGGAATATACCCCAAAGAAAATAGAACTGAGACACAAAGATGTGTACACCAATGTTTGTAGCAGCATTATTCATAATAGCAACAAAATGGACAAAGCCAAAATATCTATCAACAAATGAATGGAACAACAAGTTGTGATACATTCTTGTAATGGATTACTGTTTAGCATTCAGGAACAATGATTTTGAAAAATACTTTATAACATTGGCAAGGCTGGAGAGCATTATGCTGAATGAACTAATTCAGTCTCATAAGGACGAATAAGGCATTAGACTATTATGGCAAAAATAGAAGGATTGCAGGGAGCTTTAGTGGCCTAGTGGCAAGAAGCTGAGCTACAATCCTAAAGGCACATGATTCGAATCCACCAGATGTTCTGCTGGAGAAGGAGAGGCAATCTCCTCCTGTGCCAGTCAGTCAAAATGTGCCAGTCAATTTGATGGCACAAAATAACAATTACAAGAAAAAGATTTTTTTTTCCAAAAAAAGGATTGCTAGTAAGATGTGTACCAAAATCCAAAGGGTTGGAGGAAGGGGACTGACGAGGGGGAGGAGGGGAATCTCAAGGAAGCTAAATTTGGTGGGCAGAGCAAGGGGGTGAAGGAATTAGAACAGATCCAGTGGGGACCTGAAAAGATGCTGTAATGATGGGCATGCATCAAGGATGATTAATTTTACAAAACACAATGTATGAGAATGATAATGTAAAACACAGTGTGAGTAGAGGAAGGCATGAAACACAACATATATAAATAAAACACAATGTCAATGACTTTTGTATGTAAACCAATTGTTGGTTTTTGTTAGCTGCTGTCGAGTCCAGTACAACTCATAGGAACCCTATGAACAAAAGATCTGAACCCCGTTCTAACCTGTGTCATCCTCATGCTTCCTCACACACAAGAGCCCATCGTGGCAGTCACCATGTCAATGCACCTGGAGGGTCTTCCTCTCCTTCACTGACCCTGCACACTTCCTAGCATCATGTCCTTCAAGGACTAGCCCCTCCAAGCAACATGCCTAAAGTAATGTGAGGTGAAGCTTCATCATCCTTGCCTCCAAAGAGCACTCCGACTGCTCCTTTACCAAGACATAGCTGTTTGTTCTTTTGGTTATCCACGGGATGTTCAGTGCTCTTCTCCAACACCACAACTCAAAGGGGCTGATTCTTTTTCTGTCATCCTTATTTGTTGTCCAGCTCTTAGATGCATAGCAAGTGATTAGCAAGACAATGGCCTGAATCAGACACACCTTAGTCCTTAAACTGACATCATTACTACTTAATAGTTTGGAGAGATATCTGGAACTGCCGATTTGATTTCCCCAGTGCAATGTGCCTCCTTATTTCCTGACTGCTTGTACCAAAGGTGTTAATTGTGGATCCAAGAAAGATGAAGCTGTTGACAGTAGTAAGAGTCTTAGTTTTTGACATTGAAATGGAATCCATACTGAAGGCTGTATTCTTTGACCTTCTATAACAAGTATTTCAAGATCTCCTCACTTTCAGCAAGCAAAGTGTTGTGTCATCTGCATAATGCGGGTTCTAGAAAGCAAAATTTAAAGATAATAAAAAGCTAGGCCCCAGGAATAGATGGTATACCAATTGACATATTTCAGCTAACAGATGCTGCCCTGGACGTGCTCACCAAGTTGTGCCAAGAGATCTGGAGAACAATCACTTGGCCAACTGACTGGAAGAGATCTATATTTGTTCCCATCCCAAAGAAGGGTGACCCAATAGAGTATGGAAACTATAGAACAACATCATTGATTTCACACACAAGCACGATTCTACTGAAGATTATCCAAAAATGACTGAAGAGCACATCAGCAGAGAATTGCCAGAAGTCCAAGCTGGGTTTAGATGGGGTCATGGTACTAGATATTGTAGCTGATGTTAGATGGATCTTAGCTGAAAGCAGGGAATACCAGAAGAATGTCTATCTGTGTTTCATTAATTATGCAAAGGTGTTTGACTGTGTGGATCATAACAAACTGTGGCTGACTTTGAGAAGAATGGGAATCCCAGAACACTTGATC
>NW_006399755.1:15486384-15520024 GCF_000299155.1 Elephantulus edwardii
TGTACATAGGTTGATATGAGTCCCAAGCGACTCGATGGCACATAACAACAACAACAATAAAAAAAAGAGATGATGACAAGAAGGTCAAGATTCATTTTCTTGCTCTAATTTGTCTTTTAAGTTCACTGAAGAAATAGGAAGAAAGAAAAATTTTGAGTATTCTAACTATATGCTTGCTCTTGGCATTTATTTTGTCTCTCTTTTTGGAGCCACTGGTGCTTGACTCTTAACCAGAAGGTTCGAGTCCACCCAGAAGACTCTCAGAAGAAAGGCCAGATGATTCAGTTCTGAAAAATTAATCACGAAAAACCAATGAAGATGAGTTCTACTCTGACTTACAAGATCCCCAGCAGCTGATACTGACACAAGGGTAACTAGTGTCTTGCTCTCTCATCTGAAAAAAGGGAGTTCTGGTGGCAAGTTATTCTGTTAACTGGAATGCATGTCCCCTGGAGTTTGAATTCACCAGCAGTGTCTTTGGAAAAAGATGGGCTCTTCCTGTTATGAGGTACAGGCTTGAAAACTGGACAGAGAATCACTATGAATTGGGACTTACTCCACAGCAGTTTTGATTTTGGTTTTGTAGGTTTTTTAAATAGAAGTGGGAATTACTATGTGCTGAAGTATAAGTCAAAAGGTTGGCCATTCAAACCTACCCAGAGGCACTTTACGTAGAAGAAGTACAGTTAGTGATTTGCTTCTGAAAGGTCAGAGCCTCAACACTCCAACGGAGCTATTTTGTATACCTGGGTCACCAGGCTTCAGAATTGACCTGTGGACAAATAATCACCATTACCACTGCTATTGAAGAATGAGGCCTTTATTTTTAATTTAGACTATGATGTTATTATATCCTAGGAAGTTAAACACACCTTCTGATAGGCAGACCTTTATAATAGCCCCTTATAAAGTCTGTAAGCGCTCAAGATAGGCAAGAAGAATGACTTGTCTTTGATAACTAAGTCCCTACAACTACAGTGACTTTGTCCTTTAATCTCAAATATGGTAGACTTTAGGTTTTGGGGTTTTTTCCTCTTAAAGTGAGATACGGTAGATATGCTAAAGGTAGAGTCAGGAGAAGGGCATTCTGGCATTTACTGTTGACAACACACCGACCTGAGACTTATTCCCTCCTCCTCCAACCATTCCCGTCTACTCCCCACACCAGGCAATTCAGCATGAGATTTTTCAGAAGATTAAAGACCTAAGCCACCAAAAGGCTGTAGTACTGCAAGAACATTTAGACAGTTCCTCCTTCATAGCTATTAATATTCTCTGGAGGAGCTGCGGTGGCTCAGTGGTTAAGAGTTGGACTACTAACTCAGAGGTCAGCAGTTCAGATCCACCAGGAACTATAAGAGAGAATGATCTGCTCTCTTAAAGAATAAACATACTGCTGTCAGATTGGTTCCACCTCAGCTATTAATCTTTTACAAGGGAACACTGGTGGTCCATATATAAAGAATTGTTTTGCAGATGTAAAAACATGCAGTTAGAATCCACCAGCTGCTCTGAGGGAGAAAGATGGGCAATCTCCTCCTGTGAGATTTACTGCATCTGAAAACCTGCTTGAGCGTCACCTGCGAGGCAGTTCCTACTCAAAGGCACATGTTGTTGTGTGCTGTCGAGTTGGAACCGACCCACAGCTGACCCTTCAGAGGGATTTCAGATGAAATTAATCACACAGGAGGAGATTGCCCATCCTTCTACCCCATGGAGCAGCTGGTGGATTTGACCTGTGTGCCTTTGGGAATTGCAGCACAGCTTCTTGCCACTAGGCCACCAGTGCTTCCTTAATTGATGGCACATGGCAACAACAAATTTTGTGAGAGGGGACTCCCATCTTTCTCCTTTGGGGCAGCTGGTAGATTTGGACCACTGACTTTTTGGAAAGCAGTTTGATGCTTTATACACTACTCTGCCTTGGTTACCTTGAGGGACAGTCCATTTCTGTGCAGCCTTAAAGGATTCTAGGATTTGGAATCAACTGGATGGATAATGGCAAAGGATAAACAGAAAGTCTGCTTTTAAAAGGGCTTCCTCTTCAGATCACTGTACTTTGGAAGATAAAGTAAATGCTAAGGTTTTTGTGTGGAAATTAAATATTCATTGGATTGAGCTAGATTTATTACTATTCTTGAGAATAAAACTGGATTACTCCCTCCCCACTTTGTTTTAAAATAGCTACTGTCATTTTATTTAAGAATCAATTTCTGTATGGAATCAGGCAGGATAATGCATGGTGTGATTTTTCTAATATAATAGACTCTACTTGGAATTGAATACAGACAGACCCAAAGTACTGATCGAGGTTGCAGTACAATTTGATAGCAGAAAAACACTGTCAGACAGAAATACCTTGGAATGAATGAAGAGGTTTTGGAATCAGACCGAGGATTGATAACAAACTCTGGGTGGGATTAGTGGTTCTGTTAATTGATAATGGTTTTGTCACATCTGAGTTTGTTTCCTAAAATGTGAAGTCTATTTCTTTTCTCTTGGGGCTTATGTTAGGGTTAAAAATGCTAGTTAACTATTGATTGGCACATACAGAGAGAGAACACAAAGATAGCAACCAGGACTCATATTTTAACATAAGTATTGGGGACTGGTCACTCATGGCTTGAAAGCCATTTACATCTATTTACTTTTTTTATCTCCTTCCCCCTCCCTTAAATCTTTCAAGCACCATTGCTCACACTTCCCTTGAATTTAAATATCTTTTAAAAGCGTTCAAAGCTTTGAAGGTTGATTTCAATGAAACCTGTTTTTATTCTAGGCGTTTTTCCTACTGTCATTCTGAGTAAAACAAAAAACATTTACTGTCAAAACAACAAGAGTTTTCTCTCAAGCACAAAATGAAAGCAGATACATCTGCCTGATTTATTTTGGCATCCGCCTCACAGTTAAATAGGACACCTTTTAATTTGTCACTTCTTTAAGATTCATTTAGGTTGGCAAAGTAAATCACCAGTGTTCAGCTTCAGCTAAACTTGAACGAGTTGGGCAAAAGGGTGTATTCTTTATTCTTTGAAAGACACTTGCCCTTTCAAAGACGTCAGTTCAAGAAGGAACTATGTATTTAGCAACATATCTTAGGCAGTAACGTCTAATGAATTTTTATTTTTATTTTATATTGGAATAATTTAGATCTTGAACCTTATACAAAAGATCAAACTCTAGTAAGGGATACATGAAAGAGGTAAAAGTTTTCAACAAATACAAAACTATTTGAAAAGAGGAATGTCCAACTATTTAAAAATTTATAATCTGCTTTTGGTAAAGAGAAGACAGAGTGGTAATGGTGGTTCTGCCAGCCCAAAGGCAGACATCGAAACCACGAGCTGCTCCTTGGGAGAAAGATGGGCAATTGCCTCTCATGCAATTTCTTGCTCTAAAATCCTGCTAAAGGATCAGGTATGAGTTGCTACCAATTTGACGGCATGAAACATCATCAAGGACAACACTGGTCAAGAGGAAGGAGAACTTGTGCAGGGGCTACGCGCTCAGCGGCTGACTGAGAAGTCTGCGGTTTGAACTCAGCAACCACACCACAGTAGAAAGGTGTGGCTGTTTGCTTCTGTAATGATTGTTCCCTTGGGAGGCCTATGGGGCAGTTAAACTTCTTCTATAGGGATCAGTCCTTGGAGAGGAATGTCATGCTTGGAAGGGTGGAGGGACAGCGCAGGAATGGGAGACCCTCGATGAGGTGGATTGATTCAGTGACTGGGATAATCAGGGTGGGTGTGTCAGAGACAGAGCAGAGTTTAGGGTTGTTGTACATAGGGTCACTATGAGTCACAGGCAACTCGATGGCACATAACAGGTTATGGTTAACATTAAGAAAAATGGGAATCTCAGAACAATTATGCTCATGCAAAACATATACCTAAACCAGGAAGTTGTTGTTTTGAACAAAGCAAAGGGACACTGCATGCATGATTTGTGTGATTTAAAATCAGGAAATGTGTGTGTCAGGGTTGTATCCTTCCTCCATACCTAGTCAATCTGTATGCTAAGCAAATCTTTGGAGAAGTTGGATTCTAGGAAGAATGTGGGCTCAGGATTGGAGGAAGACTTACCGACAACCTTGCTTGCTCCCCTTGCTTGTTGAAAGTGAAAGTGAGGAACACTTATTGTGGAAGATCAAAGATTACAACCTTCAATGTGGATTGTATCTCAACATCAAGATGACAAAAATCTTGACTTACTGGACTGATAAGCAATATCATTAAAGGTGGAGAAAAGTTGTTAATGATTTAATCTTAACTTGGATCAATAATCAGTATCCTTGGTAGCAGCCGTCAGGAGATCAAGTATTGTTTCAGGTAAGTCTGCAGTCTGGTACCTTTCCAAATTACTGAGAAGAGCAATGATGTCAATTTGAAGACTAAGGTACACCTGATTAAGGTCATAGTCTTTTCAGTCATTTGCTATGTATCTGAGGACTGAATGACAGAAGACTTGATTCCTTTGAGCTGTGGTGTTGGAGAAGAGTACAGACTATCCCATGGGCTGCAAAAAGAACAAACAGATGCCTTTAAGAAAGTGCAGCCAGAATGCTCCTTGGAGGCAAGGGTGACAGTTTCATCTCACATACTTTGGGCATGTTGCTGGGCGAGCTATTCTTTGGAGAATGACATCATGCTTAGAAAGGTGAAAGGTCAGCAAAAGAAAATCCTCAATGAAATGGATTGACACATTGACTGCGGCAGCAGGTGTGTGTCAGAAGTAATAAAGCACAGGTTACGACAGGGTTCAGATCTGTTCTTCACAGGGTCACTAGGAATCATACTCTACTCGATGGCATCTAACAACAAAAACAATTATAGAGTTGATATGGAGCTCCCTAGTGGCTAGTGGTATGGAGCTGCACTGACAACCCAAAGGTATATGGTTTGAATCCACCATCTGCTCCCTGGGAGAAAGCTGGTTAGTCTCCTTCTGTGGAATTCACTGCTTTTGAAACCCCATTGGAGGTTCAGCTATCGGGTTAGTTCTGACTCCCTAGAACACAATGAAGACAGGGTCAATATGAGGTGGAATCAATTCTGTGTCATTGTTTACAAGCTGGTGAGGAGACTAAAAATTGAAATCTCTACTCCACCAATTGCTGATTGGGCAAGTTATTTAATTCCTCTGACTTCTTTATCTGTAAATTGATGACATTCACTCTTTTATGGGTTGTTTAGAAAATTAACAGAGGCAATAGACGACTTAGGGCACACTGAACACAAAGCAGTTGTTCATCATAGGTGAACCTGTTATTATTGTGAAAATGTTCTTTTTTTTTTTTTTAGGAATTCCATTCTAGACTCAGCAGTTCTTACTGTAGTAAAATTGTTTCTCCTATCTGTTCAAAATGTATTTTGCTGAAATCCAAAGGCCATTTTCTGAAAGTTGGAGATGACATCTGTTTACTACCTCTTGTATAAATGAGGGCATATTGAGGGCATGTGTTTACACAGCCATTAACACAGCCAGTTCTAAACAGAGATGGCTTTGGGCATCTCAATGACCTAATTATAATCTTTAATCTGGCTAGGCTGATTGGTGGGTCAAACGGATTTAATGGCAAAAGGCAATAAAAATGAAGTTCCGTCTCATAACCATGCACAAACACACATACAGATACCCATTCCCCCCTCCCCCGCCCCCCATGATATGAAAGTCAAAGTTCGTTTTTAGTCTTTTTTAGGGTGGGGTGTGTTGTGGTGTGTAGCTTGCCAATCAAGTTTAGGGCTTTTGTTTGCATGTCTGCTCTAATTTTTTCCTTTTAGGAAATGCAAACCCACAGGGCCATTCCTGAGGTCTGGTTGATTTTGTAGGATTTTGTAGGAGCTCTTCTGGCTTAGTGGTAAGGGTGTGTGCTGCCAAACTAAAGGCATGCAGTTTGAATCCATCAGTGGCTCTGAAGGAGAAAGATGGACAATCTCCACTTGTGTGATTTACTGCCTCTCAAAGCCCCCTATTATTCCAGAGGGGAGGGTCAGATATAAGTCCGTTCTGATTTGACAGTACATGTTATTTTAAACATTCTATGAGGAGCTCTGGTGGCCTAATGGTAAGAAGCTATGCTGCAATCTCGAAGGCACACGCTTGAGGCCACCAGTTGCTTTGCAGGAGAAAGACGGGCAATCTCTTCCTGTGTGATTAACTGCTTCTGAAAACCTGCTAGAGGGTCAGCTATGGGTTGGTTCTGACTCACTGGTACTCAGCAACAACACGGTAAACATAGGAAACTCTGGGGGCACAGTCCGTAGTGAGTGGCACCCCAAACACAAAATTGGTATTTCAGCGGTTGTTCAAATCCACCAACAGATAGAGGGGGGAGATATGGGCAATTTCCTCCCGTGTGATTTACAGCCTCAGAAAACACGCTGCAGATGCAGCAATGAGTGGGTTCCAACTAGACCGTAAGAAGTTTAGAGGACTGAGATGCTAAATTTGGTCTACCATCTCTACATAGGGGTTGCCCTTCTTGATTATCTTCACTTTCTGCTGTGGCTGGTGCCTCCTGCAAGTGCTTAGGTACATTTAAGGGCAAAATGACCGAACTCCTTCCTTGAGCATTCTTGATCTAGCCCAGTGCCAGGCAAGGCCAGGTCTTCACATGGATAGACAGAGGCTTGTCAGTTGCCAAAGAACTGATTAGACCTCTGGTGGCCGAATGCGTGGAGAACTGCTTCACGGGATTTTCATGGCTGTGACTTTTCAGAAGAATGCTAAGTCTTCTACTCAAAGAATCGCTATGAGGGCTTGAACCACCTACCTTTTCATTGTTAGCTGGGTGCTCAACCATTTATCTCACACAGGCCCTTTGGGTAGTAATTTAAATACACACAACTTCCTCCTCCAATTCATCATCTGAGCATTTATGGAACTGGTGGAATAAACCAGGCTAAGCTGTTGTTCTCAAACATGTTTATTTGTACCAGTTTTACATGGTGTGTTACAGAAATTAATGGAAAATTTCTAAAAATTTTGCTGTTCTGTTGAATGCATTGTACATAAAGTTAAAAATAATGTGTCCATATATGTTAACAAACTGTCATCTGAGGTAAAGTTAAAGTAGGTCTAGAAACGGACTGCAACAGTCATTTTCTCTTTCTCATCTTTATTAAAAAAATATGTCAGAATGCAGAAATTGAAATGAACCAAACCCACAGAGTAAACATTTTTGTGTTTTTTTTTAAAAGAAGGTGCCCAGCACATTACATGACGGGGTTTCAGCAGACACTGGGATGAGTACGAGCTATCAAAATAGTCTTGCAACACGTAAAGATTGAAGAGCTATGGGGAATGGGGACAAAATGACAGGTGGCGTTTCCCTGGTTTCAAAATTTAAAGTGACAAATTTAGTGCTAGTGAAGGATGAGGAATTAACAGTTGTACACATGGATTTTTCTATTGATCTAACCAGAAACGTGCAGACTCCCCAAGGTCTTCTGGTATTGGCACCTCAGCTCTTGTTTGGAAAATTCACTGTATTCCTGGGATTGGATACAGTGGGTCTGTGTTCAGTGAACAGTGCTTGAGAAAAATCAGAATTCTGCCAATGATGACACAGGTGGCAGTTTGAAATCAAACCTTGACTATATTTTCCCTCACTTTAACGCATCAATTTAATGGGCATCTTCTTTAAGTCCAGGGCCAGTGACATTTTCAGCCATATCTAATGAACAATGATAAATCCACCGTGCTGTCACCTTCTGCAATGAAATCAACTCCAGACGGTGTACCTGAAACAGCGGCAGAGGCCAGCGTTCACTTTCAACGTGTCAGAATCAACGTCGAGGATCAGTATAATGGTGTGATGCCGAGAGACAAACTCAAGACAAGCCATATTGAGGGAGAAGATAGCACCACTTGTTTAGAATCAGAATCATGGACGAACAGCAGCTGAAGCCTTTTCTATATGGGACTTGACTTTCCTATTAAGCCATCAGAATACAGAATTGGACAGGTTTCAGGGCAACTCCCAAAGTCACCACACCTTTCCCCACTTTCCTTTGTAAGAAAGGATTGCCTAATCACAAAAATGTATTTACGTCCCTGGAAAAATGAGGTGGACCATCAGGTGACATCTGAATCTCTGGCCCTTGTACATCAGGGAGATACTTACATATATTCTGCAAAAGGAATTTCACCATTCTACCTCATTGGGAATAAATGGAAACTCAATGCCAAGTTTAGGCTTAACTGATAAGTGTCAAGTTTAGGCTTTAATACAATACCAATCACCTTGATGTCTCATTGTTCTCTTCGTAAAGGTGTATCATCTGCCAAACAATTTGATTTCCTATTGATATGAAGAACTCTATCCAAACCAATCATATCGATGTATATTTGCATTTTCAAATTTTAAAACCAATGCACTAACAATCACCCCATCCGATTAATCACATGATTCTTAAACGTTTCCTTGTTAGTGTTAAACCACTAAATTCGACATACTGTAACTGCATAGGAACATCAGGAAAACACATTTGACCTGTATAACAATTCTCTGTAGGGCAAAAATATATAGATTCTTTATGAAAATCATGTGCTAAACATATGAACCAAACACTGCACTTTTTTTGTCTCATAAATGTAAAAAAAGGAAGCTTAAACTCTTTTGTTTCACGTATAAACAGTCCAGTGTTTTCCAAGGGGGATAGATAGGCAAAGGGCATGGAGAGGCGGGAGTGGATTTCAGAGTAGAGGGTCAGGTCCTCCAGTTGTGAACCCTCTTTTTCTTGCTTTGCGCACAGGGTGGCTCCTCTTGGGAAAAGACTAGGTATGGAGTCCCTTGCTCTCCCCTCTCCCTTCCCATTCACCAGCTGCTGATTGGCCAGCTGCTGTTGCCAGCTGTCCCTGAACCCCAGCTTTCTACCATATGCTCCAGAATAGCATCTGGAGCGTGAGCCCCATCCATCAACTTTGTCACACCTTCCACTCAATCTGCTACCTTCTCTACAGTGTAATGGCATTATTAAAAAGCATTTTCATTAACATTTCTATTTACAAAAAAAAAAAAAGACAAAACCAAAACTGGCATTTTTTTTTTTCATTAGAACTCCTTAAAGCCATTTCTCTTAAATATTTAAAGAGCTTAATGGTAAGGTGTGTTTGTTTTTGTTTCCCCCGCCCCCAAGTTATAAAATAAAAACCCCATTTGAATTTTCTGATGTACAAAAAGAGATAAGAGATGAGCCATCAGTTTGTTATTCTGAATATTCACGTCACCATTGTTCCATTATAAAGTCGGTTTTTAAAATTCAAAACCACATTACCAGAATTGTAGCAGAATTATTTGGCAAATGACTTTGCTTTGAAAATGGCACTCGGAGAAGACACTTGTCTGCAGAGCATCCCAGCAGCAAGATATCGGAAAAATAAAAAATATCATTTTGTTGTACTGAGATTTTAGAGCTTCTTCGGAAAATCCAGCGCGGCCGTATCTTTGCCATCACGGGATGCGATGTCCTTTCCTACTCATAGAATGAAACATTCAAACCGAAAGCTGTCTTTCTTCACCACAACGCAAAATAGCTAAAGGGTTGTCTTGGCAACATTCTTGAACATAATGAGGAAGCAATCACTTCTTTGTCTGGTGATTGTAAGTTAATTTGTTTTATATGTGACTTCCCCCTATCCCAGTTAGATTTCTTCACCCATATTTAAAAAAAAAATAAAATTAAATTAAAAGCAATACAAAAAATTTGTACACCCACTAATTTTTAAACATGTCAAAGAAAGGAAAGGGGTGGGAATGGCAGACCAGGCCCTGTGCAGTGATGAAAAATATCACTGTGTGCCAGAAGGTGGTCCTGCGGTCACAGAGGACCTTTTGATTTGCCTGAAAGAAGTCTGAGCCAATCTTGTAACTTTCTGATGTCTGTCAAACTTCTTGTCTCTACAGTAGTCAACAGGTAGAGAACTGAAAAGACAATTGTGATTTTACACACCAGGTCATCTCAAACCCATGCTAAGAGAGCTCAGAGAGTATTTGCTGGGTGTTTACTTGTGATTTCATGTTGGGCGTGTTTCCTTTCCCCCTGTTTGTGCTGCCATAGATATCTGCCATTGGTTGCCAAAAACCGATAGTTCCCTCTGCAAAGCGAGTTCCATTGGGTAATCATGATTTTCTCTGTGGGATGAGGTGAGGTGGAAGAATACAAGAGAGCCTGTTGTGATGCTTATTTCCATGCCAGTCTTGAAGCGCCCACCACGAGCCCGCATCGATGCTATTTCTGGGATTTGATGATTTGCGCATAGAGAGGCTCCGACTCCTGTGGACAGAAAGACAAAATGAGGTCTGCCCATGACCAGAGAGGGGCGTTCAGGGCCAGTTCAGGGAAGGAAGGGGGTGAAGTTACAGCAGAACGGGGACAGCTTATGATGGATGACCTTAGGCTATTTTGGGATTTGTTGTGATCGTGGTGCATCACACTTTGGCAACATTCCCTCCCCCCCCCCTTGGTGCCAAAATTAAGAATGAAAATTTTGGTAGCATTAGTATCGTCAAGAAGAAACTTACCCAGGTTTGTCCTTGGGTCTCAAGCTAAGACTGATTTCCCTGTTGGAGAAACAGCCTGGTGTGGTAGAGAGCTGGATAACGCACTTACTTAGCTGTGTGGGCAGAGACTTTCTGACCTTTGGTATCCTTCTAGGAAATGGAAGTAACTGCCTTGCAGGACTCTTGAGAATTGGAAGTAGCACGTGTGAAGCATCTAGCTAGCATAATGCTAAGAAGTAAAAATGTCTTCAGAAAGTGATAATTATCATGAATCATGTGTGTGTACCTGTGTTTTTCTAACAGTTTCACAAATGTCCACCTGAGACTCCTGGAATTCTATTTCAGACTGCTCATGAGTTTCTACAATCAGTGATGACTTACAGTGATGACTCCTGAACAAGGGAAGTATCAACTGTACTTTTAGCTCTTAGCAAAAAGCTTCTGAAACTTGCTTTCATCCAATTTGCTGTGTACAGTTAGTTTAGCACTAGCTAAATCTGTGCTCATCAGGTTGTCTTGAGACCCACACCGGAATTTTCAGTAGTTTATGACACAATGAACCCTTAATCCAAATGCAGATGAGAAATAGTGTTTGGCACTGTGTGGACTGCTAACTGCGGTTCTTATTGGGATGGCCCAGTGTGCCAGTGTAGACAAATGGATGCGATCAGCACATTGACTTTCAGCCTGCACAGGCTCTTCTGTCCCAATAGACTTTTCTACTATCACTCTTAGGGAGTTCTGGTGGCTCAGTGGTGAGGAGTCGCACTGCCAACCTACAAGTATATGGTTCGAGTCCACCAGTTGCTCTGTGAAAGAAAGATGGACAACTTCTTCCCGTGAGACTTATCGCTTCTGAAAACCCACTGAAGAGTCAGCTATGCGTCAGTACTAATTCGATGGTAGGTGCATAACCACCACCACCACCACCACCACCACCACCACCACCACTATTACTTTGAGGGAGCTCTGGGGACCTAATGGGCGGGAGTTGTGCTGACATTCCAAAGACAGCTGATTCTTTTCTGCTGTTGCTCAAATCTACCAGCAGCTTCACAAGAGTATGATGAACAATTTTTCCGTGTGCTTTACAGTCTCTGAAAGCTTGTTCGAGGGTCATAGACGAGCCAGCTCCAACTTGATGGCAAGGACTGACTGACTTTATTTTTGTTTATTCCACACTCTTGGATGTCTTGTGCCAGAACGAAATGAATATGACGACATTGTGATTTTGCCCTATTTTAGATATTAACTTACCTCCTGTCTTGTGAAGATTTTCTTAATGGCCACTCACAGAATGACGTGATTCACAGACGCTTTTGATTTACTTATTGAATCAGCATTCTCTCAGCCCTTATGATGTGTCTGGTACCAGGCTAGACATATTTAAGTACAGTATTTTTTTAAAACTTATCCTAACAACTTTGCAAGAGTAGTACCTTACCTTTACATTAAGTACAAGTGAAACACTCAAGAAACTCAAACTTCACTGCAGTTGAGTCAGTTCTGCCTCACAGCTGCCCTCCCTCATGCTTCTGAGGCTCTAGATCATAATGGGAGCAGACTGCCCATCTTTCTGCTATAGATCCGCTGCTGGCTTTGAACCACCAGGGACCTATGGCCTCTGGGTTAGCAACACAACTCACTATAAGCAGTGCCACCTGAGTTCTCTCCTGAAAGAAGCTAAATAATTCACCCATGGTTACATAGCTAGTACAAACAGGAGACATGTTCATAGGATCCAGTGTTTTCTATTACAAAAATGACCATAAGAAGCAAGTGGAGGCCTGAAGAATAGAACTTTTGCTTCCCCAGAGCAGAGCCAGCAAGGCTGGCATCAGATCTAGCAGGGCTTCTCTGAGCAGCACTCACCACTCTTCCCAGCTAACCATTCCGTGTTGTTGTTATGTGCCATCAAGTCGCCTGCGACTACAGTGACCCATGTGCAAAAACTCTGAAGCCTGCCCTGTTCTCCGCCAGTCTCACTGACTCTGACACATCTACCCCTATTGCCCTAGTCACTGTATCAAGCCATCTCATCCGGGCTCTTCCTCTCCTGTTCTGTCCCTCCACCTTTCCGAGCATGATGTCCTTCTCCAAGGACCGATCCCTCCTAGCCATGTGCCAAAGTATGTAAGATGCATCTTCAAAATCCTAGCCGCCAGGAGAAACTTGGTCTCACTCTCTCCAAGACAGACCTATTTGTTTTCTTGGTGGTCCACAGTATGTTCAAGACTTGTCTCCAGCACAATTCAAAGGCATTAATTCTGTTGTCATCCTTAGTCATTGTCCAGTTCTCTGATGCATAGCAAGTAATTGTGACGACCATAGACTGTATCAAGCGCACCTTAGTCTCTAGACTGACATCACTGCTTCTCAGTACTATTGCTTTAGGTAAATAATGCAATTTCCCTGTTGATTTCCTGACTGCTGGTCCCAGTAGCATTTATTTAATCCTTCTGTTCTTGTTTTCTACCTTGGGGAAAATTTATACTGTTCTTTGCAAATGTAAAAAAATTAGGAGCAATCCTTCTTCTATACGTCTAATGACAGAGTTGTTGTTAGGTGCCAATAAGTTGACCTAGGAACAATAGATGTGAACCTTGCCCTACTCTGTGCCATCCGCATGACCTCTGATATCTATGCTCAAGCCCTTTGCTCTAGTCACTTTGTCAATCCTTCTTGTTGAAGATCTTTCTCTCCTTTCTCATGATGGTATCTTTTCTCATTCTTCCATGTCTTAACTCTCCTGTCATCACTAGCATGCCTCATGCATATGTGTCTGTATTTTATTGTTGTTGTTGTTGTGTGCTGTGGAGTTGGAACCAACCAACTTATAGCTGATCTTCCAGGGAGTTTTCAGAGGCAGTAAATGGCAATGGAGGAGAGTGTCCATCCTTCTCCCAAGAAGCAATGAGTAGATTTAAACCATGTTGTCTTTGGGACTGCAACACAACTTCTTAACAGTAAGCTTTCAGAACCCAATATATAAATATATCTATGGAATATAGCACCTGCGCTGTGGGAGAAAGATGGGCGCAATCTCCTCCCATGCTCACTATATGTTGTTGATGTGTTCCTTCAAGGTGGAACTGGCCCATAGCTGGGTCCCATGGAGCAGTTGGTGGATTCGAACCATGTATCTTTGTTTGGGTTGGCAGCACAACTCCTTACCACTAAGCCACCAGCGCTCCCAAAAGATGCCTAACAAGATAGATGCTAAATCAAAGTTGGGTCACTTAATGGTTGGCTGTAACCAAGTTTCTTCTCAGTTGTGATTCTTTTTCATAAATAGGCTTAGATTTGTCATAACATGATGATTTCATAAACACCTTATCTATTCCTTGGAAAAGTTTTGAAATGTTTCCAAACATCCCAAGTATAACATTACTATTTGTGTTTTAAGGATGGGGTGAAGGAGCAAAGGTGGCGATGTACCATCAAGTTAATCCCAATTTACAGTGACACTACGTCATGTTGTCAACATGTCATGTCATGTCATGTTATATGCTGCTGAGTCAGACCTATCTCATTGCTGACCCTTCAGCAGATTTTCAGAGGCGGCAATTCGCACAGGAGGACACTGCTGATCTTTCTCTTCCACAATGGCTGGGGGGTTCGAAGAAGGTGACTCTCGGTTGGCAGCACAACTCCTTCCCACAAGGCCACCAGCGCTCCCAATACCCTGCTGCTGTGCACTGTCAAGTCATGCCCGTCTCATAGCTGACTCTCGAGGGCAGTGACCCATATGGGAGGAGACTGCCCATCTCTATTCCACAGAGCAGCAGGTGGACTCGAACTGCATGCCTCTGGCTTAGCAGCACAACTCCTTACCACTAAGCCACCAGAGTAATCTTCTAGGAGAGAATAAGTCTGCCTCATGTGATTTCCTAGGCCATAATTTTTACGTGAGTGCATCATCAGGTCTTTTCTCCAGCAGCCGAGGCCTTAACTATCCTAAATGTGAATTAACAAAAAAAAATTAAGTACAGCCATAGGCATGGAAGGGTACTGCGGTGGCTGACTGGTAAGAAGCTGTGCTACCAACCCAAACGTGTGTGATTCAAATCCATCAGCTGCTCTGCAGGAGAAAGATGGGTGGGCATTCTTCTACCATGCTGTGTACAACCTCTGAAAACCTGCCATCCGGTTAACTATGAGTTGATTCCGACTCAGTGGCACATAACAGTAACAACAACAGGTATGCAAAGGAGCTCCAGAGGCATAGCTCTGAGTGTATAAGGCTGCTAACTGAAAAAGGTGTGCAGTCTGAATCTATCAGCTGCTTTGAGGTGAAAAAGAGTCAATCTCTTACCATAAAGATTCAGTCTCGGAAACTTATGTTGTTGTTGTTGAGCACTGTGGAGTCAGAATTGACGTACAGCTGATCTTACAGCAATTTTGACGACTGTTAATTGCATGGAAGGAGACTGCCCATCCTACTCCTGTAGAGCAGCTAGTAGATTCAAACCGCAGGCCTCTGGGATTGGAATGCAGTTTCTTACCACTAGGCCACTAGAGTTCAGTATGGAAACCAATTGGGGGGGTGGGGGGGAGGTGGAGCGTTGGTCAATATGAATTGACACCAACTTGAAGGCAATGAGTTGAGGGAGAATAAAAGAGTCCCTGTGTAGAGCAAATGGTTAATGCACTCACAACTAAAGAAACAGCTGGCAGTTCAAATCCACCCAGAGGTTCCTCATAAGGAAGTCACCCAGTAGAACACGGGAAGGAGGACAGTTTTACTTGGACACACATTGGGTCAACCATGCATCAGAAGTGACCAGATTGCATTTTTGTTTCAATTTGTTTCTAGTTATAGAGAGAAAACACACCCTTTCCTGAGCTGGGCCTCAAGGTTGCAGGATTTTCTGGGTCGGCTTTTTAGCCCAGGCTTCTTTTTTGGCTGCCCGAAGAAGTCAAGCTGCCTTGATCTCACCCTACAATTTGCTGTATTCTAATTTTGGAAACTAATTTATCCAACTGAGAATGACACCTAAAAACAGAAGAAGACAGCAGGCTCAGACAGGGTAATTAATGCCACACTGCATTAACTTTCTGCAGCTGAGATAAATATTCACACATCTCCTGCTTGCCGGAATTTAGCTTCAAATACCCATCACAACAGCGGTAACGACTGCAGTCAACTCTCAATTATCCCCACTAATGAAGGGGAGCACTGGTGTGGAAAACCCCAAGAAGCAGATAATCCCAAAGTCTGACACTGTGATGCATTATACATTTTGGCAATCGCTTTACTTTCCTTGTTGCTGAATCTTACACTGTCAGAGCTAGAGAGGTCCTGAGAAATCACATGATCCAGAAACTCCTAGACCTGGCGTCCATCAAGGTCACAACAGTGTCTTCAAGCTATTTCTTAATATTCCAAAAAGCCTGACTGGATTTATACATTACAGTAATACGCTGGTAATTTTTTTCCCCCTCCTGGCAAACTTGACAATATCTCTGCTCCTGCTTCCAATTCTTCAATGCTTCCCCATCAGACATAGAATAAGGTAAAAGCTCCTTAGCTGGGCACCCAAGGAACATTATTAGCCTTGCAGTCCATTAAGAAGCTAATAAATACTCCTTCTAGACAATGAATCAGGACTCAAACATGCAGGTCAAGTACATCATTAAAAAAAAAAAATATCTATCTTTTATGCCTCCATCTGAATGACCTTTCTGAAATGAGTTTGGTCACACCTATCTCTTGACCTCATCACCAGAGGATGGTGTAAGCTCCTCAGATGCACACGAGGCCCTCCCACTAAGGCTCCCCTTCCTGACTAGCCTCATGGTTCCCACTCCCTCCTCAACTCTGCCATAACATCATGCGCACAGTTTTCCTCATCTTTGGGACTTTGCTCGTATACTTCCTTGACTTTGGGGGTCCATCGTCAAAGTTTGTACTTTAAGACTGAGCTCAAATATAAAGGCTAAAGTGTATCCAAAATGCACCTCATAAATGAGGATGGTGAAACTGTACAAATTATGGGTGTGGTATCAAGAGGGGCCAGTCCCTAGAGAAGCCATCATATTTGTTAGAGGGCCACAGGGAAATCCTCAATGAGAAGAACGGATAAAGCGGCTGTAACAATGGGCTCAAGCTCAGAAGTGACAGTGCACGCGCTGCAGCACTGAGCTGTGCTTCCTTATATGGTACCCAGGTCACTGAGAGGGAGCCTGGTGGCTTAGGGAAAAGGAGTGATGCTGACAGCTCAACAGCCTGTGGTTCAAATCCATCAGGTGCTCTGAGGGAGAAAGTTGGGCCATTTTCTCCTGTGTGATTTACAGCCTCTTGAAACACCACTGCAGGGCCAGCTAAGGGTTTGTTCTGACTTGGTGATACATTACAATGGCAAGGTCATTAAAAGGTGGGGCTGAGTTCATGGGACCTGACTAGAACCACTTTTGTGGGTGATTTGAGCTTCGGCAGCAGTAACCCTGTGCAAACCTCAATCTTCATGTCTAATTGTGTTATCTTTGAGGATGTTCAGACCGTATGCTTTATCATGCCTTTTACAATGATATCCCAAATTCCGAACGAGAGGTGGGAACACGGAGATATACCTACTAACAATATGGAGAGTGAGTGAGTCAATGAAAAGCTCTTTTCTTATTGGAGTTGGAAAATGTACCAGCCCCGTTAGGAACTTTAAATTCATCTATGATTCTAACCTATTCTTTCAAGAGGCAAAAAACAAACAAACAAACAAAAAACCTGTATGAGAACCATATACCAAAATTGAAAAAACAAAAAACAAAAAAAAACCCAAAAAACAAAAAGAAAAAAACACCCCAAGACCCCAAAACCAAAGCAGACAGTAAACCAAACCAAAAAACCCCCAAGCTTCTAGCCCCTACTTGCACACCCTGTTTCGTGAGAGGTGCAGGGATAGAGCTTGGGTGCTGCAGTCAGACACTTGGAAGACTGCATCCCTGCCGCCTCAGCTTTCCAGGGCAAGACCAGCAGGAATCTACCAGTCACTGAGCTGAGTTTTTTACACACTGCAGGTAAGGGAACTATGGGACATCTCTGTGAAAAGGGTTATGAAGGATTTATTACAGGATTTGGGCTTGGTGATTTGAGGGACTTTTCTCTGGATGAAAAGCTATTAGGAACCTATGATTATCTTAACAATTCCCACTTAGAGGTAAGATTAACATTGCAAACCTAAAGCTAGGGTAATGGCAAAGTCTGGTCGCTTTGATAATCTGGTCAGTGTTCAGCCATGACTTTAGAGTGGACTAATGTTCTGACACTAATAGTCACAGAGTGGCCTTGACTGATGGTAGTGGTCTGGGAAATAGTCTGTGTCCACCAGGAGATGACTGAGGTCCAGCTCTGAGCGCCAGGCCAGCTGTTTTCTTCTCACATGAGCTCCCCTGAAGTAAACCCTAGGACTCTGCAGAGGCTACTTCATCTCATTGAGGGCCACTTTCCTCATCTGTAAAATGTGGCCAGAAATCACACGCGTGGAAGATGCAGGGAGGAGTGAAGGAAAAAAATGCACATTTCTGTCTACCACAGTGCATGCACATAGGAAATACCCCAAGAAAGCTCAGTCTTCTTATGGGATTTATTTTTCCTTTACATAAGCCTGTTTTAGGCCTAATAACTCCCTGTGGGTCATTTCCAAATTGCTTCTCCTTCAGAGCACATAGGTGTAGTTATAAGTGGACTCTAACTTATGAAATACAGCAAGAGGTCAGCCTGAAGTAATTGTGCAGCAAGAAGGTGGGGGTTAATCTAAACAATCTGGTTGCAAGGCCCCACAGATAGCAGAGATGTCCACGTCTGCAGATTTCTCTGTGGGTTCTTTAAGGGTGAATTATGTTCTCTGCACAGTGGCTAAGTAGAACCACAGATACAGAGCGATAGCAGCCTATTACTTACAGACACTTACAGATTCCTAAAAGACCTTCTAAAACCTGTTTGGGATTTATCTGGCGGCTGTACCCTCAGTGTTCCTAACTCTATCACAGTGAAAAAGCTGAGGTTCCCCAAAGTGTGGTGACTTACTCACAGGCACCCAACCGGTGCAGGATGAGCTGAGATGGAACTGGATTTGACTATGACTTTACAAAAAAAATTAACTTCAATATGGTATAATTTATATACGATACACTCATTGTAGAATGCACTCACTTTAAATTGTGTGGTTCAATCAATTTTGATAAATGTATATACTTACACGTCACCGTCTACCATAATCAAGATAAAGAGCATTTCTTCACACGGAAGGCTTCTCTCATGGTCTTCTCAGTCACCCCTTCACCCCAGTGGCAGCGAATATTGATGGCTTTCAGTCACTATACACCAGATTTGTTTGTTCTAAGGTTTTATGTAAGCAAGTTGTTATAAGCTGCTGGTAAGTCACCTAGCCTAGGCATGAGGGGATGACATGTTGCTTGAGCTTGTGACATTCCTGAGATCAGACCATCGAGATCCATAGCGTTTCTACTGGCTAATTTCTGGAAGTCAGCTGCCAGCCCTTTCTTCCTAGTCTGTTTCAGTTAGCTCTGCTGACAACTGATCAGCATTTACAGCAACATGCAAGCCTCCACAGACAGCCAGGTGGTGGCTGCACATGAATTTCACTGATCAGGAACTAAACCTGGATTTACTACATGGAGAGAATTCTACCACTGAACACCCCCCTTGGTAGACCCTGGTCCATACCCAGGTAAGCCTGCTGTCCTCTGTACCATCTTCTCATTCACAGGATCTAAAGCTGGAAGAGCCTGCAGCCCTAATCTTTCCTTCCTGGGAAAAGAAACTGAAGCTTAGAAAGGAGGGATACCTGTCCCACAGGAGAGACTGGAGAACCAGGAGAGCAGCCCAGGGTTTGAACTCCTATTTCTACGCTTGTTTCCTTGCTTCTCCCTCCTCTGCAGCCGTGGTTTAACCCTAGAGAGAAGTCATTTCTGACACCACACCACCATGGCCCGCATGAAAGCTACCGAAATTGTGCATAAAAATTTATGATTATTTGGTCTTCACTGCATCGGTTTTAGAAGACTTGCCCCGATCTAACCCAGGTATGCTAAAAGGCATTTATGACTGACACTGGAGAGAAGACACGACATACTGAGAAAAGGCGGTCTCGGACGTGAGCTCAGTGATGCGCCATGCAATCTGCTTGCTAAGCGAGCCATCTGAAAGACCTGGAGGTGAGATTAGCGCCAAGCCAAGCCAGGGGGCACACGGAGCTGGGAGGTGAGCCAAAGCTGGGGTTCGTAACACACCCTGCCCAGGCAGCAACTTCAGCCTCCTGGGCTCTGCAGCTCCGACCTTTGGGTCTATGCCAACAGAGGGTGTACATTTCTTAACTCTCTCGCTCTCATTGCCATGGCCTGGGAGCCGACTTCTAGCTGACCTTCCATTGGATTTCTGATGCTGTAAACTGACCGGGAGAAGGCTGTCCATTTCTCCTGAGGAGCCATTGGTGAATCCACCAGAGAATGAGGGCTCCTGGGTTAGCAGCACAATTCCTTATGGACTATCGACTCCCCAAATTTTCTAACTTAGGAAACAGAAATTCCTAAAATATTCCAAGTTCATTAGACTTACTGGAGAATATCAGTCTGAAATCAAGTCAGAAGGGGGGAAAAAAAAAAGTTGTGGTAGCCAAAGGTGGAAAAAGTGGTTGAAATAACGGATAACTCTATCTGAACTCAGATGCAGATACATCTCATGAAAAATGTTTGGGTTTTGGAACCAGAAAGATCACAGCAATCTTCCTGCCTAACTGTACGGCCACAGATGTGTACTTCACCTTTCTGGACCTCAGTTTCTTCAGTAAAATAAAGTTTATAACTTCCAAATCGTGGAATTATAACAAGGAATATGTGAACTCATAGAAAATAAAGGATCAGTAAGGCCTAGTGGTAAGGAGGTGCGCTGCAATCTCAAAGGCACACAGTTCAAATCCACCAGCTGCTCTGCAGGAGAAAGGCAAACTCCTCCTGTGCGTGCAATTAAACTGCTTCTGAAAACCTGCTGAGTGTCAGCTAGGGGTTGGTTCCAACTCGACTGTACACAACAACAACAAGGTCTTAATGAAGAAGCTCTAGTGACAGCACTTAACAACAACTAGTAACATGGACTGTAGTATGCTGTGGAACTAACCAAAAGGCAGTTCAAACCCTCCAGTGGGCACCTGGGAGAAAAGATGGGCAGGGTCCTATTAAGACACACAGCCCTAGAAACCCGATGGAAAGTCGCTGTAATTCGGAGTCTGCTCAAGGGAGTAAATTTGTGAGTGAGATCTTAACAAGCGACAGTTTGCCTGCCTCTTCTAAGTCAAAGGAAATGGCAAAGAATTTGAGACTCTCTTGAGCTGAAATTTGGCCTTCACAGAAGAGTCTTTAAAAATACTGGCTATGCCCAGAGGCTTCCTGGGGTCTCAGGGGTTGAAGCTCATTAGTGGACATGATGATTCACGGTGCAAGTTCCCGGTGAGGACTGCCCACCTTCTGATCTACTATGGTTTTACACAGTGATAAAAAGAATGACAACAATGATCAACACACGCAATCTGCTTTGCTTACATATCACCTCTTTGAACTTTCTCATTAATACAGACACCATCAGGGAGCTCTGGTGGCCTAGTGGTAAAAAGCTGCACTACAATCCCAGAGTTAAGCAGTTTGAATCCATCAGATGCTCTGCTGGAGAAGGAGGGACAATCTCCTCCTGTACTAGTCAGATCAGATTTGATGGTACACACACACACACACACACACACACACACACACACACACAGAGGGAGAGAGAGAGAGAGAGAGAGAGAGAGAGAGAATATAAAATTTAACAAAACAAACCAAAGAAAAACAGAGACCACCAAGAAAACAGAATGGTCTGTCTTGAAGACAGTGAAACCAAGTTTCTCCCTGGAGGCTAGGATTCTGAAGCTTTGTCTCACATACTCTGGGAACATGGCCAGGAGGGATTAATCCTTGGAGAAGGACATCATTCTCAAAGGGTGGAGGGACAGTGCCAGAGAGGAAGATCCCAGATGAAACAGATTGATACGGTAACTGGGGCAATGGGGTGGAGTCAGTGAGACTGGCTCAGGACAGGGCAGGCTTCAGAGCTGCTGTTCATAGGTCACTATGAGTCGCAGGCAACTCGATGGCACAAAACAACAACATGTGGCAGATAAACATATGAGGGGGCAGAGTGTGCTGACGCCAGCTCTCTGCCGATGCTGTTCTGAGTCAGCTTCCAATCACCCACGAGGGTGGGTGGTTTGGAATGTCAAACTGATATTCTCCAGAAGTCTAATGAAATCAGGGTATTTCAGGCAATTCTGTCTTTCCCTTTGTTAGTTGGGAATAAGGACAGCCTAGGGAAGGAGTGGGTGTCTCTGAGTGGCACAAATAGTTAAGTGCTCAATTAAGAACTAAAAGTCTGGGGACTCTTGGCAGGTAGGCCTGGGATCTGCTTCAAAAAGGTCACGGCCTTGGAAACCCTAGACAGGTTCAACCCCGCAAATTCAGGCTTGTCCTGAGTTGGAACTGTCTATGGTAACTGGTTAGAGTTTTGTTTGTTTTTCATTTGGAGGAAGAGTATTGTTCGAAAACTGGTTCTCTAATGATCTAGCTGAATGTCTCTGGAATGAAAGAGCAGAGTTCAGAGCTGTTGTACATAGGATAGGGTGGCTACTGTAGTAAGCGACTTGATAGCACATCATTATAACAACAACAAAAACAGGATATTAGAGGGAGCTCTGTTGGCCTAGTGCCAAGAAGCTGAGCTGCAATCCCAAAGGCATGTGGTTTAAATCCACAAGCTGCTCTGTGGGAAAAGGATGGGCAATTTCCTCCCTTACAATTAACTGCCTCAGAAAAGCCACCAGAGGGTCAGCTATGGGTCGGTTCTGACTCAACAGTACACACCAATACAACTAGATATTAGAAGTGGAAGAGCCTGTGCGGATCCTGTAAATCTTACCTCCTTGTTCAAAGATGAGGAAAACAAAGGTCACAAGTGGTTTGCTTTTATTACATAGCTATTTAGAAGCGAGCTGCTGAAGGGGTCAACCACTCTGGCCCTATTTTAGTATTATTATTATTATTATTCTTATATCTGAGCCTAGATTAATTACAAGGATCTGTAAAAGTGCAATGCCTATTACATGGTACCATCAGGAATCCTTGTAATAAGCATGATACTTGTAATAGTAACAACAACAAGTCAGTTGTTCACACTAACCAGGCATTCTACAGGAGCAAAAAGTCGGCTTCCATAAAGATCGTCAAACTTGGAAATCCTATGGGGCACAGTTACTATACCAGACTATGCTGCTGTGATTTAGAATAGAGTTAGCACAGATTTATTACATATAAATCGTGTAATTTGAGCAAGCCATTAATGTTTCTGTCTTAGTTGTGGTATCTTTGAAAAGTGTACATAGTAAATAGAACTAAGAATATTCCATTAAGGATTGAATTAGGAGATTATTTATGGAAGTGTAATAAAGACTAGTGTAATAATGTGTTAGACTGCTAACTGAAAGGTCAGTGGTTTGAATCCCCCAGGTGCTGTGTGGGCAAAAGAGGTCTCCCATGTAAGGACTGGCAGCCTGAAGAATCTGATGGACGGTCATGGTCATCCTAAGTCAGAATGGACGAGATGACAGTGGGCTGGGCTGGGCTTTGGTTAGTAAATGGCAGACAGTGTTGCCTTCTCAATGATGCGCTGAGAAACTGTAAGTGTGATCTAAATCTGGAGTTGCAAATTACATTCCCGGTGGCTGCCTGATGGAGAATGGAGCACATTCCCATTTGTTCACATGTTGCCTTTTGAAAATTTCCAGTTACAATCACAGACTTAGTGGCTCTGAGAGAGAATAAATGGTCTACAAAGCTCTGATATTTATTATCTGTCCATTTACAGAACATATGCCAACCCATGACCTAAATGATTAGTGTATTCTACTTGTTCTTACTAGTTCAATGGCTTACAATCTTAGGATCTTGATCTCTAGCTCAGGATTCTTTGTTTTCCCCTCCAAATTCACAAGTCCAGATGCTTGTAGCTATTTCTATTTGCACATCTTCTGGGCCCTTCAAGTGGACCTGTTCTCACACTAAGCTTACTCCCTTTTTGCTACAACATGGTAGTCTGTCTTCTTTGTACAGTGACTGACACCACATATCAGGCACCTCAGTGTCATACTAGGTTATGACCTATTCCTCACCTCATGCCCTCAAGCCAAGGTTCCTCCTGACTTATCTTTCATGCTCCTTTCTCCATTCCAGTCATCACTGACTCTGCCCTCAGTTTTTCCGATATCCTGCCTGAAGCACTCCAAGAACTATCCAATTTTTTCCTAGAACATCCAAAGTGTATCTCTTCTTCCAAAGATTTAAGGAAGTAGGACAGTGTCCCCTTCAAAATTTTAGGCTAGACTTTCATTTGAGTTCTATGCTTAGGAAGTTGGCAGATGATTTTCTGTTTCTATGCATTTCTAAGCCTTTGTTATAAGATTCTATTTAAAAATAGAATTATAATAATTAACAGTAGTAGGAATTGGAATATAGAAAGTATGAAGTATGCATCTAAAATATTCAGAAGTTTTAAAATATAAAATGCAACACTCTTTAAGATTGATATCCTGGGCTTTAGTGAACTGAAATGGACTGCCATTGACTATTTTGAATTAGATAAACAGATGGTCTGTCCGTTAGGAATAACAAATTAAACAGGAATGACAACATATTCATCGTTAAAAAGAACTTTCAAGATCTACCCTGAAGTGCAATACTGTCAGTGATAGGATAATATCCATATGCCTAAAAGGGAGAGATGTTAGTACAACTATTATTCAAATTTATGCACAAGCCACCAATGCCAAAGATGAGGAAACAGCAGCTTTTTACCCACTTGCGCAGTCTGAAATTGATCAAATGTGCAGTCGCGATGCAGTGTTATTAGTGATTGTAATACGAAAGTCAGAAATAGCTAGGAAGTTTAAAGAAAAGGATAACTTTGGTGATAGAAATAGGGGTGATGGTATGATAGAATTCAGTAAGGCCAAGAATTTATTCATTGCAAAGACCTTTTTGAAACAACAATATACATGATAACTACACATGTGGGCTTGATCAAATGACTATATAGGAAACATTTGTGGAACAATATAATGGGGGGGGAAATCTCAGTATCATAAATCAGAACAAGGTTAGGGTTCAACTGCACAAAGTCAATTGCTTATATGCAAGTTCAAGTTGAAGCTGAAGAAAAGAAAATAGGAGCCAAAGTATGGCCTGGAGTATATCCTACTTCAACTTAAAGACCTCAAAATTGATTTCATGCACTAAACACTAATGATCATGTACTGAGTTATGAGATGACATCAAGAACATCAACAGTGAAAACAGCAAAATGGGCATTAAAAGGCTAAGAAAGAAGGAAAAGACCAAAATGGATGAAATTGGATCTGACTATTGAATAGAGAATAGCTTAAAGTGAGACCAAGAAATGATTAAGTAAAGAGATGAAAGTAGTATCTCAGAGGGCAGCTTGAGAAGACAAAGCAAATGTAAGAAATGAACAAAGGCCTGGAGTTACAAGACCAAATGGGCAATACATCATCACCATCTCTTAAGCAGAAAGGACTTAGAACTCATAACTCAAATTTCAATACTGAAGGGTTCTATGTGCAAAGTATTATTAGGAGGGACCAATCCTTTGAGAAGTGTCTTATGCTTGATGAAGAATAGTATCAATGAAAAAGAGGAAAAGCCACCAAGAAATGGACTGATAGCAGCAGCTCCAACAATCGGCTCAAACACAGGCAGAACTGATGGCTCATGACGGGCCAGGATGTTCTCCTCTTGTACATGCGGTCATCACTCAATGGCACTTAACAACAAATAACAATAAAAAGTCTTAAACATATGTATTTTACTTTCAAAGCATAGAAAGCACTTCCACATTCATGATCTTATGTGATCCCTGGACAGCCTGAGGAAGGAGCTGTTTATCCATAGGAGAGGCTGGAGTCTAGATGGTCTCATACTCTTTAAGGTCACCTCCTTCAAAAAAACATTTAATTATTCAGGCCCCCGTTCCTTCTATTCTCTCTTCTGTTTTCCTTTTCTTTATTGTTTTTCCTTCCAAGAATCTGAGGTTCTGGTTCCTCTTCCCTTGAACACTAGAAATCCATCAGGTAATATTTTATCTGTCTTAGGCTCCCACAGCAGAGATCAGTATTAAAAAATGACAGCAACTTATTATTTATAGCAATATCTATTGTTACTAAGGGAGACAGAGCAAACAATTCCCTATTGTTACAGATGCTACTTTGACTTGACAGCTGGGAAAGTCTGATAGGCAGTTTATTTACTTAGTCATTTAACCAGATAAATGTTTTCATTTTTCTTTCATCTCCTCAAAAGCTAACATTTCGCCCTTAAAATTGCTCCAGCAACACACCAGTGAAGTATAAATTACCTGCCATTCCCACACCAGCCATTATAATATTATTTTCCTTCTCTTTTTGCTCCTGTTATCCCCAGTCTTGCAAAGACAAGTGATTCTCTCAGATGGGAAGATAGAGGAAAAGGTGAAGTAACTGACAATATTTCTCTTCATTGCTAAAATAGAAATGCTGTTTGAGATTGGTCCTGAAGCTTCTATCTGCATGGATTTTATCTCTTTTTCCCTAATATGGTTCTATATGGTTTTAATTTTATCCACCTTTATCATCCTTACCTACTTCAATCCATGTGGGCATGTCTAATAAAAGCTGGAATGAATAGCTACAAAGGCAATACGAAAAAAGGAACTTTGCTTCCCAACTGCACCAAGACAGGAAAAACACAGCCAGTGATATAACTATTCCTCTGTAGTATCGTGCAAATGCCTAGGAAGGCACAAAGAAACTGTAGTTAAAAGTTTACCATTGAGTGGATGGGTGCATGAGGGGCAGCAGAAAGAGAAAAATGGGGCTTGTGCGGCTGTTGATAGAAGACTTGGGAAGGGCCTGCCTTTGTGAATGTCCTAGGGGATACATTTGCTCGGCTGGCAGCAGCTTTTGGTGAGATTCCTGATACAAAGTGGTAAAACTGCCTGGGTAAGTTTTTAGTGGTGCGGTGAGGGGGCGGTAATTTCATGGAATATTACTATCCATACTCCACTGGGGCTGAGAAGTGCTTATTATAGTTTACATATGAATCTGAGACTGATGACTTTTTTGATGCTATGTGAGGTCTATACTGGGTTGTTCTCATTAGGAAACAAGACAAGCCAAAGACGCTAAGAATTAAGATTTTTTTTCCCTCCACTTATTCCTCACAAAGCCTTTTTTTTTAAAAAAAAAATGCTACTAGTTTATTGAAAAATGATTACCTGAGGATAAGAAGTATAAAACAAAACTTCCCTGCCAATGACCGGGGGTCCTTATGGTAGGATTCATTAGGTTAAAGGACTAAAATTCAAGTCGGTAGGGAAGCACTTACTCAATGTGTGTCATGATGGCAATGGTGACGATTTTCATCATGCTGGTGGCTGAGGCAGTGGTGAGTATGGTAACAGCAGTTAACATCTAGTGAATTTACCACTATCTTCTGGGTGCTAGGCCCCATGCTAAGGAGTCTGCTTACCTCACTTTACTTAATCCTGTGAGGCAATTATGGATTTTATCTATGTTTTTCAAACAAAGAAAATAAATAGGGAATTACTGAAAAATCTTATTAGGGTCAGTCACCTAGCCATCACATGGTAGAGAAAGAATGTGAACTCAGGCAATCTTATTTTACAAGATTTTTAAGCTAAGTCTTGATTCAGTCTTCTTCTCCATGCTAAAAGCCTCAAAATACGTCATCCCAATTAACAATGTATAAGACCCATTTAGAAGACAGACAGGAAACCAAAACTCAGAGAAATTATGATTCCTGTTCAGTATTTCTTACTAATGAATAATGGATCCAGACTTTGAATTCAAGTGCTAAATCCTGAGCTGTACCCACTATCCTACCATCCAGCTGTGGTTTGGAACAGTGGATTGAGCATCAACTATAGAACAGGCTGAAGACCCAAAAACTTGTTCAATGTATATCACTGTTTCAAGCTAAGCCGGCTCATAAACATAAACATAAACAAAGTTGATACACTGCTCTGTAAATGGTGTAAGTCATCTTTGTTTTCTAGAAGAACTTCAATTTTTAGGATGATGCTTGCTGTTATCCTGATGAATGGCTCTTGTCACCTCTAGTTCATTCATCAAATCTTTCAAGGCAAGGTTGTGCATGAGAAGCACAACGTATGCTAGGGGCAGAGACTCTCAAGGGGAATCTTCCAAAAGAGCCTGCCCAGAATCCTTAACTTTTCCTTTTCCTGGAACATTGACTTTGCCTTTAATTCGTCTGCTCCCCAAATAGCTTTGCAAGACTGAATTTTCAAATGGGTTTTATGTGGTTTTGCATGGCATGATGTATTATTATATGCCATTGTACTGATATAGAATGTGGCAAAATATACAGTATGTTAAGTTCTTTAATCATAAAATCTATTAACAAAATGCACTTTCAAAAGAGCCTATTAGCTTTCAATAACCGTCAAAATAACTTATGCATGGCCTGAGAATGATTCTGAGGTAGCTTCAGAATCCCATTTTATGAACAGTGCAAACTATTTACCATTTTAATGGTTCTGACCCTGTTGTTTAGGACTGAGAAAAGAAGCTCTGTGGGTATGGCATTGCAGTCCTACACATTTATGGAAAGCTAGAAAAGTATTTGAAAATTGAACACATTTGTCAAGGAGTGACCTTAGAAATCATGTGTGGGTAACAAGGTGTACTTCTGTCTCCAGAGAGTGTTTGCTTCATCAGCTCCTCTTTCTTTCTATCAAATCAGATGTATTGAAGTTCAAGTGCCAAAAGGCACTTCTGGTAAATGTAAGTACACCTCTCACAAAGTAGCTGCTGATGGAATCTGAAGTGACTGTGGCAAGCCAGGTGCCCGTAGCACAGGTGCAAACAGCAAAGTCTCTGAAGTGAGTATGTCTTTGGGCTTTGAATTTCACTTTGACTTTTGAAAGGGGGAGGTGGGTGCACATCAGACAACTAGATAAAAAGGGCTCTATAATCCTACATCTGCATCAATCTTATTTCAAGCACTGTTTGCTTTCACTTTCCAGTCAGGCGTCTCAGTGTGTTTAACGGGTGACCTCTTTAGATCTGCTGAATGTAGGCAAATTCAGTGACATTTTGCTCATAGGATTAAAGCTTCCGGACCACATCTCACTGAGAAATTATCAGGGTGGACATTAATATGTGCATCACAGGATGTTGGTGTTTGCGATGCTAAACCCACATCAGGGAAGGACCATGCCTCATGCCACCCCTACCACCCACTCAGAACATGTCATTAATAAAACCTGGTGACCATTCCTTATTCCTCACCCCCATCCCTACCTCCCAATATATGTCAAAGGTCATGCATCCACAAGGAAAAACGAGATGGAAAACAAACACCAGGCAAGGAGCAATGGGGCAAACACTGGGAACACAGCTCAGGCAAGGGAAGATGGTGCAAACGTTGGGGACGTGGCTTGAGGTGTGAAGGTCAAGCACAAGTGAAAGCAGAGGGCTGAAGGGAGAAGGAAATAAAAGGGCAGATACCTACCCAGACCTGCGCTATCTAGCTACCGGCCTGTGGACTTATATTA
This sequence comes from Elephantulus edwardii, assembly GCF_000299155.1. Lineage (NCBI taxonomy): Eukaryota > Metazoa > Chordata > Mammalia > Macroscelidea > Macroscelididae > Elephantulus > Elephantulus edwardii. Next base: position 15,515,577 of record NW_006399755.1, read on the forward strand.
TCACCACTGGGCTCCCCACCGGGCTCACCAAATGGATCACTGTTGGACGAGGCCTGTGACCCATCAGGCTAGAACACAAGAAGATAACACTTTTTTTCCCCTTTCTTTTCAACAATTGAATACAGAAGACAGTTGGCATATTTTCATGCATCAAACAGCACTAATTATCTTAAAGGGGGGAGCATCTCTGGTTAGATGCTGCTGCACCCCTAAATACAAATATGGGGAATAACAACTTAATGGGGAAATAAAAGGACAATTCTTCAGCTGACTCATTTGAACTATGGAATTTAAGTTTCGGAGTCAGCACTCTTTGCTATGTAGGGCTCCTCATGGATTGTTAGCTCTAGATCTCAGAGTTTCGATTTGAAGGAAAAACAAAAGTTGAAATGACAAACGAGGCACTTACAGCTTCCTGCTCTTCGCTTTTGCTTGGACTTTCAAATCCCTCTTCGAAGATGTCATCTGTGGTGGGATCACTGGCGTGGGAAGCTGATGATTTGGATGGAGAGCTCTGTCTAGGGGCTGGGGTTGGAGCTACAAAGGGAACCCATGAAAAAGAAAAGAGAAGCATTTTAAGTGACTGGCTGCAATCATTTATACGCCTCCAAGACCTCAAGGAACTGAAATAGAATGAACTAGAACCCAATCAAATCATAGGCAAACAGTTAAACATGTGCCTATTTCTCTTGGTCTCTCATGGACTTGATCATACGGATGGATCATATGGAATGAATGATTACCAGGAGATGCTCTTCCAGTCAGCAGCATCAGCAGCATCTGGACACTTTTCAGAACTGTGCAGTTTTAGACTCCACGCTCGGATTGCTGAATTTAAAACTCTGTGTGTTGACAAGCCTTCCGGGTGATCCTCGAGCCAACCCAAAATTGAGCAGGTATGACTTTCTTTCTCTTCTCTTACATTACACAATTATTTTAATAAGAGAAAAAAGACTAGAGGACATTGATATCCACATACGAGTGCCTTCTAGGTTAGAGATGCTACAGACAGACAGATCCTGGTAATCCTCATGAAACACCAGAGGAGCCCTGGTGGCCTAGTGGTTAAGAAGCTGTGCTGCAATTCCAAAGGCACACGGTTTGAATCCAACAGCTGCTCCACTTAAAAAGGATGGACAATTTCTTCCCATGGGATTTACTGCTCTGAAAACCCATTAGAGGGTCAGCTACGGATTGGTTCTGCCTCAAAGGCAAACAACAATCCTCGTAACATTCTATCAGGTGGGGCTCAAGCCTTTTTTACTAAAGCAAAGGTTAGAAGCTAAGTTGCACAAATAGCTAGCAACCGATAGGAACATAGTAGATGTTCAAGAAACACATGTTGAATGCAGAGTAGGTGTCTGAAGTCTGTTTCCAGTGAGCTATGGGTTTTGGGGTGTATCAGTTATCTGTGAAGATGGAAGCCAGTGATGCAACTTCATTCTTCACAGTAGGTGGTTATGGCTTTGCATCACTGACCTTCCCGTATTCCCCTCAACTCATTTGTTCCAGAGACTTTACAACTATGTCTTTGGAAACTAGTATTCTCTCAATAATTTCAAATTTGGCATTGAAAAGAACCAGTCATTGGCTGAGCCCCAAGTGAGAGGCCTGCACAGCCTGATTTACTAGCTGGATATTAAATGATAGGGCCTCTCTACATCTCAGAATTTAGACAATCTGACAGCTTATCAGAGAGTGAATGATTATAGAACTTGAGGACCTGACATTCTGGTACTCCATTTACAATAATGGCACTATTTACTGTGTGCCAATGATGAGAGTAGGACATTATGCGAAATCTCATATTCATTATGTTCTACAACAATACAACACAGTATTGTGTGTGTGTGTGTGTGTGTGTATTTTCCTTTCAAATTAAAACACTGCAGTGATGTGAGGTGACGTGCTAGCCATGAGATTTAACCCGAGGCCTGTCTGACACTTCCAAGTACAACTGTACTTTTTATTTGACACTCATTTTGGGTTCAATCAACTTCTCAAAATATTCTGAAAGGCATAATAATGGATAAAATAAATATTGAAACAAAATAATAAAATCAGTCACCACTGAGTCTCATAGAATCTCCCTGTATGCAGAATTGAATTCTCTGTAGTTTTCAAGGCTGTAACCTTCCAGAAACAAACTGCCAGGCCCTTCTTCTGTGGCATCTCTGTGTAGATGTGACCCACCAAACTTTCGTTCAGCAGCTCAGCACTTAAAGAGTTTGCACCACTCAGGGACATTGCTAACAATGGATAAGGGATGACTTCATGTATTTTTCTCTAAAGTAAAATATATTCATGTTTCTTTTTTAAAATCTTTGTTGGCTTTTTTATTGTGATTTTAACAAAAGTTTACAGAAAAAAATGGATTTGAAAATAAGTTTTCCCCCCATAAGATGATTATAAAACAACTCAATTATAATAAATTAAATGAGACAAACTAGCTAAAAACACCCTGACTTTTGGTTGGTACCTAATAAATGTTTACTTAGTTGGATTTTTTTAGTTGTATCTAAAGCAGCTGGCTGGTTACTAAGGGCTGAGAAAGAACTCAAGCTGAGGGGCCAGTTCTGAAAGCTATACTTTTCATCCTTATGTGGTGATTTCAATGGGAAGTATAGAGAGTGAGTATACTATCGAGTGTCTTCACCTTCAGTACACTGTATTGTATACTTCTATACTATAAAACAGCAGATCTCAATCTAGGCGGATTTCACCCCAGGAGACATTTGGTAAGATCTGGATGCTATTTTGGTGCCACAGTTCGTTCTCTCTCTCTCTCCGTGTGTGTGTGTGTGTGTGTGTGTGTGTGTGTGTGTGTAAGAGAGAGAGAGAGAGATATCTAATGATTGCAGGTTAAGTATTGCTGCTAATCACTGTATAATAAATAGGACATACCGTCTAAAGGGAAAGAAAACATCAATAACATGAACAAACATTAATAGTGCCAAAGTAATGCAATCCTGATTTAAAGCCTGTCAGTCACTGAACAGTCTTTGCTTAGTGCATTCCACACTCTATACCCTGCCCAGCTGCCTGTATGGGCTAAACCTTCTGCAAGCATTTTGAGAGGTATAGGAAAGAACCCTAGTGGCAGAATAGGTTACGTGTCGGAGTGCTAACATAAAGGTTGGCAGGTTGCAACCACCAGCCACTCTTCAGGAAAAAAGGTAGGACAATCTATTCTTGTCAATACTTAGAGCCTCTAAAACATGATGGAGGGTTGTCAAGAATTTGAATCACCTTGGCAATGGGTGGGCATGACACATTCCCTGTCCTCAAAGGGCTTACACTTCCTTCTTTTATTTATAGCTGGCACACGGTGCACTGGATGATAGATGTTAATTTTTAAAAGATGACTGCTTGATTATGTTTGACTGTCATTTCCTTAGTAATTCTTTTTTTTTTTAATTCATTATTCTCCACTGAAACTCTATGAGTCAGAGTTAATAGAGATGCCTTGCTATGTGGTTCATATGGCCTGAGTGGAAAGAGGTTGTTTTATATATATAAGAACATTGAAAACCTGGCTGAAATGACACAGTCTAATTGTGTTAATTAGCTTTCCTGACAATTCACAGTGTTGACCATGCAGTGACCCACGTCCTCCATGACGGTAATGAAAAGGCCACGTTCACTGTATCATGGGAGTTTTCTCTTCCATTATCAACTGCGGAGGCACGGACTAATCCATCAGAAAACCTATCCCGATCGTGCTGATCAAACATGCACACTCTCCAAGGTCTACAGATTTTAATTTGGTTGTCGTGTTACTGGCTTCCTAGACCTTTTGGAGCAGAAATATAATTTCATGTAGAATCACTGACTGTTAGAATTAGAAGGAGACTCACTGCTTATTTAAGTCAACTGGTTCCTTTAATGATGACACAGGTGGGCCTCAGAGAAGTCACATGCCTGCTCCAGGGCACAGCTGGGTTGGATGAGCCAAGAGGAGAATCTTGGCCTAGGACTCCACACACACAAAACTACTGGAAACATGATGATAATTAACACTTGAGACTCTGTAAGATACACAATGTTTTAGAACTTATGTTACTGGTTAGAATAACTCTTGACTTTAGACATAAAGCCAGTTGTTGTTAAGTCTATTACAACGTAGGGCACTCCATGTACAGAGAATTGCACCCTATGGGGTTCTCACTGGCTGGGATTCTGATCATAAGACCTTTCTTCTACGCCACCTCTGGGTAGATTTTTTAAAAAAATAAAAATAAATAGCTGAAAACATTAATTCTTTATACTACCCAGGGTGGTAGCTTTAGATATAGCTTCTTCTTGTTGTTGTTGTGACTGTAGAGTCAGATCCAACCAATAGCTGACCCTCCAGCGGGCTTTCAGAGGCAGTTAACTGCATGAAAGGAGACTGCCCATCCTTCTCCCACAGAGCAGCTGGGGCCTCGAACTGTGTGCCTTTGAGATTT
>NW_006399755.1:15520204-15585469 GCF_000299155.1 Elephantulus edwardii
CAACCGCACCGCCTCTGACACACCCATCCCGATTACCCCAGTCACCGAATCAATCCATCTCATAGAGGGTCTTCCCCTTTAGATATAGTTTAACCAAATTAAAATTACTTGTCCAAGGCAGGAAGCTCTGTGGCCTAATGGTTAAGGAGTTGAACTGCCAACCAAAGGCAAGCAGTTCAAATCTATTAGTTGCTCGTGGGCAGAAAGATGAGAAATCACCTGTGCCATTTACAGCTTCTAAAAACCCACTGGATGATTAGCTATTGAGTAGGTTCTGTTTCAATGGCAGTGAATTGAGTTGTTGAGTTTGTCCAAAGGCAAAAACCTAGTAAGTAATTATGATGGTCTCTGGTTAACAGTCAAGAACTTTTTATTACAAGATTTTTTTTTTTTTACTCACCGACTATCAAAATCTTTGAATAAAAATCTGGCTTCAACTTCAATGGTGGTTAAAAACCCCGATGGCTGTAGTGCCTCTGTCTCAAGTGTTCCTGCACTTAAGTTTCTAAGTATTTATCACTGCTTCTGGAAATTCTTAAATTTATATTTACTATTTCATCTTCAACTCTGGTGACCCAGTGGTAAGGGCTCTATAATCAACATCCTTAGCACTAGCAGCTAGGAAATCAAAACACATATTGCACTGAGAAAATCAGCTGTCAGGGACCTCTCCAAAGTGCTGAAGAGCAAGGATGTCAGCTTGAAGACTAAGGTGTTTTGCAATCTTTTCAGTTACTTGCTATGCAGAGGAAACTTGGACAATGAATAAGGATGACAGAAGAATCATTCATGCTTTTGAGCTGTGATGTAGGAGAGAAGTGCTGAGTATTTCATGCACTGCCAAAAGGACAAATACAGCCAGGGTGCTCCTTGAAGGCAAGGATAGTGAAACTTTATTTCACATACAGTGGGCATGTTGTCAAGAGGAGTCAGTTCTTGCAAATGGATGTCATGCTTAGAAAGGTTGAAGGGTCAGTAAAAAGGGAGAAAATCACTGACAAGATGGACACGGTGATTGGAACAGTAGGACTGACCCAGTGACTATACCGGTGGGCTTGAGCATGTCAGAGATGGTTAGGATGGCACAGGAGAGGCCGGATTCAGATCCACTGTTCACAGGGTCGCTATGAGTCATAGTCTACTACAATTTAAAAAGAGCACTTAAAAAGAACAACAACAACTGATTTAGTATTTTAATCTAGCTTGGAAGCAGGAGTGGCATCCACTTCTTAAAAATCATGCCTCTAGAAACTCTATGAACTTTGAGAAACGACAATAGTTATAGAAAGGTTTCCGGTCTTTTATTCATAGGGTTGCTATGAATCATGCTCGACTCGACAGCAATCAACAACAACAACCATTTTGTCTGTTGTGTTTGCTGTTGAACTTCCTTTTCTTCATCTGTAAAAGAAATCTAATAAAACTTGTCCTAAGTATTGCTACTAATAAGACAATAATAGCTAGAAAGAATATGGAGAAGATACTTATGCCATTATCAGGACATACATCTGGTGCTGTTACTAGTAATGTCCCAGGGTGGTGTAAACAGTTAATACAGCAGGCTGCTAACCAAAAGTCTTAAGCTCAAGTTTATCCAGAGGCAATGAAAGAAGGGTCTTGGTAGTCTACTCTCCAAAAATAAGCCCCTGAAAAGCTCACAGAATACAATTCTACTCTCACATAAGGGGCAGAATCGAGTCGGAATCCTCTTGAGAACAACTGGTGGCTTAACAACAGTAGTTGAATGTAACTGGGATACATTTGTGAGATACACTTATGACTCCAGACACCATACTCTGGGTTTTACGCCTTGGACAAACGGCAACTCACGTGAATTAGTCGACGGCGTGGTAGACGTCACAGGGGTCAGATTCAACTGGGAGATGTCAAAGTCATCACAGTCGTCTGTATCCTGTGCCACCCCGACTTTGTTGAAGTAACTGGAGAAGGCCTCTGAGGTACAGGTGAGGGAGGGCTGGTCGGGTTTGCGGGAGGGCACGGGTGGAGGTTGGGCCATCTGGAAATCCTTAAACATTTCTTTCCCCATTTTCTGTCTGGGCTTGTCGGTCTGCGGACTGGACCTGGTGGAGTCACTCGTGGCTGGGACAGTTGCAAGGGGGGTGAGGGGACCTTGGAACATGGCGGCTGGCAAAGGCATAACAGTTTGTGTGGGCATGAAGGCGGCTGGCGGAAACTGCCCGGCAACAGCGGGCCAGGGCTGCTGAGTGGCAGGGAACAGCCCCGGCTGGCCCCACGCGATGGGCTGAGCCCCCGGCATCACCTGAGCGACTGGTGGCTGAGCACCCATGGCGATCTGCTGTTGGACGAGGGGCTGCTGGCCCCAGAAGGATGGGAGGACGGCGCCCATTGCAACATAACCTGGAAGGGCAGAAAACAAGGGTTAGGCATCCTGGGAAAGAACGGATCACTGATCCAGGTGATTGGACAAAACTTATCCCAAACCTTTTTAAGCGCCAGGCTGCTTGCTATGGGCCAGGGATGTAAAAGGGAATTAGGTTAAAGTCCCTGCTTTCATGAAGTCCATCTTCAAGGTGGTGGTGGTGGTGTGTATATGGGGAAACAAAGACTACCAAATAGATATCTAGAAAAGGTCAGGCTGGGATAGGTGCACTGTAGAAAATGAAGGAGGGTTGGGTGTGAGGCTGGCCAGAGGTAGATCAGATACTACTTTTTAGATAGTTTGAGAAGTTGGGAGAAGGTGGTGGGAATTTCTTCTCTGAGGAGAAAGCTCATAAACAGAAATAGGAATGTGAGAATAAACCACATTTAGGGGGTTATAGGGACGTGAGGTGTTAGGGTAATATTCTAGTTGTTCAAGGCTCTCAGTGGGGAGGGCAGGGGACAGGAAGCCAGAGGCAGCCCTGGGTCTGAATCTTCCTCGTTCTTGAGCTGGGCTGCAGGCATTAATTAAAGGTTACATGATTTATGACTCAGTCTCCTTGTTTTGAAGCCAGATTATAACACAATTAACAATTATAACAATTCCTTCTCAGCAATTGCTAAGTGTTACAATTCTGGAATTTTAGAAGTCAGAGTCAAAATTCAAACTACTACTTGTAATGTTTATGGAGAGCTTCCTCCACCGCATACACATTTTGTCATTTATTAACAGATTATTTACCTATTCACCTCTCTGAGGAGCTAGTTATCATGTCTGTAATATGTGTAAAAATTGTCTCTTTATTTCATTGGTCAGAGGCTTCACTGAGATGCCTAGTAGTATACCTGGCACAGACTTCCTATCTAGCCATTGCTGGCACCAAGTGCTAAGATTTAAAGTAGAGATAGAGCCTAGAAATTATTCAGTAAAAATATCTTGCATAAGAGGTATAAGTCAGGCAATGGATGATAGTAATAGACATTACTGTTATTATTTCTGTATTATCATCACTACAGTTTTATAAACATTTTATATTATGGTCTATGGAAGGGCACTTAATACAGTGGTACAGGTTGGGCACTGCAAAAATCCAGGGAGTGTTCAGAATAATACACCCATGATAACTGTTGGCTGCATTATTCCTTTCAGATGATATATTTGCTTTAATCATTCATTTACTCTCCTTGCTATCGAGTCAGAATCAACCCTCTCGTGGGTTTTCAGAGACTATAAAATGTACAGGAAGAGACTGCCTACCCTTCTCCTTCACAGTAACTGGTAGCTTTGAACTTCCTGGTTTGGGGTTGGCAGTACAACTTCTTCCCTCCAGAGCACCAGAGCTCCCTACATGCTTTAATAACAACAATATCCATATCCATGTGATAAATACCTACAGAGTAGCAGGCACAGTTGTTATTAGATTATTATGTGAGAGCTTAGACAAGGTATGCTCTAAGCTTTGAATGTGGCCACCATTGTTTCCTTATCTGTCTTATTCCAGTGCAGCTGAGCTAATGTGATCTTGGAGGGATATTCTTCTATTTTGTTTGTTGATATCCCAGCCTCACTGCATAAAAGCCTCTGACTCTGACAGATGAACCCAGTCTCTGCCCTGCTAGAGTCACCTCTCAGAGACCTCTAATAGGCCTTACAAGGGAATAGCCTATTGTGTTTGTTTTTGTGAAAATAAAATTTTTATCTTATACTGGTTTATTTACAAAGTTTGTATACATTGTTTTTCACACAGGATCTTTCCCATTTCCTTTACTCACCTCTCCCTTCACCCACCAAATTGTGGGACCCGGTGATTAACGCCTCCCTCCCACCCCAGCCCATCCTCATCCTTCTGTTCCCACCCTTCTCCCCTTGGACCCTCATACACATCCTACAATAATGGTCTTATACAGTATTTGTCCTTACAGGACTGAGTTAGTTCATTTAGCATAATGCTTACCAGTCCCTCTCAAGTTAGATAATAATTTGCAAAATCATTGCTCCTGTGTGCTGCATAGTATTCCATCATGTGAATGTACCATTTCTCAGTCCACGCCATTGTGGTTGGACATTTGGGCTGTTTCCAAGTTCTTACAATGGTGAATAACAACAGCCTGGTTTATCGCTCTGCCAAAATGTTGCTATTTTTGGATCCCAGGGTAGATGGATCTGAGAAGCCACAGGCTGAGTATGAATGAGGCACCAGTCTAGGATGTTTTTAGGATCCCAATGGCAGTGACACACCAGCCACAGCACCTGCCCATGGTCTCTGTGGAAGTTTATAGGATCCCTTGAAGGGAGCACTGATGGTTTAGTTCCCAGGGAGTTGCACTGCTAGCCTAAAGGCAGTACCACTCAGTGGTTCAAATCCATCAGCTCATCTACAAAAGAGGGAAGGGCAAGCTCCTTCCGTGCATGTTAGAGCCTCTGAAACCTGCTGGGCAGTTATCTCTGAGTAGGTTCTGACTTGACTGCAATGAGATGAGCTTGTTTAAAGGCTACATTATATACATGTTTACAGCAACAGTATTTGAGGTCAGTTTGAAATTGGTAGAATACTAGACATCTTAACTTGTTTCCAAAGCACTAACCCTTCCAGTTAGCAGGGGTCACTCTTCACTAAAAAACTGCCATTAAATCCAAAACAAAACCTACTGCCATTATGTCAATTTTAACTTAGAGGGACAATTTTTGTAGGGACAAATATTGCAGGCAATTTACAGCCTCAGAAACTCAATGAAGAGCCAGAACTGAGTCAGCTGCGATTTGATGGTGCTGAGTGAGGGTGGGAATACCTTGTATCCACCCTCTTCTTTCTCTGATTTCACTCTGACTGTCTCTGCACATTCTTCCTGATGATCACAAATAGGTTATCTGGATCAACAAAGCACAGCAAGCTCTTCCACCCACTGCTCCCTGGCTTGGTAACTTGTCTCTCAGAGCCTACTGCACTTTCAGGCCACCATGGTGCCTCCTGCAAAGGCCAGGGTCATTGAAAGCAAAGTTGGAGTGTGTTAGACCACCTGAGGGTCAACCCAGGCCCACTGAGTGTCATTCAGATCAGACATCAGCCTGGGACTCCTAGGTGAGGCAGTGAGATGCAGAGAAAAGGATATTAGGGTTCGGAGCAGATTGCCACAGTCAAAATCTCTCTGTTGTCAGTGTTATAACCCTGAGCATATGCACTTCTCCTTCCAACGTGCTGATTTCCTTAACCTGAAAATGTAGATGAAGTGGTGTACTTCCATCAAACTGACAGCCTTGGAAACCCTCTAGGGAAGTTCTATTCTGTCCTGCAGGGCTAAGGAGTCAGGATCCCAGCCAACAGCATTGAGTGTGTCATTACGTCTGATAAGGTGCTGACCTGTGGAAAGATCTTTCAACAAACCTTTTAGTGAATGAATGAGAAGCCTTCCACTTCCACACAGGTCCACCAGCCACCAATTTTGTTCGGCTTCCATCCCACTCTCCTAGCTGTATTGAGACAAGGGTCCTAGCATGCAAATATCGCATGCCATTGTCTTTAAGCATGAAGCTCAGACTCCAACAGCTTGGCTTGTGAGTCACTTAGGCACCAGTCTCTCTCACCATCTTCAATCCCCACCCTCTCTTGCACTGCACCCTCTACTCCTTGAAAAGACTATCCTACTCTCGTCTCTCAGCTGGTCCAACTGCCTAGATAGCCATGTTTCTCCACCTTTATGTGGCAAACTTAGTTCTTTGAGACTCAGTTCGTGGCCACCTTGGCTGTAAGCCTTCCCACTCTCTGGGTTGAATTGGTTTTTGCTCTCTAGGTGGCCACAGTCACTGGGGATGGTATCTCTATCACGATACCCATCATCCTACATGGTAAGCCCCCGGTGAGTCTGTCTTCTTCTTAGACTAGAGGCTGCTTCTTGGACAAAACCTACAGTCACTGAGTCAATTTCAACTCATAGCGACCCTGCAGGATGGAGCAGAACTGCAACTTAGGGTTTCCTACACTGTAATCATTACGGAAGCAGAGCCACACCTTTTCTCCCACAGAGTGGTCAGTGGGTTTGAACTGCTAACTTATCAGCTAACATTCTAGTGCTTTCTAACCACAGTGCCACTAGAGCTCTTGCCACATTTAGTTGCTCTCTTCCCCTTCTGTGCTGAGCACAGTCCCTATGTCAGGTGCTCCGTAAATGCCTGAGATTGAGTAGATAGAGACCTCTTAAGAAGTCAAAGAGTGGAAGAAATGTCTGTGCTGTATTTTTCCAAGCATACAATTAACTCAGGTCCCAGAGGAGCCCTGGTATCTGATGATCCTCCTCTTGATGGCGGGCTGTTTTTGTTTTTTCCTCTCTCCTCGTCTCTGTCTCTCTGCCTCCCCTCCTTTCCACCAGGAACTAACAGATGGACTGTGCACACATTTTTGGAGAGAGTTACGAGCATGTCGCTCTGGCTTCATGCCATCTGCTCCACACCAAAGTACAATATTCAGAAGAAGAAGAGGCCGCACAGGGTTACCTGGGCATCATGTAGGAGAACCTACAGGTCTCACTGTCTGTTCAGGGACTGTGGGGTCCTTGCAGCCTGGCTCCATTCTAAGCCCGTGGCCTCTGAGCAAAGGTTCTCCGTCATGTGGTGTGTACATTTCCCAGTGGGACATCTCTGTGGCACGGCTGAAGAATCATCGGACAAGGAAAGCCACGTGGCAGCTGTCACTGCAGCCACTTAACAGCTTATTAACCGTTTACTCATTAACAGCAGTGGGAGGAGGTGCCAAGGAGCATCTGTTTATGCCATGAGTGAGCTCTACCACAATTCGTCTTGTTGGGAAGTGAAGGAAGCACCAACATTACTGACCTGCAGTTAGAGTTTTCCAAAGTATTTAAAAAATCACAGCATATACCCTGATGTTAGCGTCTGGGTCAAAATGCAAACTCCAGCTCAATGCTGTTGAGTCAATTCTGACTACCAGTGAACCTCCATCAAATTTCCCAGGCTGTAAATCCCAGCAGGGGCCGGCCCAGCTCTTCCCTGTGGAACCACTGCTGAGTGTGCACAATGGGAGCTGTGCAGCCTTGGCGTTAGTGGCACCACTTCTTACAGACTGTGCTACCAAAGCTTCTGAGCATTTCTTCATGATTTGGAAAAATGGGAGAACAACAACAATAGGCTGAAATATAAGAGAAACATTTCAAACTATGAGACGCCTGCTAACAGTTATACGGCAACTTGTTCCGTACCTGCTACCTGCACTATTTCACTTGATTGATTGAGTCATTCAATTCTCATTATGGGATGCTAGGCACTGTTTTAATCTCTGGAGATGCAGCAAAGTATAAAACAGGAAAAAAACCCTCTCCCTAGTGGAGTTTACACTTTAGTGAGGCCGATCCTTCTAACCAGCCTCTGAGATAGCTGCTATTGTTATCTTTTTAATCTGCATGAGAGAATGCAGTCCCAGAAGTATATAATGTAATGCAGCTTCTGAGTAGCAGACCGCAGGTTCTTGAAGAGAATGGCAGGGAACATTTGTGAAGGGCTTTACTTATGCAAACATGGACAGAAATGGTTTTGTGTTTTCCACATGTGTAAACCTGGTGGCCCAGTGATAGAAAGATGTGCTGCCATCCCGAAGGCATGAAGTTCGAATTCACCAACTGCTCCGAGGGAGGATGGGCGGTCTCATGCCATGTGACTTACTTTTTTTCTCATGCCATGAGACTTACTTTGCTTTTGAAAATCTGCTGTATAGTCAGCTATGAGTCAGTTCAGGCTCGAGAGCACACAACAATAACCCCAACAATCTTCATAAAGAGCGCTCTGGTGACATAGACCTTAGAAAGGTGAGCTGCTAATTCAGAGTGCCTCTCTAGTGGTTCATGTCTACCAGCAGCTCCATGGGAGAAAGATAGGCAACCTCCTCCTGTGTGGTTTACAGCCACTGAGAACCTGCTGCAGGGTCAGCTATGAGTAGGTGTTGACTCAGTGACAATGAGTTTGAGTGAATTTTCATAATGAAAATCCTTATAAACTGGTAAACATACTCAAGTACTAACTAGGTTGAAGTTTTAGGCTTATTAGAGAGATACATTGCATTGGGCAAGTCTGCTGTCAGGTACCTCTCCAAAATACTGAGGAGCAATGATCTCAGTCTGAAGAGTAAGGTGCACCTGACAACCCATGATCTTTTTAATCACTTGCTATGGCTCTGAAAGCTGGACAATGAAAAAGAATGATAGAAGATAAACTGATGCTTTTAAGCTATGTTGTTGGAGAAGAGAGCTGAGTATCCCATGGACTGCCAAAAGAACAAAAAGATATGCCTCGGGGAAAATGAAACCAGAGTGCTCCTTGGAACCAAATATAGCAAAGCTTCATCTCACATATTTTGGACATAATGCTAAGACAGCTAGTCCTTGGAAAGGAACATCATGCTAGGAAAAGTGGATAATCAGTGAAAGAGAGGAAGACACTCAAAGAGACAGACTGACACAATGACTGCAGCAACGGGCTTACGTGTGTCAGAGATGAAGAGGATGACACATGATAGGAAGGGCATATGTTGTTCACAGCGTTGCTGTCAGTCATACTCATATATAACACATGATAACAAAAACAACAAGAGGCTTAAAGGAAAGATTTGGTGATCTACTTGTAAAAAAATTAGGCACTGAAAGCCCAGCAGGGCCCAGTTCTGCTCTAACACACATGGGTTCTCCACGAGCTGGAGCAACTCATTAGCAATTGATTTGGCTAAATCCTCCAAAGAGCTCTAAGGGGTAGAATTACCATCATTCTCATTCTGCACATAAAGTCCTCAAGACTCAGAAGAGATTTGTCTAAGTCTCATGTAATTAATTGGTAAGGGGCAGGACCTGGATCCAAGTGTAATGCATTCTCAGCACGAGCGAGACCACCACCTCAGGACCAAAAACCAGCTGAGTTGTCAAACTTTATTCCATTCATGGACCCTGCTCTGGTGGGAGAGCCCGTAGGGAGTTACACTGCTAACCCAAAAGCAATGCCTTTCCAGCATCAAATCCACCAGTGGCTCTGTGGGAGAAACTTGAGCAGTCTCCTCCCTTCAATTTACAGCCTCTGAAAACTCACTGAAGGGTCAACTTTGAATTGGTTCTGATTTAATGGCAATGAGTTTTTTAGTATCTAATTTCTAAAGTGAATATTCCAGGCAAACAAAATAAATACATCTATATGTATATAACTGAATAGTATATGCACACACATAGACACAGAGTATTAGACATTCTATATTTTCTTTTATAAATAGAAGTCAGAAACCTAATAATAACAGCAGCAGTTTCCACACCCAGGATTTAAAATATGCCAGCATTTTTCAAAGCACTTAACTCTATTTTCTTATTTAGTCCTTATGATATTGTTGTAAGGAAAGTATTATTTTCTACACAGTAATAAAGAGGAAGAAACTCTGGCTCTGAAAGGTTAAGTAATTTGCCTGGGAGTCTGAAGGTTATAAATAAACGACAGAGCCAAGATTCAAACCCAGCCTATCAGATTCAAAAGCCTGCAGCCGCTAGCCCATTGTACTGCATACCTCAGTTCATTTCCCAGCTTCTTTATCACTGCCTGGACAGTAAGTGACAGGTACAATGAGATTCAATAGCTGCACAGATTTTTAAGGCCAGTTAAGGAAGAGAAAGAGCAGATAGTTCAATGCCAGCTGAAGTTGAGTTTTGTTTAGCAGCATATTTTAACAGAGCCCAAGAAAGCACAAATATGCTGAATTAAATGCATTTTGGTCTCACTCTGAGAAATGAAATACTACAGGGACTCTATGCATAGTATTTAATAGCGAGGGAACCTGAATCTGGATTTGAGGAAGGGACTTCTCCTATAGTCTGTGACATTGCTGGTCAAGTAGCAAGACTAAATAAGGCCTTCAAGACCCTCATCTGATACAGGGTGAGGAAGAGGTCTGAGCTAGCGTTGTATGCAAGACACAAGGCAGGTCCTGAGACTCATTCAATCTGATTTAAGGGCTGGCAGACACGCAAGATTATACTTAGCGCCATTTCTCAAGGGCCAAGTGAATCCATCAAGTGGAATCCTCTGAACCTTGACACCTACATGAGTCTTATGACCACTGACTGCCACTGTACTGCCATCTATTGGACACCAAACGCCCACAACTTCGCTCCATGTTTTCCTTTTCTCCATCCTGCTCATCACTCTGCAGAGTTGCTGGCTGGTGTAAACTATATACAAGCTCAACTACTATCTAAAAGGGTTAAGCTTCAAGTCCATCCAGATGTACCTCAGAAGAAAGGCCTGGTAACCTACTACTGAAAACCCTAGTTGTTCAAAACCTAGTGCAACAGAGCAGCAAGTAATAAATGCTGGACAGGATGTGGCGAGATAGGATCTCTTATACATTGCTGATGGGATTGTAAAATGGTACAATAACTGTGGAAGGCAGTTTGGCATTTCCTCAAAAAAGTTGAGTACAGAAATTCTATATGATCCAGTTATTCCACTGCTTGGAAAATGTTGTTGTCAATGGCCATCGAGCCAAGCACGACTCATAGCGACCCTATGAACAAGAGGCCAGAAGCCCCTCTACAACTATCAATGTTCATCAAAGTTCACAGACTTTCCGAGGCATGCTGTTTAGGAAGTGGATGCCACTCCTGCTTCGAATATACCCAGAGAAAATGAGAATTGAGGCACAAACAGAGACTGGTACATCAATGATCATAGCAGTGTTATTCACCATAGCAAGAACATGGAAACAGCCCAAATGTCCAACCACAATGGAATGGATTGAAAAATTATGGTACATTCACACAATGGAATACAATGCATCACACAGGAGCAATGATTTTGTAAATTACTACCTAAGATGGGAAGGACTGGAGAGCATTATGCCAAGTGAACTAACTCAGTCCCATAAGGAGAAGTACTGTCTAAGACCATTATTGTAGAACGAGTATGAGGATCTAAAAGGGGAGGGGGGACAGAGAGGTGAGGATGAGTGAGGGGTGGGGGCTTAATCATAAGATCAAACAGTTGCATGGGTGGAGGGAGACATGGGTAAAGAAATGGGAAAGATCCAGTGTGAAAAACAATGCATCATATGAACTTTGCAACTAAACCAGTATACATACAAAAACCAAACCAACAAACAAAACCCCCAGTGCAGCACAGTTCCACTGCAGCACCTGGAGACACCAGGAGTGAGCGATGACTCAGTGGCAACTAGGATTCATCCTTCTCCAATCACATATTTTTATGCTTATTGTTTGTCTCCTCAAGAAGCGGTATGCTCTCTGTGTGCAGCGATCTCCATCTGTCCCCCAAGATACCTCATGCATGCAAACCGAGACCAGACTCGTGTAGGAGCTGGATGAATACTGGTGCGATAAACCCTGCTACGAGTCGCTGAAGTTTGGTGCTTGCAGTTCCTGTGATATATTCAGCATTTCTTAATAGATTCTGTAATACATGCAAATTATGGATATTTAGAACACAATGTTCTCAGCACAGAAGGCTATACACATTTCTGATGAAAACGTATATTCTTACTTACGACAATACTCTTAGAACAATATTTATCTTTTAGGTAAGGGAAATCACTCATCACTGGTTCAGGTCTGCTGTTTGTAGGGTCATTTTGAATTGTACTCAACTCGAAAGCACCTAACGACAACCACCACCTCGGTCCTAGATGACACAGCCTTGCGTGCTGGAAGTGAGGAAGACTTAACAGTGCTTGCTGCAGAAGATCGAAAATGTCAGCTTTCAAAATCAGTACATCTCAACATCAAAAAGACAAAAGTCCTTACCACTGGACTAAACAGACAGATAAAGATTGACACTGTCAGTGACTTCATCTTGCTTGGATCCACAATTAACACCCTTGGTACCAGCAGTCAAGAAATAAAGAGACACGCTGCACTGGGAAAGTCTACAGTCAGGGACCTCTCTGATGTTAGTATGAGGACGAAAGTGTGCCTAATTCAGGCTATCGTCTTTTCAATCACTTGCTGCTAAGAGCTGGACAATAAATAAGGATGGCAGAAGAAGAACTAATGCCTTTCAGCTGTGATGTTAGAGAAGAGTACGGACAGCCAAAAGAACAAAGAGATAGGCTTTGGAAAAAGTGAAGGCAGAGTGCTCCTTGGAAGTAAGGATGGTGAAGCTTTACCTCACATACTTTGTGCATTTTGCTAGGAGAGGCTATTCCTCGGAAAAGGACATCATGTTTGGAAAGGTGGAAGGTCAGCGAAAGACTGAAAGACTCACAACAAGATGGACTGACACAATGGGCTGCAGCAATGGTCTCAGGTATGTCGGAGATGATGAGGATGGCACAGGATAGGACAGGGTTCACATTAGTTGTTCACAGGGTCACTATGAGTCATACTGGACTCAGTGGCAATTAACAATAATAAAATTATTTCAGAATATCAAGGATGTCAGTTTAAAGACTAAGGTATGTCTGGTTCAAGCCATGGCATTTTCAATTGCTTCTTATGCAAAGTTGGAACAATAACTAAGGAAGGCTGAAGGACTGATGCCTTTGACTTGTGGCTTTGCTGAGGTATTAAACATACCACAAGTTGCCAAAAAATCAAACTTTGTCTTGAAGGGAGTACCAAAAGCATCCTACTTAGAGACAAAGATGGTGAGACTTTTATCTCAAATACTTTGCATATGTTGTCAGGAGGTGCCGGTTCTTGGAAAAACGCATCATTCTGGCAAAGACAGAGAGTGTCGGTGAAAGAGAGGATGACCTTTAACAGATATAGTGACTGTAACAATGGGCTCATCATGGCAGAGACTTTGAGGATGGCACAGGATAGGGCAAGGTTCTGACCTGTGGTTCACAGGGTCACCAAGAGTCGTTATTGACTGAATAGCACAAAACAACAACATTTTAAAGATAGAGAAAGCATATCCAGCAATTAAATAACTTTTTAGGCTCCCTACAGATTCTAAGCTGAATGTTAAAGCCAGTGGCTGCAAAGCTCTGTTCCTTCTAAAAGTTCAAAATGATTCCTTGGCTCATGAGGAATAACTATTTCAGAACAGAGTATGAATTTTAATTTACTTTGAATAAAAGAAAGGTTTATATTTGGTGGCAAGAATCTGCTTCTAATACTATGTAATTAAAAGCAATTATTTATAGAAAAAACACAAGAAGATTTGTATTTTAAAATATTCAGACTGTCTTTGCCATTTATAAAAATAGAGTGGGGAAAGAAAGATGAAACCACAGATTTAAAATATGTGGTTAAAGGAAAAAACAAACCCAAACGCAAAACCCATGTAGAAAAAGCAGAACTCGTACCTCCTTAAGTTCCTGGGCAGTCAGAACACCTGTGAGTGGCTACAAAACTAAAGGCTGATAAGACAAACATATCCAGAGGTGTCACAAAAGGAGGACTGGTGATCTACTTCCGTGACTCAACTCAATATTGACAGAATGGACTATAAATGACCTTCTAGCAGGTTTCAGAGGCAGTAAACCTCATGTGAGGAGACTGCTTAATTTTCTACCTCCAGTAGCTTGCCTGATTCAATCTACCTGCCTTTGGGTTGGCAGTGTGATTCTCTACCCTCTAGGGCACCAGAGATAAAGAACATTTTAAAAAACAACCAAACACAGTGTTATCCAGTTGAACTTGACTCATAATGACCCTCCATCAGATTTCTGAGGCTGTAAATCCTAATGAGGAGAGAGTGCCCCCCAGGAGAAGCTGGTGGATTTCAAAGCCCAACCTTCTGGTTAGTAGTACAGGATGGTAGGAAGTATGCTTCCAGGAAACCTAACACCAAACTCAGGGAAGAGCAGTTGATTTGATCTGAGTCCTCCCATTGGGTTTCAAGGCTATAAAACTTGACAGGAGGAGACTGTCCACTTTCTCCTGTGGAGCCAGTGAACTGCTGACCTTCCATCACAATTGAGATACATAATTTACTATGCCGAGTTCCCGACAGACCAAAGGTAAGGAAGCAAAATATATCACATTCCTACAACACACGGATTGGGATTTTCGCTATGAGGTGAAATTGGCATGATGGCAATGTTTAGTTTCACGTTAAATACCACTTTTGGTAATTTTCAAGTGAAGACTGATCCTGCTAAATAACAGGCTTACTGCTTTGGAGTAAGTTAAGATGCCTCGTATTCTATCCATTTGGAACTCCCCTGAAATATTATTGCAGTGCTTTTGTATATATTTCCTTCTTTTGTACAAGTATTATTTATGTTTCAAAGAGTATTTGGAAAGCTGAACAAGTATTTACTACATCATCCAGCATCCCTCCACCCATCCATTTGCTTTCATCCCTGGGCTTTCCCATTGTATGGTGACCCTCCCATTCCTCAAGACGGCACCAAGTAAAGCCGATGTCCTCTACCCATCAGTCCTGAAGAGGTCTGTGGAAAGATGACTCCACTCCTCGATCTAGCTTGCCGTTTCCCTCTCATTTAGGATGAGATGGAAAGAAGACATGGACTCCTTTTTTTTGGCAGATTGACAGGCTGGTTATGTATCCCCAAGGTCTCCAAAGTTATTCCCCTGAGAAGCATAGAATCTAGAACATTCCAGGAGAGGAATGTGCTCCATGTATCAGCATACCTGAGCTCTGCACCCTGTGTAAGGTTTCTCAGCATCACTTCCTGTGTAAGAGGAGAGACTGGAGGGTCCCTCATGTCCTGGTACACTCTGGGTAGCAGGTTCATCTCTCTTGATGCGTAGAGGCCAAAGAAAAGGAAGTTGGCTGGCTGAAGAGCGCTTACCTGAGGGTACAGCAGCAGTGCCAAAAGGTACAGAACTAAACATGTCTGCACTCGCCGGGAGCGTCTGAGATGAAGACGGGATGAAGGCATCACCTGGAGTTGCAGGAGTCTGTTGGACAGAATGGGGCAGAGAATGCATGAGGAAGGTCGAAATCAGCAGTGGCCAAGGGGAGGAGGTGGCAGAAGTAGCAGCCAAGGGTAGGGGGTAGGGGCCAAAACCCAAGCCAAGTACTTACATGATGTTTAGACCTGGGGTTAGTTACATAAACGTTTCCCTAGTTACATAAACTGGGGAAACGGTACCAATCCCAGAACTGCTATGAAGGTTAACAAATATCATGCACCTACATCTCTTAGCACCTAATAAGGCACCTTGTAAGTACACAGCAACCAAAGCCAAGATCATGGCTTTTTGGGTGCAGTCCCTATCTCTTGAAGAGCATTTTCAGGTCCTCAAATGATTTCCTAAGACCTGACTCTAGGTGAGCAATTTAAAAAATGGCATTCATGCACACCCATGTTTACTGTGGCTTTGTTCACAATAGCAAAGATTCGGAAACAACCCAAGTGCCCATCAACAAATGATTGGATAGAGAAGCTGTGGTATATTCACACAACGGAATACTACACTTCATTGAAAATCAAGGAACTCATGAAATAGTATACAAAATGTGTGACCCTGAAAGACATTATGCGGAGTGAAATATCTCAGTCACAAAAGGACAAATACTGCATAGTGCCACTGTTGTAAAGCGGTTGGGGGGAACTAAGAGGGAATAAATAATGTATGCTGCAATGAAATGGATGAGGAAGAGAACTGTTTAGAAGGAATACATGATTAGGTACTATTGTCACATGGAGTGGACTGGGGGAGGGAAAACTGTGTAACAATGAAATAATTTTTTCTTACTTTTCAAAGAGAAAAGTGAACTAAGGGTGGAGAGGGAGGAAAGTGTGCAACAATGAATGAATGGAAATCAAAAGTCTCTGTAAACTTTAATAAAATAAGTTTTAAAAAAAGAAAAGAATTGGCATTTACTCATCCAGGGCCCAGAGTGCCCAACTCAGGGTTTGCCACTTAAACCACATCCATAAACAGATTCTGAAGAAATGAGCAACTCACACTTAGCAACTGGAGTACAGATATTTGTATATTGGAACGTTCCAGAATTTTGCTTGAATTCTCACTTGTTACATTCAAGAATGTAACAAAAATGATGCCTATGCAGCTGTCAACTCTGCGGTTCCTGCCTTGTGCTGAAACTCCAGTAAGGCTTGCTGCATGGATTGCTGGTGAAGGTGAGGGGTGGTGATGAGAAAAACGGGCAGATTTCTTCTGTTAATGCCCATTACCTGTTAACAGTAACCTTCTGGCTACAGAGAATACATTTGTTTGGTGCCATTAACATCCCTATATATATTTTTTCCCTTGGAATAGACTAGGGCAAGCAATTAATCCTGAAACCATGGCAATTAGACAAGGCCATTTTTAGACTAGCAGCTTGTGGGACGAATGGCATTGTTCTGAGGATTATTAAATACCCATTTGGGCTACGCTTGGGTTCAGGGCCAGAAATACAGCCATAAGCTGCTGTGTTAAGCAATTTTAAACATAAGTCAGCCCCACTCTGTCTTCCCCATGTGACCTTGGGTGAGTCACGTGCCTTCTCTGGGACTCAGTTTACTCATCTATAAAATGATGAGGATAGTGACAGAAGACCTTCTCAGATCTTTCCAGTTTCTGAGCCCTCCATTTCTTAGACTCCCCGTGTCCAGAATGAAACAGTTACCCCTGAGACAGAGAAGAAAACGAGACTGACTGAGGTATCCTGCTTCCCCGGAGGGGGCACGCGCCACTGTCCCCTCCCTCGCAGCTGCTGTGAGCATCAGGTGCTGGGAACAGGGCAGCTGTGCCTGGATTCCCTGGCGGCAGCTGTGGGCAGCGGGGTCTCGTGCCATCTGTCCTCAGTGGTAAGGTTACAGCCTTTTCTCTCTGAGGCACATCTCGCCAATGAACCATAGCTCCATGGCTTGGTCTGCACAATCGCAGAGCGCCCGGAGGAGCTGCCCCCTCCCCGCCGCTTCAGCTGGTGCAGCTGCGGCTGACTGCTCTCCGCCCACCTCCGGGAAAGGGCTGTGAGCCGGCCTCTTTTCTTTGCAGGGGCTGCAGGGTTGCCTTTGAATGCATGAGGCTCTCCAAGTGTTGGGATGCTATTCGGCTTTGGTTTGGAATCCGCTTTCTGCTTTTCATTTCCCAAAACAAGGCGACCCATAATTTTTGTCCCTTCTGTATGTTTGACCAAGGTGCCACGGCTAGAACCTGGGTTAGGAAGGGACAATTTTAAGAGAAGCTCAATGGGACCAAACCCTGTCCAGTGAAGCTAAGTGGAATGCTGGAAGGAGGGTGGTGGGAGAAATGAAGGTAGGAATGATGCAGGAAGGGCTGAAAGAGCAGGAGAGAAAATGCTGCCGTGACTGGGCTGCCCACCTGCTTACTGACAATGGCTCATCACACGTTGCTGTCCTGCACGTTTCTCCCACGCTCCTTGCAAGCAAAGGCCACATCTCATGCCCCTCAGTCCCCAGTGCCTTCAGTAACAGCAACATGCAAGAAGCAGCCGGTGATTGCTGAACATATGATTTCATTTCTTTCTTAACACAGTGGCAGAGATGATGATGACCTCTCTTCTTTTTAAGTAACAGAGAAAATACAGGCTGCGGATTGCTATTTAACTATCTCAAGACACACAGTTTCAAAGAGTCACAGCAGAAATGTGCTAGTTAGCCTCTTCAAGGCAACATCTATATTTTCTTTGTGCTGAGACCAAGGACAGACCAGAGGAGAAGGCAGGGCGTGGAAGGCAGTGCATACTTACAGGGGGAGAGGTTATATCAGGAGGGGTTGACATGTCCCCAAAAAGTTCTAATTGGGTCACAGCCTAGAAAAGACAACAAAGAGAATCACGTAAGCACGATGAAAGCAAATGTAGATGGACAATGCTTTAAGAATAGCCTCTCAAGAAATAAACCCAAATGGTTAGAACTATATGTCATGGTTCCAGAGACAACATTTCAGACGAGACCAGAATGAATCCTTCCTTCAATGTGTCTGTCCAGAGGTCTTTTCGGGCTGAGTCAAGGACATCAGCCCATTAGACACCTTCATGAGCTATCACAATAGCACTTTACACTTAGTTACCATCAAATGGCAGCAATAACCCAGGAGAAAAAGGAAAGGAAGTTGTCTCATTGCCCATTTTTCATTAGTGAGCATTCCAACACATCCAGAATGCCTCCCTGCATGAAGTACAGGAAGACATGACTTCACAGCCACTTCTCAGATGGCGCTCCCAGTGACAGTGACCATGAGAGTTGACAGTCATCAGCCCATTTTCACGGACAGAAAAACTGAGTCTCACAGATGTCTGATCAAGGTCACAGAGGCCAGGATGAAGAATTTTGCATGTGGAGCATGCAGCCTACTTGGCAGCCCCTCAAAGAGTCCATTTTTAGATAAAACATGTAGTTTGAGGGAGGAAAAATACCATTTAATATCAGGAAGGGCATCAAAAACAAGCCAGTAGATACACTATTAATCACTCCTGGGAACTCCATCTCTGCAGACACCGTATCATCTCTATCCCATCCATCATATGAGTGTCAGGGCAAGGCCAGCCATAGCAGCTCAAGAAACCCTTTAAGATATACTTAGAAATTAATCTGCATATACTTCCAGCTCCAGGGACTGTGGGGAGCCTATGGCCATGAACCAAATGGCCTGACTTAATTATGCGAAATCTATAATCACAGGCTTTGTGCAAACCTGTCCACCGAGGAAAACTACTGTAATTTCATCTTTAGATTTTTAAATGAGAGCTTCTAATTGGAGAGAGAGAGAGAAAAGCATCACTTAATAGAAGGGACAGGAGAGGCTGTCTTGCCCCACAGGGTCCTTGCTCTTAAATTCTGCTTTAACCAGGCCATGGCCGGGGCTTCATGATTCACACAAAGAAAGTAATGATATTTCCTACTGCTAAGTGTATGATCTCCAGGTGTTGAAGGGAGCAAAGCCACATTTGGGCATATGTTTGATATCTACTACTGACAACTTTCTGGGGACCTAGTGGTACATGGACTGCCAAGAAAACAAATAGGTTTGTCTTGGAGAGGGTGAAACCAAGTCTCTCCTTGGAGGCTAGGATTTTGAAGGTCTGCCTCACTTACTTTGGGTACGTGGCCAAGAGAGATTGGTCCTTGGAAAAGGACATCATACTCAGAAGGGAGGACGAACAGCTTAGGAGAGGAGACTCCAGATGAAATGGATTAACACAGTAACTGGGGCAATAGGGGTTGGTGTGTCAGAATGAGTGAGACTGGCTCAGGACAGGGAAGGGTTCAGAGCTGCTGTACATAGGGTTGCTATACATCACAGGCCACTCAATGGCACATAAAAACAATAACATACTATGACAGGTTTGGAAGCAGGAGTGGCATCCACTTTCTAAGCAACATGCCTGTGGAAACTCTACGAACTTTTGACAAATGTCAACAGTAGAGGGGTTTCAGGCCTTTTGTTCATAGAGTTGCTATGAGTCATGTTCGACTCGAAGGTGATCAACAACAGTGGTAAGGAGCTGTGCTACCAACCCCAAGGCACTTGACTTGAATCCACCAGCTGCTCTGCAGGAGAAAGATCCGCAATTTCCTCCTGTGCTATTCACAGCCTTTATAAACCTGCTGTAGAGCCAGCTCGGGGTTTGTTCTGATAGGACATCACACAACAACAACTCAGCACTAGAGGGAGTGCTGGTGGTCTAGTGGGTAAAGAGCTACACTACCAGCCCAAAGGCAGGAGGTTCTAATAAATTAGTTATGTCGTAAGAGAATGATGGATAATCTCCTTCCATGTGATTTACAGCCTCTGAAAACTCACTAGAGGGTCACATACGAGAGGATTCTGATTCAACAGGAATGAGTGAGTGAGTGCCCAGAGATAAAGTTCTTTCACTGCAGAGTGGAGATAAGAACTGCGGGAGGGGGTATGTGTAACAATAAAGGAATGAAAATGCAATTTTTCTGTAAACTTTTGTCAAAATCACAATTAAAAAATTACAAAAACTTGCTTTGCAAATTAACAGTCAATTAATAGCACAATTTTCTTTGAAGTATGGTGGTTATTGCTGTGTGTTATTGCGTTTATTCTGAATCATAGCAACCCTCATAACAGAGCAGAGCTGCCTGATAGGATTCCTTAAGCTGTAATTCTTATAGGAAAGCAGGGAGCTCTGGTGGCTTAGCGATAAGGAATTGTACTATTACTGCAAATGTAAGTGGTTCAGATCCACCAGGTGCTCTGAGGGAGAAAGACAGGCAATCTCCTGTGCAATTTCTTGCCTCTGAAAACCCTCTAGAGGTCAGCTACGGGCTGGTACATAACAACAACAATACTTACAGGGGCAGATTGATAGGTATTTTCTCCTGGGAAGCAACTGATGGGTTCAAACTACTGACTTTTTGGTTTGTAGAACACTGCTTAACCATTCCTAAAGTTAGGCTCATTCATTGCCACGGAGTGAGAAGTGACATAGAGCTGACCCTCCGGCATGTTTTCCAAGGCTGCAAATTACATGGGAGGAGTTACCCATCTTTCTCCCACGGAGGTGTGAGAGGATCCGAACTGCCATTCACTGCCTTTGAAAACTCTCTGAAGAGTCAGCTATAGGTTGGTTTTGGCTCGGTGGTACACAAAAACAACAACAATCCTTTAAAAAAACCAAAATCCAGGTAGGGGATGAAGGAAATGGGAAGGATCCAGGGGGCACTTGAAAAAACCAGGTAATGATGGGCAAGGTTCAATGATGATTAATTTTATAAAACATAATGCATGGGAATGATTGTATGAAGCATAATATGAATGAAGAATGGTGTGCGCTACAATCTATACGTCTGTATGAACTTTGTAAGTAAAACAGTATAAAAAAATCACAGGAATGAAGTTGTCAGGTCCTCCTGTAAACTTCCTTAATTGTCAAGAAAAAAAATAATAAAGTATATGCAGAGGTAGGCTGTGAACTGTTACTTTCAAATAAATGTTTGGGTTTGTTTTTTATTTTTAAAAAAAAAACCACGCCAAAACCACTGCTGTTAAATTCATCACAACTCATGGCAACACTTCATTGACTTTTCAAGGCCATAAATTTTACCAGAAAGATGCCATCTTTCTCTTGAAGAGCAGCTGGTAGATTTGAACTGTTAATACTTCAGTTAACAGTTCAAAAGATAACTAAGCCATTAAGGCTCCTAAAAACAACAACAAAAACCCCAAACCCACCGGGATCAAGAGGGTTCCTACTCATAGCAGCCCTCTATCGGTTTCCAAGGCTATACATCTTAATGAGAAGAGACTCTCTTTTTCTCTTAAAGGTGCTAGTAGAGTCAAACCATCAGAGATATGTAATATTTGGGTTATCAGCATAAATTGCTATGAATTGCACCATCAGAGCTCCTCTTAGGATCCGTTGTTGTTGTTGTCTACCGTAGAGTCAGAACTGACCCATAGCTGATCCTTGGGCAGGTTTTCAGAGGTAGTTAATTGCATGGGAGGAGACTGTCCATTCTTCTGCGGAGCCACTGGTGGCCTTGAACTACATGCCTTCGGGATGCAGTGCAGCTTCTGGTCACTAGAGCTCCTACAGCAGCCTATAAAAATATTCATTTCTTTCTCATCACTTAGAGGCTTGTATAGTGCTCAGTTTGGGGAAAATGATGATGAAAAACGCAAATTTCTAGCCAAAAGGGAGCTCAGGTCCTGCAGGGGCAACCCACTCCAAGCCCCAAATCAAACTATTTGCAATGAGGTTGATTTCAACTCATAGACACCTCCTATGTGTCAGAGAAGGATGATGTTTCAGAGGGTTTTCAACAACTCCTTATTTAGAAGAAGACTGCCTCGACATTTCTCTGAGGTGAGTCTCCAATCCTTTGGTTAATAGCCAAGTGCATGAACTGTCTTCATCACCACTTTGAGGCAATCCAAATATTTTGAATGAAGTGGCAGGAAAGATAGCATTGTTCTCTCTGAGGCGCTCTGAAAAGAAGGAGGAAGGAGGCTGCTGTTGAGGATAAGTTCCTGGTGGCTTTTCCAAAGGAAACGGTTGATCTAAATCAAGAAGGAGACTTGCCCAGGAAACAAAGAAAAGGTGCAACCCTGGCAGATCAAACAACATGAACAAAAGGCTAGAGGCTCGTAACAGCATCGGTAACACAAGGACTAAAGTGCCCAAAGTTGTCATGGACTCAATTTCTTGGCAATCCACTCTGTGTAGAGCAGAACTGCTCAAAAGGGTTTTCAAAGGTGGAATCTTTCAGAGCCAAATTCATAGGCCTTTCTTCTGAGGTGTTTCCAAGAGGATTTGAACCGTCAATCCTTTGGTTGGTAGTTGAGAGCTTAACCATTTGCACCACCCAGAGATTAAAGCATGGATGGATATGAGATTGTTGAGAACTTTAGCTTGCTTGGTTCTATAATCAACACTCTTGGCACCAGCACTCAGGAAATCAAAAGATGAATTGCATTGGTAAAGTCTGCTGTCAGGGACCTCTTTAGAGCAATGATGTCAGTCTGGAAACTAAGGAGTGCCTGATGCAGGCCATGACCTTTGCAATTACTTGTTACGCATCAGAGGGCTGGACAGTAACTAAGGATGACAGAAGGATCGATGCCTTTGAGTTATGATGCTGAAGAAGAGTTGTGAACATATTGAGGACAAACAGGTCTGTCCCAGAGAGGGTGAAACCAGGCTGCTCCCTAGAAGCAAGGGTTTTGAAGTCCTGTCTGAAATACTTCGGGCAAGGGGGACCAGCCCTTGGAGAGGGACATCATGCTTCGAAGGGTGGAAGGACAGCACAGGAATGGAAGACCAGGGTGAGATGGACTGACTCAGGGACTGCAGAAATGGGATTAGGTCAATCAGAGAAGATGAAAATGGCGCAGGATAGGGCAGGTTTCAGAGCTAATGTACACAGAGTCATTATGAATCACAGGCGACTCGATGGCATAAAATAAAAACAAACAACGTGTGGGGATATGAACAATTCAGTGTTGCCAATGTGGACGGAGGGAGATGGCAGACACGGCGGGCAGGGGCAAACTCAGGGTGCAACTAGTGTGTGAGTGCACATTTTTTCCCTGCCACTGTATTATCAACTAATTGTTATCTCATTGATAAGAGTATAGCCCCTCAATGGTAATGAGGTGGCCAGCCTTCAGGTGCTCTTGTCAAATCAGCTGACCCCTAACTCTGTGATTTTCTTAGGTTAAGCTTCTTCAGCATGTTAACTATGGCTTCTACCAACAAGGTCGTCTGATGTGACTTGGTGAGACTACAGCAGTCCTTTAAAGCTGCTCCCAAATTCATGAAAGGAATAATTCTATTTAATCAATTCAAATAAAGCTCCAGGGCTTTCTTGTGATTGGAACTCAACGCTTTTTAAAATGGCCCACGACTATTTTCAGTGTTAGGAAAATATTAAAATGAAGTTAATAATTAAGTCATACAATTTACATTTCAAATGTGTGAACTCATGGCACACTTTTACTAACATCATAAATATAATTTATTGGCTAATTTTCTCCTTAAGTACAACTTTTAAAATAACCTTCATTCTTGAGATACAGACTTTCCTCCTGCCAGAAGATTTTCACTCAAGGATTAAACGAGAAAAGCATGCAGAGGCATAAAACATAGATTGTTACTTCATTCCATTGGATTTGCTTGAGTTAATTAAATTTTACAGGAAAAAAAGAGGTTCCTAGGCCATAAAATTAAAAATAATTCTAATAACCATATGTGATTGAGAATCAGGAATACCATCTACTTGCACAGTCTGTCCCCCTCCCCCTCTGCTAGCCTTGATCCTTTTATTTGTAACCTAATAAACTATGCTCCTTCTGATAATATTGTTGTAATTAATCACTTTAAATACCTCAAGAGAGTAAAACTAACAATTCATACTTGTAAAACACTTTATAGTTTACAATTCACTTGCAAATACATTATCATCATGTTTGACACTCAGAGAGCCTCGAAGGGTGGTAGCACAGGCATTACTCTTATGGCCTACACTTTACAGAGGAATTAAGTGAGGCCCAGTAATGAGTGGTCAGCTCAAAGACATCTGAGACTTGACCCACAGGCTAACCAGCATCTTGTTTACCCAGAGATCACCTGACAAAATCCAAAGCTCTGCTTCCATCGAACCAGAGATAGATTCCGAATCCACAATGCATGCTCTTCTAAAGCTCAAGACAGCCACTCGCCCAAGAGTAAACCATTCATTGATGACATTTCAAATGCCTTCAGGTAGGAAGAGGTGCAGGCAGTGTTGTTATATGCAGTTGAACTGACTACGGCATCTGACCCTTGCCCTTAGCTAGTCAATCTAAGTCTGTGACCCACCTGTCCAACCAACTATCTCTGACACACTTGATCACACTGCCATTTTCACTGTGTCATTCCCTCTCATAGGTGGCTTATTATGTTCTCTCTATACATCTCTGGTTGTCTGTAAGGTTTTTTCTAAGGAATCAGTCCTTAGAGACATCATGCTGGGAAAGGTAGCAGGTCAGCAAAAGAGAGGAAGACCCTCAACGAGGTGGACTGATGTAGTGACAACCAGGATGGCTGGAGCTGACAGAGATGGTAAAGATGGTGTAGGACAGACTAAGGTTCTCATCTGTCATTCTCAGGGCTGTCATGAACTGTAGCTAGATGGCACCTAACAACAGAAGGTCCCTGGGTATTTTGTAGGAGCAAACAGAGTGGCGCTGGAAGCTGTCCACACTAGGAAGGTGATGAAAACAGCCCCAGACTGAGGCTGGAAGCTCCTCTGTATCACCACCAGCCATTCCTCCTCCTTCCCAGCCATCCTCTGATCTGAACAAGTGACGAAATCCAAACCCCACGGCCAGTGAACTGAGTCAGTTGTAGTGAACCTATTAGGGACCCGACTGCTCATCTTCGTCCTGTGGGGTGGCTGCTGTGTTTGAACTGCTGGCTTGTTGGTTAGCAGCCAGACAACTTATGCTTTATGCCACACTTGAAATTGACAGTTGCCCCCAAATATCTGGATTCCTGAATAACTGGCATTTCAAGCTTAGTATTTTTGCCTTTCCTTCAAATCACCAGCTGCCCCCTCAACTGACTGCTGTGCAGTCCAAACCGACTCACAGTTGACTCTCCAAAGACTATTTGGAGGCTGCAAATTGCATGGGAGGAGACTGTCCATCTTTCTCCCTTGGAACCACTACTGATGGATTTGAACTGCCTACCTTTAGGTCTGAAATGCAGCCCCTTATTCAGTGGGCCACCAGAGCTCCCTTCAGAATATATAACAGGAATTCCTTGACCTCCATCCCGTAGAAGTGCTTCTTATAGCAATTTGCACCCACCCCAGTGTCCACATCCCACTATGACATTCCTAGAACTACGGTTTTCACCCTCAGGTGACTGAAGTAATCTGGGGAAATCTTTTAAAATCATTGAAGCCTGGGTACAGCCTAGACATGGGACTTAATAGCTCTCCAGGTGAACTGAATTTGCAGCCAAGATTAAGGACCACTGTCTTACCCACTGGTGTCAAGTTGATACTGACTCAGTGCAAACTCACATTAACCCTGAAGGTCAGAGGAGAATTGCACCATAGGGTTCTAAAGCTCAAATCTTTAGGGAAGGGAGCTCTGGTGGGGTAGTCTGTAGGGCACGACACTATGAACTCAAAAGCGGTGCTTTTCTGGTGCTTCAGATTTACTAGCGGATCTTAGAGAGAAAGAAGTGTTCTCTCCTCCTGGGCAATTTACAGCTTCCCAAAACTGCAGGGTCACTGGAGGGTCAGCAATGAGATAGTTTAGATTTGACTACAGTGACTGTGAATCTGAGTCGTGAGGGACACAGACTGTCACATATCTTTCTCCCACCAAGAAGATAGTGGGGACAAACCACCAACCTTTTAGTTAGCAGCCATGCATGTTAACTGCTGTGCTACCAATGCTCCTATCACTCTCCCAGGGGCACTCTGTACTTCTCCATGGCCATGCTATTTGCTGGCCTGTGACTCAACCAATCTAAATAGAAACTACCACATCCATTTCAGGGCATCTGAAATGAATAAGAATCTTTGCTTGGTTTACTCACTAATAGCACACTTAACCTACCCTGTGTACATGTTCGATTTCTTACAGAACTATGATGAACTATCCAAGTCGATTCTATTTTATCCCATTCATTCCATGCTACACTGCGGGCTCCTTGATGAAAGAGGTTGGATCATCCTTTCTACTCATTTTCCAGCATCTATCAGAATGCCCGGAACATACCATGGGCTTAGAAAATACTTGTTGATGTAATGAAATGTTGGTAATATTTTTCCAGGACACAAACACACACACAAGTATACAGGTATTCTTACTATGTTCCCTCCCTGTGGGGTCCAGCAATAGACCTCGTATAAAATGCGTGTCTCTGGGACAGAGCAAGTCCGTGTCATCCATGAACACTGAATGAAGAAGTTATGGAATACACAAGAATGAGGAGAAGACCCTCATTCAACAAGAACCTTTAGACCTTACCTTTGTTGCCTCAAGAACCTCATCAAAGTCCAGCAGCAGCCTTCTGTTCTGTAACCACAATGCATGACACATGAGCATGGGATGAATGATGGGATAATGACATGAAACAGTTAAACAGACTGGATCCCTGCATCCTTACCGGGGTAGCCGCAGCAAACCGTTCTTCAAAATCTTCAAATGCATGGCCGTTCTGAAAGTGGAAGGGATGATGAATGAGGATGAAGTGAGTGACACACAAATGGCATGGATTTATGAGTTTAATGATGATGGTATCTATGGTTTACTCTCCTGCCGTCTCAGGAGGTGGGAGCTATTGGCAGCGCACTGTGAAAACCCTGGAGGACATCTCTAACACAAGCAGATGATAAAACACAAGCTGGTTAAGAACCACAGTCATGGAGAAGGTCTAAGTTTAAAGTCCATACTCCTGACAATACAGACATGACTGGACCAGTCCCACCAGTGGATACAGACAAGAGCATGCATTTACACGGGTATTTGCCTTTAAACAGGACAAGCGATGTTATTGAGTGCTTTAGCCAAACTTAATTCTTGGTGCAGCCTCTGAGTAGCTAGTTTTGTCTGCGCTTCTCGCATGCTGTCTCCACTTCATATGTCCTTAACTCTAGCTCTGTAAAATCTTGAAGCCTAGCAAATTCTTCAAAATATCATTTAAAAGCCACCTCTTTCAAGCAGCTTTCCTTGATACCCTGAGATAGAAACTGTTCTCTGAGGTTCCTTAATACATTATCTGTGCCTGTAAAACTATGAGTTTCCCGAAGCAGGGACTCGTCTTATCTATTTATGAATTCTCAGTAGCCCAGAGTTCCTGGCACACAGGAGGTGCTCAAACATATATAAATCAATGCATAATTTAAAACTAGCTGGTACGTGGCCAAATCCAAATGTCCTGTTAATTTTTAATTTTATTGTTTATATCACTACACACACACACACACACACACACACACACACACACACAAGTGTGTGACTAAAAATGTTATATACATACACATACAGAGAGATCATGTGTTGATCTCTCTGGATGATTTCCAAGAAGTGTGACAATAATATAACTCTGTTAATATTGACATTAAAATAGAGTTATGCATGAATATAAATAATTAAGTCACTACTTAATTTTGAGGAGAGCTCCCCTTTGGCAATGGAGAAGTGGGAAAACTATTGTCCATAGCTACATGCCAGTCCTAATGTGCAAGGAACCACTTTCACCCTGTCCATAAAAAAGATGACTGCTCCTTCACCTCAATCCCAGTTACAGAGGTGCAGGGCAGGAGAATGCACTGTGCAATGGCAGTGGAGCCTTCAGGCCAACCACCAATGACCCCCGTCATCAGCTACCTTCTCTCCTTGGCACTGGTTCCCCATTCGTCAACTCTGACTAAGAGGAGAAGCCACCACATCAAGTGGCCACGTAAATTATTACTATTATTTGGCCAGCGGTGGGGAGACAATATTAGTGTAAGTGATCCTGTAATCTATGGTGTGGCCTAAAAGGTTAAGGTTATGTCGCTACATCCTTTATAAACCTACACACTTCTGGGGATTTATGGCACAGCCCCTACCAACTAGCTCTGGGTCATAACTTTTAATAAAAACATTTTTTAGTGTCCAAAATCTCATTACATCTGTCCAATATAAAAAAGCAAATGGCTCCAGAGCATGATGGATGAATTAAATAAATTTGAAAAACAGCCTGTGGTGGAGCCTCATAAAACCCCCACCCTGTTGTATATAATGAAAATGTGGGAGGATAACCAGCATCAGCGTGGGCCTGTCACTTTTCTAGTGACGGAAGAGGTGGCCCTCGGTGAGGTGTGGAGCTGAGACCTAATACTGAGGCAGGTTCTGTGATTTCACTGAAGCTAGCTGGGCCTGGGAAGGTGAGCAAATGCATCTCTTTGATCCTGGCTATGCCACTGGTCCTTGTGAACCTGGACAAATTCATTAACCTCTCTAAAGCAAGAGTAGTAAAGAGGAAAGCATCTCAGGCTTACTGAGGGGAGTAAAGCCAAGTCAGGAGGGGTATTTGGCATAGAAGAGATGATCAAGAAATAGCTCTTTATTTCACTTTTAGTCAGAATGCTCTCATAACTGACAGTCCGGTGGGTTTTCAGAGCTGGATGGTCCAATCTTTCTCCTTTGGAGTCTTGGGCGGATTTGTACTGCCAGAGAGGTACTATGTTTGGGGTAACAGTCCAAGTCCCTACAGCCTGGGCCACCTGAGCTCCTTCAAAAAACAGTAGTTGTTATTCACTCTCCCCAACGTCATGCTCTTGACTCACTTTAGGAATGCGTGCGCGCTCACACACACATACACTCACTCACACTCACTTTTTTTAAATGTTAGAGAACAATCAAAATGTGAGACGTCAGGATAAAAAGATGACGAAGACAGAAAAGTCTAGCCTGTGTCACCTTTAAAAACTACTCACACCAAGAGAACTCAGGCCAGGACCTGTGTCAAAGGAGGCTCTGAGTCTTCTTGGACTTCCCTGAACCAGTCCTGACCCCTGAAATGATTTCTGTAAAAACAATAGTCAAATATAAATAGCAGAATGCGTGCCAGTATATCCATGTCAAATGCACAAAGCTGTGATGTTAATTACATTTAAAGTGTTGTGTAACCATCACTATCGTCCATGTCCAGACGTTCTTCACCAGCCTCAATGGAAACTCGCTACCCTTCAGCAACAACTCACCATTTTCTCTCCCCATCACTGATGAAGTTTT
Organism: Elephantulus edwardii; assembly: GCF_000299155.1. Classification (NCBI taxonomy): domain Eukaryota; kingdom Metazoa; phylum Chordata; class Mammalia; order Macroscelidea; family Macroscelididae; genus Elephantulus; species Elephantulus edwardii. The sequence continues at coordinate 15,549,740 of NW_006399755.1, forward strand.
GTCCCTACATTTCCTGTTCTTGATATTTTATGCAAGTGAAACCACACAGTAGTCATCTGCTAAGATTGACTTATTTCACTTAGCATACATTTTTTAAGTTCATCCATGTGATAAACCAGCATCAGAACTTTATGGCTTGGTTACGGCTGCAACTATTTTTTACTTCACCTTCTCCTTCTAGTCTCTTCCCTGGCTTCTCCTTGTCTGGAGCACATTTGTCTACCATCCTCTTCCCATGTGTATCTATTGGATCTGATGCTTGATGTTGACCATGTTCTCACAAGGGCCCAGGCAGTTCTTAGAGCTCCTGCCTCCTGTGTCTGGGGCAACCTGGACGTAATGATAACCTTGTAGACTTTACATTCTGTCAGTGGGAAGGTCCTTCTCTCACAGTGCTTCTCCCAGGTTGCCTTTCATGGACGGAGCCAGAAAACCACTCTTTTATCTCCCTATTCCCCAAGTCTTGCTTTATTCATAGTTACCACAAGAATTTAAGTTCCTCCATCTTCAAACCCTTTTTACCCTAAGAGTTGTATTTTTCATATTTACAATCATAGCACCTATACAGATTAGTATTTTGCTTTCAGACCCTCAAAATGATATCAAACGTCCTCTCTCCTTACTGAAGTCTCCAGTGAGAGAATGGGAAGGTATCGTTTCAGTAAAAAACAAAACAAACCCCTTTTCTTAGATTGGATGTTTTGACCTGCATCTCCATTAAGATATTGAAAACAGATTATTGCAGGATGTTTAGCTTCCTATAATCTCTCTCTTTGAAGTGGAAGAGGAGACACAGAGAGCACTCTTGCCCCCAACCTGAGTTAAGGGCACTATTCAGACCAGATTTATGTGACTACTGCTGCAGAAGGGATGGTAGATGAGAAGACTGGGTGCAACTGTAAGGCAGGATGAGAACTTCCTCAAGGTTGCCAAATTGCACACTGGTTTCACCTCTGGCTGCCTAACACAATGACCGGGGGTGACTTTTTTTAAAAACGCAAAAACCTGACCCCTGAGTGCCACCCTCAGAGATGTGGATTTAATTTGTCTAGGATGGGGCCCTGCCCTCACAAGCTTTTCAAAGCTCCCCAGGTGACTAAAACATGCAGTTTAAAGAATCACTGCACTACGTAATGGACTCTGTAGGAATAATTAGTAAAAGTGCAACAGGGAAAATAGAAGGCATCTTGATTGATTACCTAATTGATTAATTAATGTCTTCAGCAAACATTCACTGGGTACTTCCCACATGCCATGCCCTGGCTAAACACTGAAGACACAAAGATGAATAATACATGGTCCCTGCTCTCTCCGGAAGTTCGAAGTCCAGCCACTATGCATAATTAGTCTAGCAGGTGGGGGTGTGACTAGAGTGGGGCAGGGGGAACACAAGGCTTCTAAATCTAAACTCAGAACTCAGACCACGCTTCAAAGGAAGGAATTCAATTATCCATTTAGAAGGCTCTAGAGAGATGAATTAACTTAAATGATTTATAACTGCACCAAGGTGGGTACTGTTAAAGATACCTAGTGATTCCTGGGATTTGAATGCATATTCCTTTCATTCAAGGAAGATATATGCTAATGGAGACTAATTCTTTGAGGGTCTCTAGCAGTTCATGCTCTTTTACCTTCAGCCAAGGGCAAACAGCCACTTTCCTACTTCTTGACAGAGAAAAGTAGGAAAATCTTCTGGCAACTGAAGAACACTGGTGGTGGGGACGATGGAGAACAGAAGCTGTGATGTTAATAATGGAGTTGTGTCTGGATTAGGGTTGTCCAACAGAGCGCTCTGTAATGATGGAAAAGTTATCTAATAATAGCAGTCACGTGCCACATGTCAGTTGAATGCTTGACATACATCCAGTATGACTGAGGAAATAAAACTTTTTAAATTTTATTTATTTTAATTTACTTAAACAGTCACATATGGCTACTGACAACTGCACTGGATTGAACAGCTGTAAATAATATATATTTCAAGAATGCAAAACTTCTGGTTGACAGAGTACTTCTTAAATGTAAGACATATTTCTTCCTTCTAGCTTTTATTCTTTTCAGAAAAACATCCTCCATGTGCACTGACTGGGAAATTTCTGAGGAATAATTGAACTCTTTGCTCTATCTAGATGTTGTTGTTGTTGTTAAGTACCATTGAATCGTAGACGACTCACTGCGACCGTATGAATGAAAGACCTGAACACTTGAGTAACTTTCATCATTTCTTCAAGTTCATTGAGTTTCCGGAGGCAAGCTATCTAAGAAGTGAATGCCACTCCTGCAGACATTATTATGAAGTGAAATTTAGTTCACAAAGTCAGCAAACTCTCTTTCTTGATTATCTAGATTTCTGTATTACCTGAGGTAAGATTCACTTTTTCTAGTGGCTATATATGGAGTTATGCAGATAACTGAAAAGAGGAATAGAGCAACGGTGATTAATTATATAGTATAAGGTATATTAATGATTGTATTAAAATTACATGTATGAAAATGATGTATATGAATGATTATATGTAAAGCAATTTTTTTTTAAAAAAGTCACTCATGGGGTAAGGAAGGGTAGCTGTTGCTAAGCAATCTGACCCTGCTTCTTGATCTTTGACCTTTGAGCTACTGTCATGCTAGCACTTGAAATTACTGGGCAAACTAAGGGGAGAAATTGGATTTTTGGGGGAGGTGTAAGAGAGATGAAAAAGATGTTGGAAACATTAACGTTCAGTTCAGGTTCTTGTTCCCTCATTTACATTTCCTGGAATCCATTTCTTCATTAGTCTGAGCCTTGATATTTTTTTCTTCTTCTGTGAAATAAGGATAATACCTACAATATGAGTTTATTTAGAAGAAGAGATGAAGTGGTTGATATCTGTGAAAATGCATAGCACAGCAACTGGCAGAGTAAAATCTCCAAAGTATGTCAATCTCTTTTTGTAAATTATGAAGGAAAGGAACTGTGAAAGAAAGAGAAGAGGTGGGGAAAGGAGGGGAGGGAAGGGGGGATGGGAAGAGAAGAGAGGAAAAGGGAGGAAGGAGAAGAGACAGGAAGGAAGGAGAGAGAAAGGGTGGGAAGGGGAGGGAAGAAGGGAAGAACAAACCACTGGGTTATCTGCCTTGCAGATGATGGTATGTCCGAGGTATTTCCCATGACAAAGTTTAGGGGTTACTGGTCACTGACTGGTGTTATAAATGAGATAATTCACATTCAGCCTCTAGTGTATCATGTCTGGTTTGGAACTTGGGCTACCAGCTACTGCTAGTGTTGCCTCTATGACTAGCCACTTAGTTTCCAAGCCTGTCTAAAGGAATCAGGAACTGGAAGCAGTGGTTATTTTGCTGATCGCAGTAGCAGTGGTGGTTAGATTTGATGGTTGCAATGTTTCTGTCATAAAGATAGTGAATATTGCTCACAAAGAGACAAATGAAGTCACAGCTCTTCCTGTGGGCATGGAGGCAGGGATGGCAATACAGCATGAACAACAGCAACACCAAAACAGTTACAAGGAATGCTCCCTCACAGGAAATGATCACGGACAAAGAGAAGCCCCTTCCCTGGCTGCTACACTGTGCTCTCAACATATAATCCCATTGCAAAGATATTATATTTGACCAGAATCGTTTCAGAATGTAGTGGTCCCTGCATGGTACAAACAGGTAGACGCAAACAGGTGAGAGGCTGCTAATAGAAAGGCTGGAAGTTTGAGTCTGCCCTGAGAGGCCTTGAAAAAGATCTAGTGATCTGCTTCTGATAGGTCACAGCCAGGAACCCACTGTGATGCGTTATTCACCTCTAATGGACTCACAATCAACCAGAATCAATGGCTACTAGTTCCTGCCCACAGAGTCCTCACCAGGGGAAAAGGTAGGCTGCAAGATGTTTCCTTAAAACAAACAGTCCTGTATAGACATGATCGTACAGGAGAACAAACAAAGCAGTATAAGGAAATGCTTTCACAATTACTTGTTTTTAATCATCCTTCCCTTTCTCTTTTCAACTTTTAATAATCTATTATTCCTTTTCCACACTTGCAAAAATTCAAGGAGGTTTTTTTCCAAACTCTTAACAAGGTTTGGCATCGGTTCAGTACTTTGAAGAGGGAGTGAATTAGAATCACACTAATGTGAAATTGGCTCCTGTCAGCAGGATGACAGGCGCAGCACACATGTTTGGAAGGAGAGCAGGAGAAATTGCTCAGAGAGGCACTCGGCCCTCTTTCTGCTGCTGTGTGTCTCTCAGAGAGGCGACCACTGTGGTCCAGATGGCATTCAAACAGTAACAAGAAATATTGGATGGAGGGGAAACCAAGCGAGAGGAGCAGAGAGGCTCAGGCTGGGTGAGGGGCACACCAGAGGAAACCGAAATGGAGAGATGTCACAGCAAAGGGGAAAAAAAAAAGAAAGAACCAGTCAGGAGGGCTTCGCCGGCTGCTCTGACAGCCGCTGAGTGCAAAACATTTTCTTTTTCTTCTCTGGAGGAATGCCGTTTTTATCCTGCTCAGGAGTTTATTTGCCCATTTGCTTCTTGCTTTTTAGACTCAGTCTTCTAGATAGCCTCTTATTAATGAACTAATTTCTGGATGCCCACTACATGCAGAGCACTACGATCCCCCCCTCCCCAAAGAGGATGAGAAGTCACCCCTTTTCTGGGCTGTGGCAGTGAAATTGGGGGAACTGATGAACACTCATCCAAGTCAGGGTGTGAAGAGTGTCACAGTAAGAGGACCGACCATCTGAACATCATCAGGAAGCAGGCACTATTTTCTCTGTTGCGGTGCCATTCGCAGGGCTGAATGTGAATCACAGCCTTACCAAAGTGCAGAATGAGAATAAAAATGAGGTATTAAGAATTTGACTAGTTTTCCCACTGCTTCAATTTTTCATGACTACAAATTGGGGAACTGTCTACTTCAGAAAATTATGTGGAAGGCTGAAAGGGTCAAGTTTGTAGAAACAGCGTAGTAGGTACATGACACACAGTCAGACCTCCGTCAGAGTCGGCTGAATTGTGTTGAATGAGGAGCCCACAGCCCAGTGGAATGTCCTGAGACACACACTGGCTTTGTAGCACCTGTGCGCTAGCACTTTGAACTAGTTGATGAATTGCAGAGCAGCAAAGCTAGATGGAACTCTAACCCACGGTCGTTGTTGAGTCCAACCCGTAGTGGGTCTATAGGGCAGAGTGGCCCAAACCCAAACCCACTAATATCAAGTCGATTAGGGCTCCTTCTGACCCTCCAAAGAGTTTTGGAGGCTCTCAGTCTGTACAGGAAGAGACCACTCATTTTTTGCCCGTTGAGCATCTGGTGGAGTCAAACTGTCGCCCATTAAGTTAGCAGTACACTAGAACTTCCTGCAGGGTGGAGATGAACTGCCCAATTGAATTAACAAGGCTGTAAATCGATACAGGAGCAGGCTACCTCATCATTCCCCCATAGAGTGGCTATTGAGATTTCAATTAGCAGGCAAGTGTTTAAACCACTGCATCACCAAGACACCTAGATATCCTACTAATATATATATTATATATTATATGTAATATATTATATATATTACATATATGTATATTATATGTAATATATATTTTATATATATATATATATCACACACACATGAATTGTGGGAGTTGGAGAAGAGTTCGGAATAGCTCATGGACCCCCAAAGAATAGACAGATCTTAGAAAAAGGGCAGCTACAGTGCATCTTGGAGGCAAAGCTTTCTTTCCCATACTTGGGGCATTTACCTAGGGAAGGCTATTCCTTGGAAAAGGGTATCACACTTGAAAATGAGAGTCAGCCAAAGAAAGGAAGATCCTCAATGAGATGGACTGACACACCGACTGCAACAGCTCCGGGCTGTGTCTGAGATGATGAGGATGGCTTAGGACAGGCCAGGGTTCAGAACTGTGTCACTGTGAGTCATCCTTGATTCAAGAGCACCTAACAGCAACCTCTGTGTGGATGCACACATGTAAGTGCACATACACACACAGTTTCTCTCATTTTTAAAGTATTTAACTCACTGTTGCTGAGTCAGAAAGAAAACCTCGTATCTCAACTTCCAGTCGGTTTTCAGAAGCTGAAAGGGAGGAGACTGCCCATCTTTCACCCACGGAGCAGCCGGTAGATTTGAACTGCGTACCTTGGGACTGACAGTGCAACTCCCTACCCACTAGACCACCAGAGCTCCCTCTATAATTTCACGTCATCAACTCACTTTAATTCTTATAACAAATTTAGGTTGCTATTTCTAGCTTCCTTTTCAGGTTGATAAGGAAAGGGAGGCACTGAAGGCTTAATTAAGTTTACTCAAGGTCACAAAGTTAGTAAATGGCCAATCAAGAATGTCCATCAAAGTGGGTTAGTTTTAGAACTTGTGCCCTTAACCAGTATGCTCAAGTGAAGCAGCAAAATGTGTAAGAGCACATGTGTTTTAAGACAGAAGTAAGCTGTCAGGGTCTGGAAAGACTGTATCCACCTCAATCTTCTCTGGAGCATGATGGCCACGCCACACTGGGAGCGTTAGAATTTCCTTGGTGACTGTGGAAACCAACCGGTAAATCTCTAGAGAGATAGGACTATGAAATGGAAATGTCCAATATAGGGAAGGGGAGCAGAGTATCGGTCTGTAGCGTACAATGACAGGAAAGAAGACTACCAGGAATAAGGACAGCACCGCCATGCAGGAGAGAAACATGATGACGTGGTGACAGGATCATATATAGGTAGGAAATGTGATGCCAAGGGAAGAACATGCTGTCAAAAGTCAAAATGTCACCTCTACATGAAACATTCGTTACGCCCAAGTAGAGAAGGGCTTATCCTTCACAACCAAGCTCCAGTTTCCTCTGCCCTTAGCAACACAACCTCAAGTTTTGTATCCATAAAATGGAGAAGATAATGGTTGTCAAGGTAATTAAACTAGATCAACTGAGTTAAGAATCTGTTATCACTTGGGAGCATTATATATACACGCTGATATAAATGTCCCCAAGCCTTACCAGAATGGATTAGATTGTGTGTCCTGGAAAGGTGTACTGAAGTCGTGCTTATAATCTTTTGGTAAGAATGCTTTGTTATTTAATGAAGTCTTACTAGAGTGTAGTAGTAGTAGTTGCTGTTGTTGTGTGATGATGTCAATTTAAAGACTAAGGTCCATCTGACTCAGGCCATGGTTTTCACAATTGCTTGCTGTGCATCAGAGATCTGGACAATGACAAGGATGACAGAAGAACTGATGCCTTTGAGTTGTGGTGCTGAAGCAGGGTACTGAACACAGTGTGGACCACCAAGAGAACAAACAGGTTTGTCCTGGAGAATGTGAAACCACGGTGTTCCGTGGAAGCAAGGATGTTCAAACTCCATCTCCATTACCAGAGTGGAGTGAGTTTTAAACCTAATCACTTCTGAGTTACAAAAGTAGCACAACAAACCCAGAGAGATACATGAGAAAGAGACTCTTCCTTTGAGTGGGACCTTTGGGATGACCATGGAGACAAGATGTGTAGAAAGCTAACACAGGGATTGGCCACCTTTACCTTTTTAACAGATATAAAGTCATAGGTGATCTCACTACTTTCATATTAAGACAGAACCAGAGTGCAGTGCGTCCTCTGGACTTACACAGATAACTAACACCAGGGTGATGGTGCAAGAGGGCAAGAGGATTAAGCAACTGTGAGATGGCAGCAGTGGCAAATAGTCAGAGACTAGTGCGATATAGTCTGGAGCTTCGAATCCACCAGCTGCTCCATGATACAAAGCTGGGCAGTCTCCTCCCATGTAATTAACTACCTCTGAAAACCTGCTGGAGGGTCAATTATGGGTTGATTCTTACTTTGTGGTACACAACAACAGGATGAGACAAAGTCATGGGATCCCAGCCAAGCAAAGACTTGCCAAGCCACAGTCAAGATCTTCAGATCTAGGCTTGCTGGCAGATCTAGATTAAGGTTGGGATGTAACTGACAGAGCTGAAAACAGAAGCCAAGGTCATAAGGTTAAGAGCCACAGAGGTCTGCCTTCAGGCATGTCTGGGAAGAGGCTGTCCTGAATGAAGCTGCTGCATTCTAAATGTTTCCATACATGAACTGTAACTTCTTACCTCCCTAGTAATCGCCACTATCCTGGATACGGTTTGAGAATTTTATCGGCTTATTGTAACAAATTATTGAACCCAGCAGAAAGTATTAAATATTGTAGGAAGTACAGGTGGTGTCAGAATTGTTTGAAGTATGTGGGGCTTGTCTGACCTCAGGAATTAGCTCTGTGATGTTTAGAGCTGTTGGTAAGTGTTCTTCCTCCTTGTGAGTTTAGCGGAGGTCAGACCTTGTCTCCGCACTGTTTTTACATGAAGTCATCGCGAAAGCAAGAAAGTCGTGCATCCTTTCTGGTGGAGCTACTACAAATTTTTTTTCCTGTTCCCCATGATCATTCATTTATCTTTCTATTTTTTTTTAAAGACTAGAGTTTGTTCATTATTCTTTTGCAACTACTAATAACGGCAGTTAGGGAGAAAGAAAACCCTCAACACGATGATTTATCCAGAATAGCGGGATTACTGTACAAAGAGAGAATGGGTGTCAGCATGGATGGATATTTATGGGGAAACTGTATATTACAGCTCTGCTCGTTAGAGATGCTGTAGTTAAGGTTCTGTGAATGTTAATGATCTGTATTAGAGGAGTAATGATAGACTCGCAGCAGCAGCCGTCGCAGTTAACACACCCTTGAATCACATTTTCTTACCATGGAACACATCTCCAAGTAATCTGATTTATGTCTGCTGAAGGTGCAGCATGCATCAAGACACCTGGTGCTTGGATTGGAGAACGTAGCTGCTTCCATACAAGTAGCTCCATCAGGGAAGAGTTTCAGAAACAAGATGAACAAAGGGCTTATGTATTCTGGTCCTGGCGGCACCTTGACCCAGGGAAGGCATTCACAGATTTTAAGGGGCCTCCACTTCTAGGACAATACATCTATTGTCCTGACATAGTTGTTAACAGTAACCCCCTTTTCACTTTCGAAAGTGCCCCAGTTTAAATGATAAACTAGGTCACTCTAGTTTTAGGGTCAGAGAAATCTGGGTTAGATTCTGAGTCATGCCTCTTCTGGCTGTGCTGATTTGAGTTCCAAAAGGGAACTCTGCTGGTGTGGTCTGTTGGGAGTTGTGTTTCCAAGCACAAAGAAGCACTCCTCCAGCAGTTCAAATCTACCAACGCCTCCAAGGCAGGCAGATGGGCAGTCTACTTCCATTTATACCCTCAGAAACCCAGCAGAGGGTCAGTTATGGGTTGATTCTAGCTGTACAACAATTAGAGTTTTGTTGTTGTTTTTAAATGAGGAGTTCAGTATCCTTAAAAGCATCATGGCAGGGAAGAGGGCTAAACAACAAGGGAGTTTCTTGAAGGTTAGAACTTGATACAGTGCATTTAACGCCTAGCACAATCCCTTGGCATGGGATTTGTGATCCTCATCCTATGTCTTCTGTGCATGTTCAGTCCCACCTTGGCCTCTTGAAGCTATCTGACCTCATAGCTTAGGAACTACTGTCATTGTCGTATACTGTTGCTTTGGAACCAACTCATAGATGACTCTCTAACAGGTTTTCAGAGGGAGTTTACTCACATTGAAGGTGAATGTCATCTTTTACCCACAGAGCAGCTGGTGGATTTGAACCAGGTACCTTTGGGTTGGCAGTGAAATTCCTTACCACTAGGCTACCAGGCAGGTATTTCAGGAGAGGAATAGGATGGTATCTGATAACTGTCTCATCAAACGTGTTCTATGCTCATACACATCTCAGCAAATAGGACATGAGACAATTGTCTAGGCAGCCAGTTTTCCTTTCCACATTTGCATTTTTAGACAAAAAGTTTCAGCAATGATCTCACAGAGTGCTGTCTACAACTCAGTCTGACTCCATTAATCGATGGCCTAGTTTTTCAACCTTGGAAGAAAGAGCAAAATATCATTAAAAGTAATAATGCGACACAGCTTGAATTTGAGTCATGGACTCCGAACAGAGAGAAAGATGAAAGGATTACTGCTGTCTTTGGCAAGAATTTGAAGACAGCTGATGGAAAAGCGTGATGCACAAACACAATTAGAAAACAGTGTATATGCAAATGAAGGGCCTCTATGGGAGGAGCAGGGCCCCTGGTGGTGCTGTGGCTATAGCACTTGACTTGTAACTGAAAGGTCAGTGGTTCCAAGCCCTCAGCTACTCAGTGGGAGAAAGATGTGGCAGTCTGTAAAAACTGAATGTAAAGATTTACAACCCTGAAAATCTTATGAGGCAATTCTGTTGCCTTACAGGGTTGCAGTGCAGTGGAATTCACGCAAAGCCAGTGGGTCTGGTTTTGTCACTTACAGTAGGACACAGGGTGCTTGATCTGTGTCACCTGGTTACCTAAATCCCCAAGGTTTATAATTTTGGCAGTAGCTAGGGCTCCCCCCGTTTGTCTTCCCTTCTTCATCAGTCATGGTCTTCCAGATCTACTCGAGACATCCTGTGTCAAGAGGGGCTGATCTCTGGAAGCGACATTTCCCAGGTACCTTTGACAATTCACTACCACTTACGTTTGACCAACAGAAAGCTGTAGGAGGAGAGCAGATGATGGTGGGAGGGAGGAAGTGTGGGAGAAGCTGGGAATTTCTTCCATGTGTGATCGATCGATCATCAGAAGTGTTTCTGGAAATCACGGAATCTCTTCCGTGGTTTCAGCCAGAGGCCTCCTCTTAATGGCCACAGCTGCCTCTGATAAGTGAACTCTGACTCAGGTGCCTTTAGGCAGCCCTAGCACCTACAGTCTATTAGGACAACCTCTTTCCCCTGTCCTTCTAGCTCTCTGGACAGGAACATTTGCCTATTACCAAGATGTCCACTATCTATTCTGGGCCACTGCCTTGCCCTTGGATGCTTGTCAGCTATTCCAACACATTTGTAACCAATTTACTACACTGATTAAACTTCCTAGCTTGGGTTCTGTGTTCAGGACTCTATCTTGATGAAAACTCTAAAATTATTTCATGAACCATCCCATGGTCTCCCCACATGACAAACCACCTGCCAATGGTCCCTAGAGTGACTTTGAGAAATAGAACTCTAATAGTGTCACTCAGAATTAACATAAAAAATATCAGCTGCTCAGTTTCACACTTAAAGACCTTTCCTGAGAGGAGGCAGGCTTCCTTCTCTACAGACTTCTGCTTCCAAGGCAGTATCCTCTGGTCTAGATACCCGCTGGTGAAGCCAGCCTTTTCTATATTTTAGACCCTTTCAACCTTTTCTTGAATGCTGAGCCCTACTTTCTCCACTAGCAAACTCCCATCATCTTTTACCAAACTATATTTCTGAATGCAAACGTCACAAACAGCTTCAAGCAAAGCTTACTGTCCCTCCACTGTCCTCCCATATCCTACTGTAACAGTATCTTACAGAGGTAACAATATGATTGTAGGTATTTGTATACCTCTGTCTTTCTTGAAACTATTAACACTCTTAAGCAGTTTGGATAGGATGTGGGTTTCTAGGAATTTGTCCATTTCTTCTAAGTTTTCAAATTTATTAATGTATAGATTTCTGTAATACTCCATTACCACTCAGCTATTCCACTGCTAGGAATATATCCCAAGGAAATCAGAAATGAGACACGAATGGAGATATGTACACCTACATTCATAGCATTATTTACCATACCAAGAGAAAAGAAAGGATCCAAATGCCCATCAATAAATTTAAGGGTTGAGAAATTATGGTACATTCACACAATGGAATGCTATGTAATATTAAGGGACAACATCTTTTGTTTTTTAATGCTTAAACTTTATTTTGGAGTGAGAATTAGAAAGTCAGAAAGTCACAAGGTCCACAAACTAAAATGACTTTCCTTGAGGTCTTCAACTTGAGTCTTGAATCATTTTGATTAGCCATCAACAGAGCTCAGCAATAGGGGAAGTTGGAACTGATGTCAATTCCTGTAAATGGAATGATGCGATGTCCCTGGCTAACATTTGCAGAAGCAGCGGGGTTTTCTCCGATAACCTGGCATAATTGGTGCTGAGCGTTTGCTTTCTGCAACAGAATCTTCCTCATCTGGGTCCTCAACCTGAACTGGAATATATGAATAGTTTTCTTCCTCAAAGAAAACGGCTATGTCTTGGTCCTCAGCCCCAGGTTCATCTTGGGTCATAAGCTGGTCAACTTTTCTCCAAGTGGTTCAGCTTGGGCCTGGAGGGACAATATCTTTATAAAACCATATAACTTGGGAGAGACTAGAGAGCATTATGCTGAGTGACAAACTTCAGTCACTTAACGACAAGTATCATATAAGGGTACTATTATGACAATAGGAAGATAATTAAGCAAGATATGTACAAATGTTTAAATGGGAAAAGGGGGAGGGGAGAAAAAAGTGGGTGGAAAAAGGAAAAAATAACACTGGGATAGCAGAGGTTAGTGGGTGGAGGAGAAGGTGAAGGATTGGGAACTGTTTAATGAGAATAATAGAAGCATTAGTAATTAATGTAATAAAATACATGGGAATGAATGTATAAAACACAAGGTACATGAATAAAACACAATATATATGGATGATTATATGCAAACCAATAACAACAAAGAAAACACCCAAACACTATTTTAAGCTTGTTGTTGTTATGTGTGCCGTTCTATCCTGTGTCAACCTCGCCGTCTCAAACACATTCATGACCACCACTCCACTCACAGAATCGATCCATCTCATCGATGGTCTTCCTTTCCTGCGCCACCCCTCCACTCTCCCAAACATGATGTCCCTCTCCAAGGACCAGTCCCTCCTTGCAACATGCCCAAAGTATGTCAGACGAAGCTTCAGAATCCTTGACTCCCAGCTTCACCCTCTCTAGGACAAACCTGTTTATTCTCCTTGCAGTCCATGATATATTCAACACTCTTATCCAGTACCACAGCTCAAAGGCATCAATTCTCTTTCTATCATCCCTATTCACTGTCCAACTCTCCGATGCATAGCACTATTAAAAAAATCTACCTTGTGTATTCTGCTTTTTAAAGAACTATTTATATGAGATCAGTTTGAGAAAAGCAAGTCAAAATATTAGACAGGAACCTTAAAGGGTAGTGAGTTCATGTAATGAGGGAGGAGCCACTCAGAAAAGGGAGATGAGATGAGCGCAGTCATACCATTGGAAGAATGTACTCAAGGTCATTGATGGTACATGCAAAAACTGCAGAGTTGGTTGGTGTTTCACTATAATGTACTCAACAGCAACAGTTTCAAGAAAATGAAGAGAAGAAACCCAAACAAATCAAAACAAACCCGTCCCCCACAAACACACTTAAGCATCCTGCCTTAGTCATCTTTATATTCATAGTCAATAGACACTGTCTTGCAGTTAAGAGCGTCTTAATGAATGTTTGTCAAATGAACGGATGGACAGATGGATAACTAGGAATTTTAATGGAAGTGAAATAGAAAATACATTTATGGTAAGAGGATCTATGAAATTACAGCCATAACAAAGGTTTGGGAGCAGGAGTGGCATCCACTTCCTAAATGACATGCCTCAGGAAACTCTATGAACTTTGATAAATGTCCATAGATGTAGAGGGACTTCAGGCCTTTTGTTCATTGGCTTGCTAGAGTTGTGCCTGAAGGCAATCATCAACAACAACAACAATTTTACCATTGTAGATAAGCTTGCTCAAGCTGAAGAGGAATGCCCGTCCACACCCAACATACTCATTCTTTAAGGTTATCAACATTAGCACAGAGGCTAAGCCAGATAACCTATTTTAATGGTTCCTACTCATGGCTCTAACTGATTGAAGATTAAGGCACACTTGACTCAAGTCATGGTATTTTTAACTGCTTCATAGGCATGGACAAGAGAGGCCAAAGAAGAATGTGATGTCTTCGAATTGTAGTATTGGAGAAGAGTACTGCCAAAAGATCAAACAAATCTATATTGGGGGGCAACTTAGGTGATTCCTTAGAAGCAAGAATGGTGCAACTTCATTTCACATGCTTTGACAATCTCAACAGAAGAGGTGACTCCTTGGAAAAAGGAATTTCCACTGGGAAAAGCAGAGGGTTCTCAATCAGATGGACTAACAGCAGTTAATCAGATGACTAGAGCAGTGGGCTTTAACAAGGCGAGAATGGCGCTGTATCAGGCAAGGTTCTGGTCTGTTTCTCATGACTCTGATATGAGTCAGGGTTGACTGGATGGTACTCAGCAATAATTCTAACTGATGTCATAACTTATCTTCAAGTTTGCCGTACTGTGCAGGCTTGTGTGCTGGAATGGTAGAACTTCAGTCACTATTTCAAACAGAAACAGCAGCATCTATGGTAGACAGATCTATGGTAGACAGATTTCAGAGAAACTCACAGATGAGGAAGGCAGACTGGTGATCTACTTCTGAAATAACTGGCCAGTGAAAATCTTACGGCTATCTGCTGGTTACAGAACAAGAAGATAAACCCATCAGCTACCAGTTTTAAGATTCTAGGAATTCAAGATTTTATCTCAGGATGATTTCTGTTAAATGAAGCCAACATCTTGCACCTTCAATTTCACTTGTGGGAATGTGGAAATTCAGATTCCTTCCTTTTACTTTAGGGCAACCTCCTCTTGTGTGACATCTATGTTAACTGTGTTGCGATAATTATAATTTCTCCACAATGTGGTGCTTAATGAGGAAGCGAAAGTGACAAATGTTCAGACTAGATTTAATCCAATTATGCAACATCTTGATCCAGGATTTCAAGCTGAAGGGAAAACCAACTGCTGAATTGTGAATGAAAATTTATCTGCCATAGAAGATGGGATGGCAGAGGGGGAGAAAATAATTGTTTGAAAATTTCTCTAGTTCTTCATCTTAATGGATTGACTCTTCCACATTTGCAGCACAGAAATGGAATTAAATAGATGTCAGGGACAATCAACCAGACACTGATTGTCAGAGGGTGTTTTGAAAATGGGCAGAGCAGGGGTAGCAAAATGAGGAGCTTTCTGATCTTTATAGACATAGGGGGCTTTTAGAGAGTTTTATTCTTTGAGGTTTACAAATATCTTTTCAATAACCAGGATGGGGAGAGAATGTGCCAGGCAGAGCAGGGGTGCGGGAATGAATATGACCCTGGTCCAATCTTTATGGAACTCGGTTTAATGGGAGAGGTGCACACAACTAGCTATGGAGTGCTAGGCGTCTGGTAGAAAAGCAGTTGCTGTTGAAATAGATGCTGACTAAGAGCAATCCCATGTTGTCAGAGTAGACATGCACTCTGCAGGGTTTCCAGTAGCTGAATTTTTTGGAAGGAGATTGTCAGGCCTTCCTTCCAGGGCACATCTGGGTGGACTTAAATCTCTAACTTTTAGGAACCAAATGTGGTAATGGCTTGCACTATGCTTGTGAAGGGAGCTCTGATGTCCTAGACTGTAGAGGACAAAGATGGCTCAGACGCACCAGCAGCTCCTCAGAGGGTCAGCTATGAGTTGGTTCTGACTCAATGCAATGAGTAAATAGCACTGTGATCAGTGAAATAGAAAAACTGGGTTCAGAGAGTGATGCAAAGAAGATGTGGTACCTTCTGACTGTCTTTTCACAGTTAAGTCAGCCACAGCCTCTGGGTACATATTAGGAGGCTGGCACTGTCTCCGAGTTATGAGACAAAGAAAGGAAGTGAACTGGAAGCTTTACATTCAATCATCAGGATTTTTTGTTTGTTTTGCAAGTTTCTCCTAAGGTGGTTCCTCTTCCTTGTACACCTATAGTCAATTTGTAAACTCTCCAGATAGAAACCAAGGAAGGCAATGTTGTCTAAGTGCTATCTCTGTGCCCAAAGCAACGATTCTGTTATGCTCTGAATTTCATAGTGGAATACTCAAAATCAGGGCAGGAAAGCTCAGGGCAGGAATCAAGCTGGTTTTCAGAGTACTGAGCTTGGCAACTGAGATACTGAAAGCAAGATGATGAAGGCTGAAGTTACATAATGAATATGGACGAGAATGGAATGTGGAAGTAGATGAATCGCTGTGAGGTGCTCTAGGGCAACAGTCAAGGAGTCCTGATGTTGATATGGTCACTCTAATGTGATTCTGACCCACATACCTCCATGAGAGAAAAGACCTAGGGTCTGTTCCTATAGGGACGGATGTCTTGGCCATCTCATGGGACAGTTCTAAAATAAGGTCGCTGTAAATGAAAGTTGACCCAATGGTACCTGACAATAACTAGCTGTTATGAGTAATGAGTGTTATATCTAGACATTACAGTGTACTGAAAGGAGTAATCCTAAGGTGAAGGATAAAGAAACTTTTTCAGGCCTAAGAATATACATGGAGGAGGGGAGAGGAGAAGAAAAGCCATGCTACTTCTCATGAGAAAATGAGTCGCTCTCTCAGTCTGGGTCTGTGCCACTGAAATAGTCTACTGTGAAGGTGTCGCTACTAACAAAACTCAGTGTTGCGGTTAATCACAGGACCTGAAATAGCGCTCCTGCAGCCTCTGAATGTATCATTCCACCGGACATCCCACTGTGGACCCAGAGTCATGTCCAAGGCTAACGGAGTGCAAAAATCACTGAATAATGCATGCAGTACTGGAGCTCAGGAGACACCTCCTCTCCACTCAGGAATGAGTCTTTTGCCCCAAAGAGGCCAGAGTATCTACCCACAGAACAATAGCAGTTGGCAGAGATCAAGACTACCATCCTTTCCCCCTTCCTTGAGATGGGAACAGATGATTAATTAATCAGCTCTCTGTGTTGCCAAGCAGAGGCAGTATGGACTCTGGAGACAGAAAGATTTCAATGACCTGCAACTAAAAATTCTCTCCTATTTGCGCTTTTGCCCGTTCAAAGCCTACCCAGCCTGCAAGGCTTGTCTCAAGTTACGTCCTCCTTCCTGAAACACAAACTCTCCTTCTCTGATCACTGCGCGTGCTATGCCAGCAAACAGTAAGCCTGGGTCACAGGGAGGCACAGACTGAGGTCTGGGTGCTGTATATATCAGGCTAAAGTGCTTGGAATTTTTTCTTTTTTTTTTTAAAAGGTGCTATTAGGATGGAGATGGTGTAGTCAGACTGTTAATACATTCACAAAAACAAAGGCAGCAAATGGAGCATGTTTCCTCACGTATCCAAACCTGTCAGGGGCAAGGGAGGCAATTTTGGCACAAATTGAATTGTAAGGAACTATGTGATGGGGGTTGCAACAAATTGAAACACAGAAAGCAGGCTGGGGTCTCCGGGACAAAGGGGCTTGATTAAATGAAAAGGCCGTGGGAGAAAAACGGCTTTATCCTCCAGCAGTGCCTCCCGCACCCTTTCTACTAAGTTTGGAAGAAGAGGACACACATTTGACTGTGCTTCTTTTCTCTTACTGACTCTGAATCACTCATAGCTGACTCTCCAGTGGTTCTGCGAAGGTTGTGAATCACATGAGAAGAGACTGCCCACCTATCCTGTTCTTCAGTAGAACTATCAAGTACTGGGGGCTTTGGAAACAGTATTTGGACAGGTTATGAGCATCTGAAAATACAGGCAGTGAATTTGAGAAATGGCCATTTGCCATGAAGACATTTCACCAGGGTGTTGGGGAGCAGTTGGTGAGCACAGAGCAAGGTGAGGCCTCCTTCCAGGCAGTCCCCTTGAGCCCAGCCCCATAGTTATAGTTTCTTTTCTCCAAGTCAAACATTTCCAGGTCATTGGGCTGTTCCTTCTGAGGTGGTGTTTTAAGCCCTCTTATCAATCTTGACCTGAAACATGCATGTCTGACTTTATCCCTCTTCACTTTATAGGTGCCAGAACTGATCACAATAACCCAGATAAGGTCACTTTAGCCTGACAGCAAGTCTGTTAAGAGCAGAGCTTGGATTCTTGAGGGTTGGCCTGACTTCAAAGCTCAAGTTCTTTCAACACATGATTTCTCTAAAAGAGATCAGAAGCAACTAAAGGTCCTAGATCTTTTACATACAGAGCAGGGCAACACTGTATGGTTTAAAATTGGGAAGGGTGTACGCCAGGGATGTGTCCTATCTCCATACCTTTTCAACCTGTATGCAGAGCAGATTATCCGAGAGGCTGGGCTCTATGAGGAGAGTGGTGTTAGGATTGGTGGACGATCTATCAACAATCTACGTTATGCAGATGACACAACTCTGCTCGCTGAAACTGAGGAGGACCTATGCACTTACTGCAGAGGGTCAAGGACTGCAGCCTTCAATATGGACTGAAGCTCAATGTCAAGAAGACAAAAATTCTCACCACTGGACCAATCGGTAGCATCAGGATGGATGGTGAAGAGATTGAGATTGTTCACAGCTTCAGTTTGCTCGGCTCCACAGTCAACACTCTTGGCACCAGTAGCCAGGAAATCAAAAAACCTATTGCGATGGGAAAGTCTGCAGTTGGGGACGCTCTAAAGTACTCAAGAGCAACGGTGTCTCTCTGGAGACTAAGGTGCGCCTGACACAGGCCATGGTTTTTGCAATCACTTGTTATGCATCAGAGAGTTGGACAATGACTAGGGAGGATAGAAGGAGAAGTGACGCCTTTGAGCTGTGGTGCTGGAGAAGAGTATTGAATGTACCCTGGACTGCCAAGAAAACAAACAGATTCAACCTAGAGAGGGTTAAACCAGGCTGCTCCTTGGAGGCAAGGATTCTGGGGCTTCTTCGCCTGACATACTTTGGACATGTAAGGAGAGACAGGTCTTTGGAGAGGGACATCATGCTGGGTAGAGTGGAGGGACAGCACAGGAGGGGAAGACCCTCTATGAGGTGGATTGATTTAGTGACTGGGGTAATTGGGATGGGTGTGTCAGAGGCAATGAGATTGGCACAGGATAGAGCACCATTTAGGGCTGTTGTACATAGGGTCGCTATGAGTCGCAAATGACTCAACGGCACATAACAACAACAACAACATGACAAAGTCACACGTCTATCTACTCAACAGCCTTCACTGGCTCCTCTGTGCAAGCTGCACTACGCATCAAAGTTGTCTTCAGAGGTCTTACATATGGGTTACATAGTCTAAAACTGATCTGAGGGAGTGCCAAAGAGCTGGAAATTTTCCCATCTCAGATTCCCCGAGCCCTACTAGCATTGAACTACAAAATGATTCTTCTCACTCTCAGTACATTGGGCTTTTGGGGTTCTCTACCAAGGCCCAAATCCACAAACCCACAGCTGTCAAATCAGCTCTGGCTCATAGCAATCTTCCACAGGGTTACTGAGGCTGTAAATCCTATCTGGCAGAGAATCTCATCTTTTTTTCCCAGAGAGCCACAACCTTTTGGTTGGCAGGCAACACACTACGGACTATGACAACAGAACGCCCACACACCAACTAAACATGTCCTTTCCCACTGGCAGGCCTCCATACACACCAAAGGCCCCACTAGTTCTTCCCCTTTGTCTCTCTGAAGCTTCTCAATCATTTGCTCCCTTCCTAGAACCAAAACACTGCTGCCTAAGTGAACCTGTATGAGTCTACTATCACATTACCTATACTAAACCCAAACCTCAGTAACAAAATCCAGACCCGTGGATAAAAGGTCTTCATTCATTCACTCAGTTACTTATTCATTCATTCATTGAACAAATGTCCCTACTACTTTTTTTGGCCATGCTCTGTACTGCAATTCCCAAGTTAGTGATGAGATTCTCAAATACTGAGCTGGTGCTCTGGGTTAAGCTGGGGCCAATAAAGTATTTGATTGAGGCTGAGGGGCAGGATTATGTTTATTCCATGAGGCCACCAAACTTCTATGGAAGGTTGCTGGAAATTTACGGCCATGCCGCATCTGAGCCACTTGAGACCTCGAGTCCCTTGGACCCAGCAATTTGCATGATTCGATCAACTCAACATTAGGAGCCAATACTTGCATTCCAAATGGCAGCCTTCCTCAGCTTACACCTCCTCCTGGGTGGCTCACTGAGGAATTTCCAGGTTATAGTCAAAGCTACACTCATTCCAGAAGAGAGTGTCTCGTTCTTGAGTGGGACACACAGTCTTCTATACGCACGCCACTTGCCAGGAAGCTGGAAGTAGGTAGGAGATGTACTTACACTTACAGGTTGACTTTTTGGCACATCATATACACCTTCCTTCTTTTGGCTGGTGGGAACCTATGGAAAAAGCAAGAGCAACAGAGTCAAAACACTCACTTGCGAAAAAAAAGAAACCAGGTTGGCAAAGTGTATGTGTGCATGGCCCTGAGGAAGACTAGAGACCCACGGTGCCACTCTAACTTAGCAAACACCAGACGGGGCTCAGTTTTATAGGAAAAGTGGACAAGGGGTAAGTGTAAGCACAATTTAGAAATGAGGTGCAGGGCTTCTCTATCATTGGGATGTTCACAGAGTAAAGGGAAAAGGAACCTAAGAGATCTCAGGGAACATACATGGGGTGAGGGGAATCCCAGTTTTCACCAAAGAGAAAAATAAGGCGAAGAGTCCGTGAGTAAGTAGACATGAGGCTAGAATCAAGGAAATGCTTTCCCCAATATATCTGCATTTTCCTCATTCCCGGTGATGCCCTGACCATGCCACACAGCTTCTCTGAACATCATTGTGATAAAACAGATGCAATCAGCTCTGTACCTCTCTCAGTTTCTTATGAGGATCAACTGAGAGAATGGGTATTAAAATCATCATCATCATCATCATCATCATCATCATCCCTATTAGCCATCAGAACTCTCAGTCCTATATAAAGAGCTAGAATGGTAATTACTTTTGACATGGACACATTATAGAAATACATACATTAATGTAGTTAATGACACTAACAACATGCTGAATACATTTGCAACCTGCCAACCCAGGGCTTTGCTTCAGCATTCTAGATCAGGAGCAATCATTTAGTTGTTCTTTCCCCAGCTACCGCTACACCTGAGCTCACATTTCCATTACAGGCATCAGCCAGTGGTGGTTGTCTAACTGTCTGATAATGTATCTTTCTTTCCATCAGACTGGGAGTTCCTAAAGAGAAGCCATCATTTCTTATTCATCATTGTATTCTGATGCCTTGATTAGCACCTAGCATCAACCATGCACACCAGGCAGGTGGTAGATATCTTCTGCATAAAAATACCCAGGACAAATATGAACAATAGTGACGAAAAGCGGTAGGGTAGTATTTGTTACACTTGGGCTAGCTAACTATTGAATTCTAACTACTGAAATAATGAACAATGGGCATTTATTCCTTGTGCTCCTTTTGACTCTCATTTAAGTTACAGTCATAATTTCTCACTTGAAATGGTAGAAGAGGAGGCTCCAAGACATTAAACAAATTCCCACATTTCAAAGCCATTATTTGATAAAATTAAAAACAGATTTTCTAGTTTACCAACCACTGCATTTATTACAAACAATATGAGCTAAAATTGGGCCCTTTCTATGCGCAGGCATTTTTGTAACCATCTATGTTTTATATGTATTCTCATGCAGTCCTCAGGGCACGTCTATAGCACACTGAGCAACTCGTTAGAAGACTGGGTCCACCCAAAGGCACCTCTAAAGAAATGCTTGGTAAGCTAATTCCATTGAAATTCCTGTGGAATAACTTTATTCTGATACACATGGAACCACTTGCGAGTTGGAACTGACTCAACAGTAATTATTGTTGTTGTTTAGAGTGGTCAAGTGGGAAACAACTCATAGCCGCCTCTCCGGTGGGTTTTCAGGGACAGTAAATCACACAGGAGGAGGGTGTCTATCTTATTCCTGGTGGATTCAGTACAGATGCCTGTGGGTTGGCCACCACTAAGCGACCAGAGTCAGTAACAATTGTTTTTGTGTTGCAGAGACAGATAAACTGAGGCCTAGACAGGTTCAGTGAGCAGAGGAACAGGAGTTTGAATTTAGACAGTTTGTTTTTGAACTACTAAAACACAGAGACACACACCTCCTACTTCCATTCTCACCACCATTACCCTTGTTCTGGGCGTTTCTTATTCTGTGATGTCACATTCTATATTCCCAGAAGCTTTGGCCTATTTTGGGGAGACAAAATAACTATGAGTGAGCATAGCTGTGTTTGGAAGATGCACTTTTTCAGTTTCTCTTGCGAGATTCAAGTTTACAGGCAGTCCATGAAGACTGTAATTTCTTCACTCTTGGTAACTGGGCTCCATCTAAAAGGAATCCTCTGGGACGGGCCAATAAATTACCAGCCTCACTTTTGTTTTCACTAGCTCACCCTTTCCTGAGGAAAACTAACAGCGTTCTGTTCCCCGTAATTCACTGCTCACTACGGGCACTTAGCACAGCTGAACCACAGCTGACTCTCAATTATCCCTACAAATGGAGGAGAAGCAGTGGGATGGATAAACCCAAACTGTGCATAATTGAAAACGCTTTTCACTTGGCTGTCCCATGGGTGAGATATCAATCGGCCTGTTTGTCCTTTAAGATTTATCTCAGCCAGGACATCTCTGGAAGCTTTGCCTGATCTGTAGGCCTGGTGTGGATTCTATATGCTGTGGATTTGTCCATTAACAATTAAAAGTTGCTGAGCACGCGTTATGTGTCATGTGCTGTGCTTTGCGTGGGATAATGATGGTGTCCCAGACGGAGGTCTGATTTAACAGAGTTCCAAGTATTACTGAGGGAGGTGAACAAGTAATTGGCTGACTGAAGCTGAGCATAAAATGTACTTTATGTTATCATGGGTGTTATCACTCCACATCTTCGAATTCTAGTCCCTAGCCATAATCCCACTGCTTGGGAAGTCTTCAGAGGACAAGAACAGTTTTATCCTTGTTTCCCTAGCATCCTGCATTTACTCTGTTGTGTGGTTGTTGTTATTGTCATTTGTTCCCCCCTCTGGCTCATGATGACCCAATATACAAGAGAACAAAATGTTGCCCTATACGGTGCTATCTTCATGATTGCTGGTCTACCAGGATGGTGGCCACTGTGTTTTCAGAGAGCCTTCTAACCAAGGGGGCTCATCTCCCAGCACTATATTAGACAAGAGTCTATTGTGATCTACAGGATTCTCATTGCCTAATTTGCCAAAGTAGACATTGTGCTTTTCTTCCCTGCCTGTCTTAATCTGGAAGCACCACCAGACTCTGTTCACTACAGATGACTCTGATGGTACCTGAAAATCTGGAAGCACAGAGTCCAGCATCACAACATCATGCAAGCTACCACAGAATGAAAAACAGAGTACGATTTACTCTGAACGTATTGGTGAATCAAAGAAATATTGAATCATCGACCACCACAGAAGGTTAAACACTGACAGAAATTGTAAAGAAATGAAGACAAAAAAGAGGCAGAGTTCTGGCTTAGCCAGCCCACTCATCTATACAGTCCACGTCACTAGCACAGAGTGAAGAGGGCTAAGTTGTGGGCTAGAAGTAAAACATAGATTAGATTTCTTAATTGTGGCATCTCCACATGTTGTGTTATCTCAAGTGTTCATTTTCCTCTCTGACCCTCTCTCTTCTCATCAGGTTGTCATGTATCAGGCATTGTCTGTAAATGAGGTCCATGCCATGACCATGACTGTACCTCCAAGTTCTTGTCATATGATAAAGTGCTCCAGTAATGAAGTGGGTAATAATACATATATATATATCAAATTACAAAGACACTGTACACACAGAAGACACTTTTAACTCATCAACACATTAATCAATGATGTGGAGAATCAGGTCAAGGGTGTTCTGGGTAATGTGGAATTTTTACTCTTGGTTGCTCCCGAATTGGTTCTGAATCAGGTGTGGTGAGGAGAACTGCTCCACGGACTTCCCAGTGCTGTAAATTTTGGAAGCTGATGTTCTTCTGAAGCACCTCTGGAATGGTTTGAAATTCAGACTAGCTAGTTAATAGCTAGTAACTATCTGTGTCACCTAGGAACTCTGGCATGGGACTAAACACCTCACTGTTAATGAATAAGGACCAACTAATCCTTGATTTCAAGGCTATAAAGCTCATGGGAGGAAACTGCCCATCTCCTTGCTTCACAACCACTGATAGATTAGAACCCCAGAGAACTTGTCTTTCAGAGAAGCAGAGCAGCTCCCTACGGATTATACCACCAGAGCTTCCTGACATGGGACTACACACTTAAAATTTAGAGAAAACAACACTTGACACATATTTGATGACTTCAAATGATATTAACAGTGAGTGGACTTGGATAATGCCCGCTTGGAAAGCTCATGTCTCATGTAGGAAGTCTGATAAGGAATACTGGATTAAGAACCAGAAGTTCTGCCTTTGGGCACAATGCACAGATTGAGGGGAATTTTATTTTTCTCATATTAAAAACAATCATCATTTTAGATGTTCTTCCCTCTCACTGTGTTATTGGGAGGGCCAAGATCCAATGTTGGATGAAAATGTTTTGCTCTGTGAGGCTCTGAACTGTTTTAAGAAGACAATGGATGACTTTTCCTGAGCACTAAAAGTGAAAGACAATTATGAATATAGTTTAGACAGTGAAACTACTGATCCTCAAAGAGAGGTTACATTTACTCCAGGGCTCTCCTTCCATTATCAGGAGTTATAAATGGTGAAGTCAAGCAAGGTTGCAGCCTCCTGCTAGGCCTTCTGACAAGATGAGGTAAGCAAGTTTTGTTTCACTTCTCTTAATACATCATTGTAAGACATCTTAAACAGCATTTCCTAAGAAGCTACTACATATAAAGGCCTATTCTTGTCACTTTTTACTTACACATCACTTCTAGGAGCAGTTAATAGAGCCCCCCATTTTATAGCCTAGGGTACGGATATACCAAGGTTGTGTACTTTGCCCAAGGTTACAGACATGGGGGGGAATAAAATCTGAGACCTTCCTGGGCATTCTAATGTACTTGGAAGGAGTATCCAGAAAGAGAGAAAGAAGAGCAAGAATGAGGCTCCTAATGGCAACTCCCTAAAAGCCTAGCCTTATCTTGAAGCCTTGAGCTTATCTCTTGTTAGCAAACTGTGCCTGCACTTGGCTGGCTTAGCAAGAGAGGTGAGTGACCAAGGGTATCTCCATGAGAGGGTGGTAAAATATTCATTCCCTTAAATGACACCTTCCTGTTAATAATGGGCAAAGGAAGATCAGGGTTGACTTTAGATACTGAGGGCTTGCACAGAACTGAACTGTGAAGCACACAATCCAGGCATCTGAAAACAGCCTCTGATGATAATCTGAGCTATTTATTTACAAATATTAGGTGTGCAAGTTTCTGAGTCTGGGCACAGAGGAAGGCTCTACCTCTGGTGGTTTTGATTGAGAAAAGGATAATGTGAGTAAACTCCACTCATGGAGTGGGTTCTTTAGAGTGTCTCTACAGAAAAAGGTAGAACTGCCCCACAGAGTTTTCACGCCTGTAAATCTTTACAGCCTTTAATATGGATTGCATCTCAACATCAAGAAAACAGAATTCTCACTACTAGCCCTACAGGTAAATGGAGAAAAGATTGAAACTGTCAATGACTTCACCTTACCTGGATCCACAATCAATGTACCTGGTAGCAGCAGTTAAGAGATCAGAAGATGTTTTGCACCAAGAAAATCTGCAGTCAGGGACTTCGCCAAATCACTGAGGAGCAATGATGTTAGTTTGAGGACTAAGGTGTGCCTCATGACTAAGCTATGGTCTTTACAATACTTGCTATGCTATTGAGAGCTGGAGAGTGAATAAGAATGATTGAAGAAGAATTGATATCTGAGTTGTGGTGCTGCAGAGGAGTACTGAATAGTCCATGTACTGCCAAAAGAACAGACATATCTTGGAGAAGGTGCTGTCAGAATGCTCCTTGGAGGCAAAGATGAGTAAACTTTGTCTCACATACTTCAGGCATGCTGCTAAGAGAGACTATTCATTGGAAAAGGACATCATGCTTGGGAAAGTGGAGAAACGGCAAAAGAGAGGAAGGCCCTTGACCAGGTGGATTGACATTGGCTATAGCGATGACCTCAAGCATGTCAGAGATTGTGAGGGTAACACGGGACAGGGCACGGTCTGAACCCCATTGTTCACAGGGTTGCTATGAGATGTATACAACTTGACATCTAACAACAACAACAGCAAGAAATCTTCACAGGAATGGATTACTTCTATTTTCTGAAGTGTCTGGTAGATTTGAACCAACAACCTCCACTTAACCCACTAACCTACTAGCGCTTCTAGCTTATAATCAGCATCCAGTAGATGTTACAAATAAACACAGAGTTTCTAAGTGTTTTGTTGCCCTGGAGAACAAGCCAGCATGCTTCTCTGAAGAATTATAACCCTATGATGAGACACTAGTTGCAAAAGGCTGCAAAGGCGTTTGCTTCAGAGATTCTTCAAGCCTTATTCACTCATTTTACAGAAGAGGAAATAGGGACCCAGAGAAGAAAATGAAGTTGACAAATAAAATGAATTGCTGAACTGGTCCAATGGAACGAAGCTCTCAAATCCACATATCCAAATGGTATATTCTGTGATTCAAGATGGTGCCTCTTCTTGGCATTCTGATTTGCACACTACACTTTAGAAGGCAAACCTAAACATGTCCTTATTTTATTCTCACAAGGATATGTACATGAAAGAGAGATTATTCTCCTGCTTTATAACTGAGTCTCAGAGAGGGCAAGTGCCACAGTACCACAACGCCACAAGAAGCTGGTTACAAGGCCAGAACCAGAACCTAGCTTTCCATTCTCCTAAAGCAGTTCTTTCCAGTGCATTAAGCTGTCCTCGACAGCCAGTCTTCCAGGCACCATGACGGGAACCTTGCCAACTCCAGCTTAAGTCTAGATGCACAGGCCTCTCATATTGAAAAGTCTAATTTTATTTTAAAAGGTTATCTCTCTTCCTAGGATGACTATTTAATGGTTCCTCTGGCCTCATATTCAGACACTGTCAGGTTTTCCTTTGAAAGCTGACACCAAGGACAAAAATAACTCTATATAATGGAAAATTTGTAAGCAATGACTTTAAAGCTTCAAAGCATAACCTTAAACTTGATTAGAACCCAGACGGGCCCAGTGGATAGAAATTCTTCGATTATTATTCCACAAGACTGGTCTTCATAAAGTTGTTTGTAAAACTAAGATTTTATTTTGGCCATTTTAAAAGCCTATGTGTTTGACAGAAATTGGAAATATATTTTACTTTAATCACACAATACTAGACTACAAGTTAAGCTTGGAAAGGTGGAGGGTGAGAGGAGGAAAGGAAGACTCTCAATGAGACTGACAGACTCAATGACTACAACAAAAAAGCTTACGCACAGCAGAAACTGTAAGGATGGCGCCAGACTGAGCAAGATTTTTAGCTGTTGTACTTAAGGCTCCTTTCCATCAGAGCAGACATAACAGCATCTAACAACAGATTAAAAATGGAGTCCCCGTTTAATGCACTTGGTAGCTAATCAAACTGATGGAAGTTTGAGTATATCCGAGTGGATTCAGAGCCACCTTGGAAAAAAGGTCAGGTGATCTAAACAAGCAGCAAGTGCAAAACCTATGGAGCAAGTTCTACTCTAACACACATGGGCTCACTATGCGTTGTCACTGACTCGATGGCAACCAGTGGCTTCCACTCCAAGTCCTAAATATAATGGTAATCCACTTAACTAAGTTTAATTCAGAAATGAAAACCATATAGTACATTGTTTTCTTCTCTCATAATGTTTAATTGGGAACTCCTCAATTAACACAAGCTTGGAAGCAGGAATGGCATCCACTTCCCAAACAGCTTCCCTCTGGAAACTCTATAAACTTTGAGAAACGATGAACGTTATACAAGTGTTCAGGTCTTCCGTTCATAGGGTTGCTATGAGTCATCTACTTAATGGCACTTAACACCGTAACATTTATATTTCAAGTTAGAATTAAAATTTCAGTTAGTGGAAAAATGAGAGGCCGCCTAGAGAAGAATGTAGCAGTTGCCACCAGGCCTGATCACTCCTTAAGAAGCCTGATAATATCTAAGGGGACCAAAGCAGAAACTAAAGCAACCACCAGACCAAAGGCCAGACTGGACAATACATCCTGGTAAAGCTCTGGGCCTGATCACAAAAGCCCAAACCCAAGTTAGTTAACAGCCCCAAATACCGAGAAAAATACCATTTTCCCTAGTCCCTGCTAAAACCCCAGTAAAAAGAAACCACCCTGGACTGCCCGCACACCATTTTGACCTTCTCTACTACTCTAGTCACTTGGCATCCCTCCCAGACCACACAATAAAGGCTCATTTGTTCCATGGGACCAGCTTCTTTCTTCCTCTCTCTTTCCCTCAACTCTTTTTCCATCTAACACCACCGCATGTTGATGTGTGGCTGTGCTGTCTCTACCCCACAAGGCAGAATAGAAATACAGGCTAGAAGAGCATGGGCTCTGCCTTCAGATAGGCATGCAGTCTGTATCCAAACTGGGTAACCATGAGGAAGCTATTCCACGTCTCTTGAGTTTCTACATAAAAACAGTCTTAAAAGACGTATTTTATAGCATTCTTGGGATAATTAAAATGTGTTTAGTGCTCAACATATCATAGTCAATTAAGAGTAGTCGATATTCTTAAGATTATCTTTAAATAGGATTTCTAAATTTTTACTTTATTGCTTAGGACTGGCATCCACTTCCTAAACAACACGCCCTTGGAAACTTTTATAAATGAAGACAGTTATAGAAAGGCTCCAGGCCTTTTGTTCATAGGGTCACTGTGAGTTGTGCTAGACTCGATGGCCAGCAGCAACAACAACAACAACACTACTTTATTGCTTGGAGTGGAGCTGAATAGTTAAAGAAGTTTGATGAGCAAATTATTTTGAGAAATGAGACCTAATGTTGTATATAGGGAGCTCTGGTGGCCTAGTTAGTGGTAGAGAGTTGCACTGCCAACCTCAAAGGCAGGTAGTTCAAATACACCAAATGTTCTGAGGGAGAAAGATGCAGAGCCTCCTCCTGCATAATTTAGAGCCTCTGAAAATCTGGTGGATGGTCAGTTATGAGTTGGTTCTGACTGGGGACAATCTGTAAATATTGTATATGGATATCAATCCTCCAATTTTACTTTGGTGAAAATGCAGTATTTTTGTGTTCACTCAACACTTAAGATTCATTAAAAACTAAAACATTATACCTAAATAGCCACTGAACATTTTAATAACATGGCATGAAAAACTGGGGAAAATTAAATACCAAATAAAAACCACAAACCCCATACACAGACTTGTATATCGCAGGAGAACCAGAAGCCAATTGACACAGCAGTACTTCAGCAAACGTAGAGTGACTGAAACTGCTCTATGGACCCTCAAGAGAGAGACTTCCTGATTCTTAAGACTCTCCAGTGCATTGGCTGGTCATGGTGCAGTGTTAAGGGAGGCAAGCAAGTCTATACCTGATAAATGTTTTCTTCCGTTTCAGGATCACGGATTGGCTCGTGTCCAGCCTCAAACACAATGTACTATTACAGGAGCAGCCCCGAGAGGACAGGTCAGAGGTGAAAAAGAGAAAGGAAAACAAGCATTTGGAAATCAGGATACAAATCACAGTAAGCATTAAAGAAACAGGCACAAGAGAAAATGTCTTAAGGAGACCACTATATTATTATAATAAACTGGTTTGCACATATTTGATTTTTTTAAGAAAAGCCCCAAAGGTCTGCAGGTCAGCTCTTTAGTAGTGACTACATATAGCTCTGGAGAATGATGAGTCATTTCCATCTCAGATGAAATGGATTGATTCAGTGACTGGGACTGGCTCAGAATAGAGCAGGATTCGGAGCTTTTGTAAATTAGGGTCACTATGAGTCAGTCACAAGCGACTCAATGGCACTTAACCATATTATTTGATCAATGAGGTATGACTAAGTAAGCATGGGATGCCTGGTATCCTCAGTAAACTTGGGGTCAAAGATTTCTCCTCCTTTTGAACCCTCAGTCCAAGGTCCTGGGCCAACTCTGAAATTTTGCTCAGGAAGCTCCCAACTCCTTCATTAAGTACTATTTTACTTTATGAGCTCAGCTCAAAATACTGAGAGAACCCATTTTCCTTGTGCATATTTCAGTTGTTAAAGAAGCAGAACATTTCAAATTGGGCTATATTCTCTATTATCTGCAAGCTAGTTAGTTAGATAACTTGTATTCTAAATTCCTCACACTTCAGGGACTCAAACAAGAGTCTTGTTTTAAATAGATTTTTTCCCCTATAGATTTTTATAGTCAAAGCTTCTTCAACTGAAAGTTACCCATTTTATTTTACTCTCATCCTGATATTCCAGCTTTCCATGGGAAAATATGCATTTACTTCATGTATATGGAATACATACGATAGATTTAAACATGTATGCATTTCGGAATTGTACGTTTTAGAATTTTTTTATTTTCAGTAAGTCAACTTCTTGGTTTCTTTTTCTCCTTGAGCATAAACACCAGAGATGGTAAAGCCTCCTCTTTCCTTCTTGTATTTCTGCTTGAATACAAGCAGGGATTTGAACCCAGAGAGCTGGCCTCTTGTCCCTGACAAGAGTAACGAGAAACTCCCGGGAGTAGAGTGGTCTCTGAGTTTATTACTTCCCTCCTCATTGTAGCCCCTATGGCAGGAATGAGGAAACCAGAGGGACAGAGGACCTATTTGGGTCTTGGATACTTCTCATAGCCTTTCGAAAGCTTACAAATCATCCTTTGGTTTTTGTAATAAAATGCTGCCAAAACGTCAGTCCCTGTCTCCAGCTCTTAACACGATAAACCTCCTCATTATTCATTTTCTCACTAATGAACTTAAGAATATTCAAGAGGCTCTTGAAGACATTCAGCTTGGGGATCAAACTTTTACAGATTGTGGAGAGGGCTGAAGCAAGGGCAGAAAGGGAGAGGCGCGTCTCCAATTCTCCCGTTATCGCTGCTGGCCAAACTTCTGTTCATTTTTACGGAAATTTGGCCTGGAGGGGCTGGCAGACCTCACCGTCAGAAATAATCCTGGTCCCTCTCCAGGCTCCTTAGCCAGTGGATTCTTCAAGTCTGACAAATGGCTGCACCCAAGACCCTAAACATGAAACCCAATGTGTTTCAGAAATTACCTGGTATACAGGGTCTTCCACATCCTCTTCCAAAATTGTCTACGACAGAGTGAGAGGCAGGAGGGTGAAGGGCAGAGGATATAAAGGAAGAGAGATGAGATTGTGTTCAGAAATTACAGGACAGCAAAAAGACTGGTGGGTCATTAAGGCAGAAAACACACAGAAGAAGGTAAAACCTGCAAAGCCTTCCCACCACCCTAACACCACTACTAGAAGCCAAAGCAATTGCATGTCTTTAGTCCCCCTCCTCTGACACCTTCCTCTGGAATAAAGCCTTCACTTCATCTACAATGCCTAGGATCACAAAGAACAAGGGCTTATTTTGAGTGGCTTGCTTTGGGCACCTGCAATTTCCACGGGACCTTTCCTCTTTGTTTATTTCTTTCTGGCAGCAAGAGAAGCCCTGACTGGCAGCTCCCACATCTGTTTATTCTAAGCTCCGATCTTCTCCGGCATGGGGATAAAGCCACAGGTATACCTGGTACACAGCTTGTTCACACTGCTTATCCTTTTGTGCCTTTTTTTCTAATTCTTCTCTTTGCTTCAATTCATAGATGAGTTGAAAGAGATCTCGCAAGTCCAGAATAACAGGTTCAGCCTGGAGTAAAGGGTGGTGAGAGCATTAATAAAGGAATTACTATACTGAACCGCAGCGACCAATTTCTGTTTTCAACTGGCTGCGACCACAGTCCTTTGGTTTTTTTTCCCTTCTATTAAACTGAAAGCATTCCATCCTTAATTAATTCTACCTTGTTTATATTGGTTTAGCAAATTGTATCTAGGCTAAAGTTCATTTCTTAAGCTAATTATATTTGCAAATTCATAATAATCATAAGCATAAAAAGGCATGGCTTTTATTTATTAGCAATTTCAAATACAATAAACTAGGGTAGGCCTTATGCAAAACAGCTTTTATTTTCTCTTATTTTCTTTTTAAATGAGGCTATGAAACTTATTTGTATACTGTGCCTCCATCCAGCTTAATCAGAGAGGAAAATAATTAGTCATTAGGAAATACCCATTAGAAAACAAAAAACAAGAAACCAAGTGGGTAGCTGTAAGCATGTTTTCTTGCTTCAAGGCTGTTTCCCTTTTCTAGAAGGGGATCAGAGTGTCAGTTCTAGTGGTGACCCACCTTTCCCTTGCACTACCAGAGTGGACATTCAAAGGCCAACAGAGTCCCTCTGCTGTCCCTAAAATGAAAAGGAAAAACTTACCGCCTGCGCCGTTTTTATCGCCACAAATCTGTGATTCCCTTCCTTCCCACAAACGTATCCAAAGGCCCGGTGATCTGTGATGTCCTTTGCAATGTAGGAAATTTCGTGAACAGCATGATGATGCTGAAGGGCCTATCAGAGACAAAAAGAAAAGCAGATTTTTTATGGGACTTTCCCTTTGAGCTGTTGATCAATAAGAGATGTGTTTCTGCTACGTGTGAACAGGCTCGAAGGGTTTTGGAAAAGCTGTTTGGTCCAGATGGGAGAAAAAAGAGCTGTGCCTGCCCTTGAGAAATGGAGTCTCCTCCCCATGGTCTCAGGGCTGTGACCAGACAGATAAACAGGACTGCTCAGACATGGAAGGAGCGTCTGCAGCGAGGGCTTCGCTCCGCTTGCCAGAACCTGCCAAATTCAGTAGGGCAGGCTTTGCTGGAGCTTTCTTCACAACACAGCCTCATCTAACTTCCAGCTTACCCTCCTAGGCTTTATAGCCTCTGTGAGCCATGGTATGAGGTAGACTCTCTACAGCTCCAGGGAGGACCATTTACATTCACGGTACCATAGGATTGTATGGTGACAAAACTTTTCTGGGAGTGTCTTGAAGAATGCTCTATTTTGTCTGACGTCTTTATATGGGCTCAAGGTGGGACCTCATGTATCTGTCTGTAAGCCTTTGAATGTGTTGGTACTTCTGTATAAAATCCCCATTCTTTTTTTTTAAATCCACTTTCTCAAGCTTTCTGCTCTTACAAAACCAGTCTTTCTGGGAAGCTGCTCCTGAAGAAGCACCACTTCTCACCTCTGCAAAGTCTTTCCTCTGCTTGCAGAAATAATTCCTCCCTCCTCTACGGAGCTCTAAGCTTGAGTGATGCTGAAATGCCTACAGGATCGTGGCAAATAGCTCTCTGGGCTTCCTGAAACTATGGCTTTTTGCTTCCCTGATATATTTGCCTGATGCCTTGTCTGTCCCACTAGGCTATGTGTTCTTGGTTCCTAGCTGTCAAAATAAAATTGGGACTGATTATGAGGAATTTGAAAATATTTCCAAATTCACCTTCCTGCCTTTATAATCTGCGCTTCAGCAGATAAATCAAATGTACCATACTGCTGGGGATTGTGATTTCTCAGTAACAAACTTGTATAAAGCAACCCTCATTAATTCCTCAGTAAACATTTACATGTTCTTTCAGGTCCTATGTGAAGTATTTAAAGCCAATAGAGAGGTCTTTATGCTGAGTGTCAGGAGGCTTGAACTATGTGTGAACACATAGTGTGTGAACACAAGCCCTCTCTGGGCCTCAGTTCCTCCACCTGTGAGAGGTCCAGGTCAGATCAATGACAGAATGCAAAGCCCTAGATCTCTAACTCATGGCCATGGAGTTGGAACCAGCTCACAGCTCCATGGGGTTTCCAAGGCTGTAAATGACACAGGAGGAGACAGTCCATGTTTCTTCTTTGGAGCCACTGGTGGCTTCAAATCTCCAGAGAGGTGCGACCTTTGGGTTAGCAACAAACTGCCTACAGATTAGACCATCAGAGCTTCCTCTTGGATTTATTAGTAAACCAAACCAAGCAAACAAAAAAGAACCCCAACCCCCCACCTCATTATCATTGAGTCAGAGCCAACTCATAGTTGACACTCCAAGAGGTTTTTGGAGGCTATAAATCACACAGGACGAGATCGTTCATCTTTTTCCCTCAGAGCCAATGGCCAATGGTGGATTCGAATCTCCAAAGAGAAGCCATCTTTGGGATAGCTGGGCAACACCCGACAGACCAGGCCACTAAGAAAGTCATTGAAAGAAATTAAAACAAGCTAGGACAACTTGGCATTTCTCAAAGAGCTGAACAAAGAATGGCTATATGACCCAGTTACTCCACTGCTAGGAATATGCCTCAAGGAAAATAGAACTGGGACACAAATAAAGCTTTGTGTTTGCTGTTCATAGCAGCATTATTCACAATAGCAAGAAAATATAAACAGCCCAAATGTCCACCAACAAATGAATGGACTGAGAAATTATACTATATTAACATGATGGAATACTATGAAGCACTCAGGAGCAATAATTTGAAGAACTACTATGTAACATAGGGGAGGCTAGAGACTGTTACACTGACTGAGCTAACTCAGTCACATAAGGACAAATACTGCCTAAGATCATTATTATAAAAATAGAAGGTTAACTAATAAGAAGATGTGAATAAAAGTCCAAAGAGGGAAAGAACAGGGAGGATAAGGAGGAGGGAGAGAAATCACAGGGGCACAGAGTTCGGTGGGCTGAAGGAGATGATACAGATTACTACCTAGTATGGGAAGGACTGGACAGCATTATGCTAAGTGAACTAACTCAGTCTTATAAAGACAAATATTGTATGTGACCATTATTGTAGAATGAGTACAAGGATGCAAGGGGGGAGGAACTTAATTTTATAGGCTCACACAATTTGATGGGTAGAGGGAGGTGTGGGTAAAGGAAAGGGAAAAGATTCAGTGTAAAAAACAATGTATATGAACTTTTTAAGTAAACCAATATAACATTTTAAAAAAATTAAAAAAAGGAGAGGACAAAGGAATTAGGAAAGGTCCAGGGGGGACCTGAAAAGATGTGATGACAGTGGGCATGGATCACTGGTGATTGGTTTTGTAAAATGCAATGTATGAGAATGACTGTATGAAACACAATGCAAATGAAGGAATGTGAAGCATAAGGTATATGAATGAAACACAATGTATACAAATTTTGCATGCAAACCAGTATAGACATTTAAAAAATACATCCTTACAATAACAAGCCAGGGACATTTTTAATGTTTCAAAAACTATGCAGAAATTATTTAGCTATTATTCTCCTGGCCTAGTGGTAAGGAGTTACACGGAAAACCCAAAGTCACGTGGATCGAATTTCTCAGCTGTTTCATGGGAAGATAGGCATCTCCTCCCACTTCTTCCCATTTGCCTTACTACCTCTGAAAATCTGCTAGAGAATCAACTATGAGTTGGTTCCAACTTGACAGATGCATCAACAACAATAATGCTGGGAGAGAGATCTGATAGCCTAATGGTAAGAAGGTGCACTGTCAACCCAAACGCACACAGTTCAAAGCCATCAGTTGCTCCAAGGGAGAAAGATGGACAATCTCCTCCTGGGTGATTTACAGCCCATGAAAACCTGCTGGACGGTCTGCTGTGAGTTGGTTTCAATCTGATGACACATAGCAATAAGGTGGGGCGTATGAAAGTCAAAGTGTTAAATTTATTTGACATTCTATCAGATTGTTCCTATACTCCAGAGCTCGTGTTTGAGCACACCCTGCCACTGGCAATTAGCTACGGGTGCAAGTAATCAACCTAAATGCCCATCAACAAACGAATGGGTAGAGAAGCTGTGGTATATTCGCACAATGGAATACTATACTGCATTGAAAAACAAGGAACTCATGCAATATTATTCAAAATGGGTGAACCTGGAGGACATT
>NW_006399755.1:15585891-15647713 GCF_000299155.1 Elephantulus edwardii
TTTAAAAAAAGTGAATGATTATAGATACAATGTTTTGGTACATCAAATCTTCCCCATTAGTGAGTCCATGGAAAGGGAGAGGAATGTAACACAAAGTTAGTTATTAATGTCAAAAATCTACAAACTAAAAAATTCCTTGCCAGTGAATACATTCTAACTCATCGCAACACTATTCTACTACGGGTTTCCATGGTGGTAATCTTTACCAAGGTAGATTTTTTAATATACTTTTTTTATCAGTTAGCAGCTGACTGCCTAATTAATTCATTCTCTGAGGTCTTCTGGCTTCTCAGCTCTTTCGTACCACAAAACCTAGCTCCTAGGACACTAAGCCTTGGGTTCTTATGATGTTCAATGGCCTTTCAAAACATCCATTTCCCAGCATGTTGCTATCCTTCTAGAGTTCTGACCATATACATAATTTCTGTGTACTGCCATACGTCAAGCTTCCAGACTGTGACCATTTACTAGCATCTGGGGCTCCCCTTTGGTTCCTGAGCCTGTCTAGGTTGCCCAATGCCCACCTGGAGGGTGGCTATTATTGGCCATCACACTAGTGCCTCAAATAGCATTAAGACAACTGTATGATTCTAATGAACTTTGACACAAATAAAATAAGAGAAGAAGGAATTGTTTGTTAGCAAAATAATCGGGATCCACTTATTCTTGTTTTATTAAGAAGACATATTTAGCTAGCAGAGGAAAATTGCTCAAAGAGCAGCAGCTTTTTCATGGTGCTAATGATGCAAAATTGATGAGAGTTATATTCACACAACATGGGGATATTGATTTATAGGCTTTTGTGTGCTTGGATGGTATGCAGCAGGGGAACGTGAGAGACAAAGATGTTCTTCTCTTGCTTTCCTGAAAGTATTTCTCTCTCTGCATAATGTGAAGAATGTTATCCACGTCTCCTATTAAATCAAAGTTTGACGACAGTACTTTATTGATTGCCAAGTGGAATATTGCTCTAAAATTAAACTGCGATTAGAAGTCTTCCTGGTGGAATTAGATTTGGAGATGATTGTGCAATGGTAAAATATCACCTACTATGCAAGACAGCAGATGGAGATGTTTTAATTTATCTGCAAATCCTCATTAAGTGCTTTAAAAGAAAAACAGTTTTTAATGCTGGATGATACCTAATAGTGCCTTCCAAAATGCAGGAGTGTAGGGGTGTGTGTGTGTGTGTGTGTGTGTGTGTGTGTGTGTGTGTGTAAAGCTTACCGATAATTGTAATATTATCTTTCCCCATAGTGTTCAGGACATGTAAAATAATGTCTCTTTTTTTTACAAGTACCTAATTCATTTGGAAACTGGGAGAGGTGGTAGATCTCCAGCTTTTACAAGTTTAACCTTGTACACCTAATATCAAAACATTATCAGATTATCATTATCTGGGAGGCCGGACTCTGAGTAGAAATGTGGCATCAGGATCGGAGGAAGACTCAACAATCTGCGTTATGCAGATGACAAAACCCTGCTCGCTGAAACGGAGGAGGATCTGAAGCGTTTACTGCAGAAGGTCAAGGACTGCAGCCTTCAATATGGACTGAAGCTCAGTATCAAGAAAAAAAAATGATTCTCATTACTGGACTGATAGGCACCATTATGAAAGATGATGAAGAGATTGAGACTGTTCACAGCTTTAGTTTGCTTGCCCCACAATCAACACTCTTGGCACCAGCAGCCAGGAAATTAAAAGATGTATTGTGATGGGAAAGTCTCCTGTCAGAGACCTCTCCAAAGAACTGAAGAGCAATGATGTGGCTCTTGATCCAGGCCATGATCTTTGCAATCACTTTGTATGCATCAGAAAGCTGGACAATGACTAGGGCTGATAGAAAAAGAATTCATGCCTTTGAGCTGTCTTTGGAGGAGAGTATTGAATATACTATGGACTGCTAAGAGAACAAACAGGTTTGTCCTGGAGAGGGTGAAACCAAGCTGCTCCTTGGAGGCAAGGATTCTGAAGCTTCATCTGATATACTTTGGATATGTTACAAGGAGGGACCAGTCCTTGGAGAGGGACGTCATGCTTGGGAGGGTGGAGGGACAGCATAGGAGAGAAAAATCCTTTATGAGATGGATTGATTCAGTGACTGAGGTAATGGAGGCAGATGTTTTAGACACAGTAAGATTGGCAACGGATAGAGCAGGGTTTAAGGCTGTTGTACATAGGGTCACTATGAGTCGCAAGTGACTTGACGGCACATAACAACAACAACATAATGAAATCAGTTCCGACTCATTAAACCCTCAATCAGGTTTCTCAGGTTGTAAATTCTTACAAGATAGGGGACCACCCATCTTTCTTTCATGGAGGGGCTGGTAGGTTTGAATCGCTGGATATTTAGTTAGCAACTCAAGATCATTGCCCATGTCAGAGGGATCTTAGCTGACAGCATAGAGTACCAGAAGAACATATATTTGTGTTTTGTTGACTATGCAAAGGCATTTGACTGTGGGATCATAACAAATTGTGGCTAACTTCGAGAAAAACTGGAATCCCGCAACATTTGATTGGGCTCATGTAAAACCTATAAAAGCACATGAGTCAAAAATTAAAAGCAATAATATTCCAAGAGAGGTTCTAACAGTGGCACAAATCAAGTTACAGAGGGAAGGTAGTTCTTAAAATTAAAGGCTTATTGACTTCTTAGTTGTTTAACTTGTTAGTTAAATTTGTGTCTTCTAGTCTGCAACAGTTCCATGATGTATCTTCAAGGATATGAACATGTATGGCTAAGCACAATTGATAACAGTGCATCTAAATTCCAAAATCAATCTCCACAATAGTCTACGTGTTTCCTATTGCCAAAGAGGCCCTTTAGAGTAGTGAGAGAAGATCTTCACCCTGAAACTTACAGCATCCCGTTTCACCTGGAAGTAGCTAAGGAAATACGCCGTCCCCTTTTCCTTATGAATAAGGGTGAAATCTCTCTCAGGGAGGAGTGATAGGGAATGGCAAAGGACACACTGACAAAGGAGATTAATCAGAACTGGTTTTGACAAGCACTGTGGGAATGGGACAATTAAAACAGATTTTCAAGGGGGAAGAAAAAAAAGAGGAACAAACTGGGGGGTAGAGAAAATAGTGCAACAATGAATGAATGGAAACCCAAAATCTCTGTAAATGTTCATTAAAATTAATAAAATAAAATTAAAAACAAAAACAAAAACCTATAAAAGCAAGGAAATCCTGTATGGCTCAAAATAAAGAAAAGAGTGTGTCAGGACATGTCCTTTCTTACATTTTAAATCTACATGTGAAAAAGAACTTTTAGGAGACTGGACTCTATGAAGAAGAATGTGGCATCAGGTTAGAGGAAGAGTAATCAACAATCTGCATTATGCAGATGACACACCTTTCTCTCCAAAATAGAAGAGGACCTCAAGTGTTTTCTTCAGAAGGTCAAGGGCTACAATGTTCAATTTGGAGTGAAGCTCAATATCAAGAAAACAAAGATTCTCACCACCAATCGGCAGAATCATGATAGACGGAGAAGAGAATGAGCTTGTTAACAATTACTACTTGCTTGGCTCCACAGTCAACTCTTTTGGCACCAGCAGTCAGGAAATCAAAAGGTATGTTGCATTTTGAAAGTCTGTTTTCAGGGACCTTGCCAGAGTGCCAAGGACCAATGATGTCAGTCTAGAAATTACATAAGTCTGATTCAAGCCATGGTCTTCACAATTACATG
Organism: Elephantulus edwardii; assembly: GCF_000299155.1. Classification (NCBI taxonomy): domain Eukaryota; kingdom Metazoa; phylum Chordata; class Mammalia; order Macroscelidea; family Macroscelididae; genus Elephantulus; species Elephantulus edwardii. Next base: position 15,589,596 of record NW_006399755.1, read on the forward strand.
CTATGCATCAGAGAGCTGGACAATGACTCTTTAGATGACAGAAGAAGAACTGAGCCTTTGAGCTGTGGTCCTAGAGAAGAGTATTGAATATGGACTGCCAAGAGAATAAACAGGTCTGTCCTGGAGAGGACAAAATGAGGTTGCTCTTTGGAGGCAAGAATATTGAAGCTCCATCTCACATACTTTGGGCATGTAGCCAGGAGGGACATCATGCTTGGATGGGTGGAAGGTCAGCAGAGGAGAGGAAGACCCCGGATGAGACGGACTGACACCATGATTGTGGCAATGGGGGCAACTGTGTTAAAAATAGTGAGACTGATTCAAGATAGGGCAAAGGTCAGAGCTATTTTTCATTGAGTCGCTGTGAGTTGTAGTCAACTTGATGGCGCATAACAACCTAACAGCAACACACCACCAGATAGAATATTAAAATCCTTGGAAACACAAATTAATGAGTCCTGCTATTCTAAGAGTTGTTGTTGTTGTGTACCACTGAGTCAGAACCGACCCATAGCTGACCTTCTGGCAGGCTGCAGAGGCAAGGGAGAAGACTGCCCCATTCTGTCCTGCTGGTAGTTTCAAACCGCATGCCTTCAGGATTGCAGCACAGCTTCTTAGCACTAAGCCACCAGAGGCCCCTATTATTATATTAATTCTAGCACTTTAGAATATCTTGCAAATACTTGTTAACTGGTTCTCAGAGTGGCTCTATGTTTTCATGCAATTTTTATCAGTAGAATCAAAGAATCAAAAAATCAGAGATTTTAAAGTCAGAAGGAATAATTAACATCAGATGGTCCAACAGTTTGGGCTTATTGTTGAAGCAATGGAGAACAAGAAAGAGGACGTGCAGAACTTGTACTAAACTCAGGCACTGTCAGTCCCATTTGGAATGAGAAAGAATCGATAGAAGTAAGTGAGATTATATAAACTCATGGCCCCCTTGCTTTAGACTCTTGGCTTCTTATTCCAACAAAACAATTATGATCCCCTAACAAGGTGGGAATGAAGAAAGCAAGAAAAGGGGAGACTTGGAGGAGAGACTAAGCAGGTGAGACGGAATTTGTCCTGGATTCTCAGAAGTCAAAGAGCGTCTCGGCTAAACGGACTGTGATAAATATCAACTACAAGGCTCTAATAGGAAAATATCAAGACCGTGTGTTGTTGTTGTTGTTCAGTGCCGTCGAGTTGCAGGCGACGCATAGTGACCCTATGAAGGAGAGTCATCGACGCTTGGGTGCCTTTCATCCTCTCTCCAGGTTCATAGGGTTTCCGGAGGCAAGCTATTATGGAAGTGGATGCCACTCCTCCTTCCAAGATTAAGACTGTAGAGCCTCGAATTTTACTCTTAGGAGCTTCGCTCAGTTTCTGTGGAAGCATCCAAGGCAAGGAAAAAAAGTTAGCCTCAGGGAGTGACTTGACTTTAGCCAGATGAGATAAGCACTGGCTCTCACCAGAACGTTTTTTCTGTAGGGGGTTCCTAAACCACCACAGGTTGCCCTGGAGGGAGAAGAGGAGACATCATAGAACCTGAACTCCATCTGTCCAGATGATTAAAACACAGTACCATCCTCAAATCAATGGAGCTCTCATAAAACAGGCAAAAATATAAATGATCACAATACAACATGGCAAAACTGGTATTAAATGTGTGTAAAGGCTGTCATATTAACTTAGACTAGGAAGAGATGAAGGATACCAGGGCAGACTAGGCAAAGGAGGTGACCATGAACTGAATCTTGAAGCATAAATGGCAAATAAAAACCCAAACCAGTTGCTGGTGTCTCTTGTGATTCATGGTAACCACTTGTGTCCCAGAGTAGATCTGTATTTCATATGATCTTTCAGAAATGAACTGCCAAGTTTTCATTGCAAGATACCTCTGGATGGATTTAAATCACCAATCTTTTGGTTAGTTGTTGTAGTTCTTGCAACTCACAGTGATCCTTTGCACAACAGCTCTAAACTCTGTCCCATCCTGACCCAGTGTCACTGACCCCAACACACCTAAACCTTATTACCCTAGTTACTGTGTTTGTCTTCACCTGTGCTGTCCCTCCACTCTTCTAAACACCAAGACTGGTTCCTCCTGGCCACCTGCTTAAAGTACATGAGATGGAGTTTTAAAATCCTTGCCTCTGAGTGGAGCGGTAAGGACAAGGGTAGCGGTGAAACTACAGGGTTGCACAGTTTGGTAGGTGGAGGGAGGCGGTGAAAGAAATGGGAAGGATCTGAGTGAAAAGACAGGGTAATGATGGGCAAGGTTCTAGGATGATTAATTTTATAAAACACAATGCATGGGAATGACTGTATGAAACACAATACGCATATAGTGTGAAACTCTATCTATCTATCTATCTATCTATCTATCTATCTATCTATCTATCTATCTATCTATCATCTATCTCTCTACATACACACACACACATACACAAACACACACATATATATACTTTGTAAGCAAACTTATATAAAATTAAAAAGAAAAAACCAAACAAAAACCAAAATCTACACCACCTTGCCTCCAAGGAGCAGCTTGGTTTCACCATCTCTAAGACAGACTTGTTTGTTCTCTTGGCAATCCATAGTATGTTCAAGACACTTCTCCAGCACCACAACTTAAAGGCATTGACTCTTCTTCTGTCATCCTTAGTCACTGTCAAGCTCTCTGATGCATATCAAGTAACTGTTAAGACTACGACCCGAATCAGGAACACCTTAGTCTATACTGACTGACACTGCTCGTCAGCACTGTAGAGAGGTCCCTGACAGCAGATATCCCCAATGCAATTAATCTTTTGATTTCCTAATTGCTGGTGCCAAGACTGTTGATTGTAGATCCGAGCAAGCTGAAATTGTTAACAACCTCAATCTCTTCTCCATTTATCATGCTGCTGCCAACTGGCCTTGTTGCAAGAATCACTGTCTTCTTGATGTTGAGCTTCAATCCATATTATCTATTTCAAATATTTACCTATTTACTTTATTCAAAGACTTCATGATATATATATGGGAAATGCTCAGCAAATGAAGAAAAAATGGGAATTAAAGGCAAAAAGAACTAAGCATGCAAAGGAATCCAGTTCCTGGTTCCAGGGCATTGTGGTGTACTTGTGTGGACAAGTTTCCTGCCAATGTGGGACATTCACCTCCTTGAGAGAAAGGTCCACACTTCATTTTCCTCAGTTGTACCCCAAACCTAATAATGCTCTCTGTGAACAGTAAATTATGTCACAAGGCAGGCCAAAACATCTAAAAATATGGAAACACCTGACTGATGCTCAATATAGCGTTCATGGAATGGATAGATTATGTTAATTCACAACATTTTACATTAATTGCTTTATTCTATGAACACAGGGTTTCTTATCTGATCATCATTAAATCTTTTTTTTTACCCCTTAGCATTTCCATGAACCATTTACCAATGCTTAAATGAAGTATCAAATTGTTTGGAGGATTACCATCTGACAGAATAAATTACAGAGAAGACTTAATTTGTACTATGGTTCAATACAGCCAATTAAATACAGTATGGATTAGAAAGTCATCTGCTGCAGACTTTACCATTAAGTGTTTTTAAAGGAATAAATTCTACCCTATTTAGCCTTCATATGATTATTGTGTGGGGGGTACGTGTGTAGATGAGAACGTGTGTTTTCTCAAGGCAATACTATTCATAGGAAAAAAAATACTCACCAGGATTCAAGTGAGTTAACAAAAAACAAAGAAGCCGATAAGCAGATAGACACAGAGTAAAAATAGATACATGAAAAATACACTACTTCACACTGTAAGCAATTACAGTAGTTAAAACCTCACAAGACAAAGGGAGGACCAGGCTCATTATAAAGGCCTTTCTCTTCTCTAGCACATTTTTGGATGTGGTTGCCGTGTCGCTGTGCCAGCAAGGCCGGGAGGCAACCTCTGCACCAGCCCCCAAGGACCCCATCATCAAATGCCAAATGGAGCGGGTCAGAACGAATTCTTCCCTGGGTTGCTATCTTGAGATTTCAGAGAAGGTCTGACTCAAGGTCAAGATCAAATTTTCAAATAACTTAGCCTGCAGGTGAAGAAACAATATGATCCCCTGGCCCAAGAAAGCATATGGACTCTGGGGCCAAAGAGAATGCAATTCATATTTAAGATCCCCCATTTCTGGAGCTAATCACTCTAACTTCTGCAGTATTTTCTTGTTTTGTAAAAAGTGAAGAATGATATGGAAGTTGAAGGTTGCCGAAAATATTAAAATGAATCATAGGAAGCCTCCTAGATAATACACAGGAGATAATGCCCCGTGCTGACAAAAAGTACAGGGAAATGGACACTTTCCTGGGTTACTGGCATTCTACATGTAAAATGGAGATAATAAGGAAACCTCTATCACAGTGCTGAGATGTCTGGTGCAGAGTGATTAGTCAGTTGGTAATCAAAAGGCTGGCATCTCCAATTCACCAGTTGTTCTGCAAAGAAAGATAGAGGGAAGCTGCTTCTGTGAAAAATTACAGCCTTGGAAACTCAAAAGAGCAGTTTGTTCCACTCTGTCCCGCTGGGCTGCTCTAAGCTGAAATCTGTTTGGCGACAGTGGATTTAGTTTTTTATCACTGTGCTATTATGAGGATCAATGGGTTAATATATGCAAAGGAAAGAACCCACTGGGTAATTTTTTTCTTCTGCAAGAACAAAAGGTAAAGTTCAATCATTAGAACAGATTACACCTTAACGTAAAGAAAAGAAATATCTTCACTGTCATGAAAAAGGAAAAGAAAAAACAACTGAAGTTAAAGAATTTCATGTTCATTTCATTCGCTTCCACAATCAAAACAGAAGCAGCAGTCAAGAAATCAAATGATAATAATGCATTGGCAAGTTTTCTGCAAAAGTATTAAAAAAGCAAAAATGTAATTATGAAGACTAAAGTTTGCATGGTATTTACAAGTGCCTCATATGTATGCAAAAGTTAAACAATGAATAAAGAAACTGCAGAGGAACGGATGCATTTGGATTAAGATGCTGGCAAAGAATATGAAACGTAAAACTGTCTGCCAAAAGAACAAGCATGTCCTAGAACAGGTACAGGCAGAACTCTTTAAAAACAAGGATGCTAAGACGTCACCTCACATACTTTGAATGAATTACAAGGAGGGACCAGTACCTGGAAAAAAGTACTATAGTTGGGAAAGCAGAGAGTCAGTGAACAAAGAAGATCCTCCATGAGATGGACTGAGACAGGGGCTGCAACAATGGGCTCCAGCACAGGGATGAGTGGAGGACGCTCAGGACCAGGGAGTGTTTGTTCTCCTGCACTAACTAACTTGACTGAACTAACTCAAAGCCACGTCACTACAATAACACTAACAGGATGACCAAACTCATCCATAAGTTATCGTAACTATTACCTTTGAGTGATCTTTGTATCTGTGATGCAGGAATAATCCCTTGTTCAATATCAAGAAAACAAAGATTGTCGCCACCAGGCCGATTGGCAGCATCCTGATAGATGGTGAAGAGATTGAGGTTTATGACAGCTTTAGTTTGCTTGGCTCCACAGTCAACACTCTTGGTATCAGCAGCCAGGAAAATAAAAGATAAATTGCATTGCTGTCAGAGACCTCCTCAAAATTGCTGAAGAGCAACGATACCAGTCTGGAGACCGAAGTGAGCCTGATTCAGGCTACAGTCTTTACAATTACTTGCTATGCTTCAGGAAGCTGGACAATGACTAGGGATGATAGGAGCAGAATTGATGCCTTTGAACTGTGGTGCTGGAGAAGAGTATTAACTATACCACGGACTGCTAGGAGAACAAACAAGTTTGTCTTGGAGAGAGTGAAACCAGGCTGCTCCTCAGAGGAAAGGATTCTGAAGCTTCATCTGACATACTTTGGACATGTTCCAATGAGAGACCTTGGGCGGGTGGAGGGACAGCACAAGAGAGGAAGACCCTCAATAAGACTGATTGATTTAGTGACTGGGGTGATGGGTGCAGGTGTGTCAGAGACAGTAAGATTGGCACAGGATAGAGCAGGGGTTGTTGTACATAGGGTCGCTGTGAATCGCAGTTGACTTGACAGCACGTAACAACCACAGGAATATAAAAGTAACCAGTTAAATGTCAACTCCTCACATCTAGTTAATAGCCTATGAAAACATGCAGAATCAGTTCTAACTCAACAGCAAGGAGGAAGTTTTTGACAGCTTTTTTCCCCACACACAAACAAGTTGAAAATTTTCAAATAACTACATCATATAGTGTTCAATCACCAAGCATTCAAGATGAAAACTTCCTTTGGAGCTAACAGGATAGCAGTCTTGAAAGGAAAGAAGAGAAACTGTGGGGGAATTGAATTATCAAGACAAGTTGAGAGTGAGAGGCTCTAACTTTATGATATTATTTCCGAACCTATATTATTGAGGACCTGCTGCAGAAAATAAAGATTATAGCCTTCAAAATACATCACATCTCAGCATCAAGAAAACCAAGTTCAATACCACTGGGCCAGCAGGCAACATTTTAATAGATGGAGAAAGGACTGAAACTGTCAGTGATTTAATCTCACATCCTTGGTACTACTAGCAATTAGGAGATAAGTAAACATATTGCTTTGGGCAAGGTTGCTGTCAGGGACTGCTCTAAAATATTGCAGAGCAATGTTGTCAGTCTGATGACTAAGATGTGCCTGGCTCAGGCCACGGTCTCTTCAATCACTTGCTATGCAACTGAGATCTAGACAATGAATAAGGATGACAGAAGATGAACTGATGATTTTAAATTGTGGTGTTACAGAAGAGTACTGAATATCTCATGAATTGCCAAAATAACGAACAGTCATGTCTTAGAAAAAAATGCAGCCAGAATGTTCCTTGGAGGCTAGAATAACAAAGCTTCATCTCATGCTTTGGACAAGTTGCTAGGAGAGGCTATTTCTTGGACAAAGATATTGTGGTTAGAAAGGTAAAGGTCAGTGAAAGAGAGGAAGACCACCAATGAGAAGGAGTGACATGGGGACTGCAGCAATGGGCTCAATGTATCAGAGATGGAGAAGACGGCACAGGACAGGGCAGGATTTAGATCTGCTGTTTACAGGATTGGTATGAGTGATACTGGAATAACCCTTGATAGCACCTATCAAAAACAACATTCTTGGGCCATCCAGAAAATCTAACCTTACAGTTCCAGTGATATTAGTAAAGTCCTCTTGTTGAGAATGTTTAAGATGAGGGGGTTTATGAGCAATAAGTAATTTTTATTTTTTTATTACCCAAACAACCGAACCCAGTGTTGCTGAGTCAATTTTAACTTATAATGACCCTTCCTTGAGTTTTCCAGGCTGTAAATTGTAACAGAAAGAGACTGCTCATATTTCTCCCAAAGAGTGGCTGGTAGATTTGAACAGCCAACTTTTAGGTTGGCTGTACAGCACACTATGCTTTCAGAGTTCCTTTCTTACAGATGAGGAAAACACCTCTGAGAGAAATGACTTACACAGGGACACACTTTTAGTATAAAATTGATCTGGGCTTTTAGCAAGTCTTATTGACATGAATATGCTTGACTTATTGTTAGCTATAATGAATACTAAAATTATGATTTTGAAATTGCTTTGGATCAATAGTAGAATAAATTAAATACACAAGTAAATTGTTGTGATGAGTGAGGTGAGATAAATAGTAGAAAAGAGATACAAATATAAATGTTAAGAAATAATCCTGTAATCTTAAATTTGAACTGTAAATATGAATATGTTACAGATAATGTCTGAGCACACCGAATACTATTAATCTGTTACCTAGCTTCCTATATTGACCCATTCATCTATTATCCTACTGAGAAAAAGAGAAGTCAAAGGATAAATATGTTAATCATCCTTCAGAACTTTCTTTTTGAACTTTTCTTAAGTTTATGGGGGAAGAAAATTTCAGTATGCTTTCTTCTCTATCTCCACTACCTTCTTGCTTTCTCTGAGAAATGTATAAATAAAAGCACTGGGCACTTAAAAGCTTTAAAATCAAGAAGGGTATAGACAAGAGCCTTTATCATGTGAATCTCAGGTTCAAAGCACTCAGGAAGTCATTCAAGACCATGTGCTTAGATTTAGAATTGCCAGTTTCCACTGTAACTCTGCATATTTCCACAGCCTATGTGAATAAGCATCAGTCAGAATCATTCTATTTTCAACACTATTTTGCAAAGTTCAGAAGGACTATCAGCATAATTTATATTCCTGAATCTCTAGAAAAGAAAAACCTCAAAGTTGGAAGATTTTCCAAATATAAATAAGGATTCCGATTTCATATTCATTACATATGTACTCCTCCCTTATTGACTATCTTGTTATAAAAAAAAAAAGTCTACTCCCTAACTATTCTGCTCATTAACGAGGCATAGCTGGCAGTAATTACTGCTAAGGTGTTACAGGTGAGAATAATGCTGGCAGGGATGGGTAAGGTTATGTGTCACCTTGACTGGTTTATGATTCTTAGGAGTTTTTACCAGACAAGTAACAATGGAAATTACCAGTTGTGTAATAATAGATACCCATCATTGTATAATCTTATGTGGTCATCCTCCGTTTTATTGAATAATGCATACTTTTACATAAAAATATGATCTTTGGAACTCTAATCATGTTGTAAAGTGAGGAATGAATGTAATGAAGGGAGAAAAATGGGTACTATTTAGAGAGCATCTATTATGTGCTAAACCTTATGCAAAGAATACTCAATATGGTTCCCATTCTCCCTCTCCATTTGGTTTCTAGGCAGTAAATCTTAATAGGAAACTGTCCATCCAATATTGCTGTCAAGTTGGAGCTGACTTGCCAGTAGGCTTTTTGAGGCTGTAAATCACATGAGGAGATACATAGAAGTACCATTTTTTTTCTCTCTCATTGCCTTTAAGTTGGAACTGACACATAGCAGACACTCAGCAGATTTTCGAATACTAGAAATAGTACAACAGAAGACTTCCCAACTTCCTCCTATGAACTACTGGTGAATTCAAACTCACTTTCTGCCTTTTGGTTAGCAGCACATCTACTTGGTACTAGCAGCCAAGAAATCAAAAGATAAACTGCATTGTAAAAGTTTGCTGTCAGGGAACTTTCCAGAGTACTTAAGAGCAAAGATGTCAGTCTGGAGACTAAGGTGTGCCCGATCCAGTCCATGGTCTCTGCAATTACTTGCTATGCATCAGAAAGTTAGACAATGACTAGGGATGATATAAAGTAAGGTGATGTCTTCGAGCTATGGTGCTAGAAAAGAGTATTGAATATACCATGAATTACTAAAAGAACAAACAGGCTCATCCTACAGAGGGGGTGACCAGGCTGCTCCTTGGAGGTGAGGATTCTGAAGCTTTGTCTAACATAATTTGGACATGCTGCAAGGAGGGACCAGTTCTTGGAGAGAGGCATTTTGCTTGGGAGGGCAGAGGGACAGCACAAGGGAGCAAGACTCTGGATGAGATGGATTGGGGTGATGGGGGTAACTCAGTGACTGGGGTAATGGCGGTAGGTGTGTCAAAGATGATAAAGTTGGCTCTGGATAGAAAAGGGTTTAGGGCTGTTGTACAGAGGGTCACTTTGAGGAACAAGCAACTTGATGGCACATAACAACAACTACAGCATCATTTATAAAACATAGGTATGCATGTGAGAGCTAGACAATGAGTAAGGATGGAAGAAGAATTGATGCCTTTGAGCATCAATTGGAGAAGAGTGCTGAACACTCCATGGACTGCCAAAAGAACAAACTAATATGTCTTGGAGAAAGTGCAGCCAGAGTGCTCCTCAGAGGCAAAAATGAGAGGCATTTTTTTTTTTTTACATACTAGGGGTATGTGGCTAAGAGAGGTCATTCCTTGGAGAGGAACGTCATGCTGATGAAGGTGGAGGGTAGGGAGAAATGAAGAAGACCCATAACCAGATGGATTGACAGAGTGACCGATGCAATGGGCTTGAGCGTGTCAAAAATTGTGAGGGTGGCACAGAGCAGACTATCCAGGAGGCTGGGCTCTACGAGGAGAAATGTGGGGTCAAGATTGGTGGAAGATCTATCAACAATCTGCATTATGTGGACGACACAACCCTGCTTGCTGAAACTGAGGAGGACCTGAAGCGCTTGCTGCAGAGGGTCAAGGACTGCAGCCTCCAATATGGATTGAGGCTCAATGTCAAGAAGATAAGATTCTCACAACTGGGCCAATTGGCAGCACCAGGATGGATGGTGAAGAGACTGAGATTGTTCATAGCTTTAGTTTGCTTGGCTCCGCAGTCAATACTCTTGGCACCAGTAGCCAGGAAATTAAAAGGCGTATTGCCATGGGAAAGTCTGCTGTTAAGGACCTCTCCAGAGTACTGAAGAGCAATGGTGTTTCTCTGGAGACTAAGGTGAGTCTGATACAGGCCATGGCCTTTGCTATCACTTGTTATGCATCAGAGAGTTGGACAGTGACCAAAGAGGATAGAAGGAGAATTGATGCCTTTGAGCTGTGGTGGAGAAGAGTATTGAGAGTGGACTGCTAGGAAAACAAACAGATTCATCTTGAAAAGGGTTAAACTGGGTGGCTCCTTGGAGGCAAGGATTCTGAGGCTCCGTCTAACATACTTTGGACATGTTGTGAGGAGAGGGACATGTTGTTGGAGAGGGACATCATGCTTGGAAGGGTGGAGGGACAGCGCAGGAGGGGACGGCCCTCTATGAGGTTGATTGATTCAGTGACTGGGATAATAATCAGGATGGGAGTGTCAGAGACAGCGTGATTGGCATAGGGCAGAGCAGAGTTTAGGGCTGTTGTACAGAGGGTCGCTATGAGTCGCAAGTGACTCAACGGAACATAACAACAACAACAACAGACCTGTTGCTCTTGGTGTCACTGTGGGTCATATTTGACGGCACTAGTAACAACAATGACAACAATCTATAAAACACACATTTCTTTCACTCACTCAACAAATTAATTTCCTTACATTTGCTGTTAAGGGAGTTGACGTACAGAGTGGTGACTTAATTTGTCCCAGATTACAGTGCTGACCAGGTGGAGTCTGGACTGCTGCCCAGTAAGGCTGCCTCCAGTCCCCCTGAATCATTTGTGAACGCATACACAACTTTAAATGCACTTTAACGGCTTGCATTTTCATTCTCCTAAAATTCTTATTTTTATTTCTGTTTCTTTCTGCATGAAGAAGCCTAATAACCATTGTAGGTGTTTAGTAATGTAACCAATGATTTCGACATTTTAGCTTATAGTATAAAATTATCGTAGCAAGTAGGTAAATGAGTGTGGCTGAGTGGAAAGGAAACAGCATGTTTTGCCACAAGTCATTGCAGAAACGAGGTCATTATATTTAATGGAAAATTACTTTTTGTGTTGTCACCAGTCTGAAATTAACCTCTGCCTTGGTCACAGTGAAGTCTTGCATGGCAGAGAGAAACTTAGAAAATAGCAAACCACAAGGCAACCAGGAAAGGGAGGGGCTGGACGAGGAGGATGAACGCTGAGATTTTGGGTCCTGATGTAAATAAAGCGAGTGATGGCAGAGGTGGTAGCCCAGGGCGGTTTACGAAGACCCTGGGGTCTTGAAGACAGAAACAGCTTTCATTAGGTCACCTTGTGAAATCCAGACCAGTTATATCATAGCTGTTGTGTGACCCTCATCAACAAATTCATTACAGAGTCCTACTGGCACAATTGCCTAAGTGCTTGGCTACTAACCAAATGGTTGGTGATCTGAACTCACCCAGCAGCTCTAGGGGAGGAAGACCTGACAATTTACTTCCATAAAGATTAACAGCCAACAACACCCTATGGGGCCGCTGTAGTTGGATACGTGGGGTTACTATTAGTCGACATCAGCTTGACAGCTCCTAACAACAATATAGCTTCATTAGATTGGGCTGAGAATGAAATACAATCATGTTTGTACACTTCCAGGCATAATGCTTGGCACAGTGGTCATTAATAAATGATAATCTCCTTCCAGTTCAAAGAATATGTTACCTGAGTTACTTGTTATTTTCTCAGTTTTATCTCCCAATGCCTTGTGTGTGTGTGTGTGACAGGAATTAAAAGTGACACTAAGCTAAAGCTTGGGTTTCTTGTCCAAGTGCTTTTTTCTTGAATGAGCCTCAATTTTCCCATCTGCAAAATGAGGAGGCAGGACTTGCCATTTCTCGCTTTCTCTGCTTTGCAATACAAGACAGCTAACCAACCCTTCAGTTTTCTTATTACTGTCAAACATTTCTACTGAAACCAGAAGCTCTGAGTGTAATGCTGGGCTCTGCAATTTATAGCTACATCTATCCAATTATTTCCCATTTAATGCTGTGTAGCATTCCTCCAAATACACTACCAAACCACCGAGGTGGTACAGGCTGTGCTCCCTCAGTGCAAGGATCTATTGTTTCTCTTACATTAATTGGCCCCATGATTTGTTTGGCTGTTGCCTTGGAAAATGAACTGTCAGTGAAAGAAATTAGCACAACATTACCCTGCTGCAATCTCCTTCAACTCTCCTTAGGGTTTCAGAGGGCAAAATGGGTATGAATTCATATATCCCAAACCTCATGCCTATCATTTTCCTGTGAGGGATGAGAAAACTGAAGCTTAGAAGGGTTAAGCAAATGGCCTAGTCAATGTTTAATCAGTGGTAAAGCTTACCGTCGGGTATTTAAATCCAGCTTGATATCAGACTTTATACCCACTTTCAAATACCCGAGCTATCTCCATAAACCTAACAATCATCAGGTTCTACACAAGTTCTCTCCTCTCTCATCCCTTCTTTCTGATACATATTATCATTCCTGTGCTAGCCTTAGAGACAGTCAATAGAGTGTCTGTAAAGTGGTCTGACTTAGTTCCTTAGCAATTGGTCCAGATAACTTGCCACTACCACTCAATTCTGGTCTATCTCCTGTGCCACAGAAATTCTTGTGTGAGGCATTGTGCTAGGGTCTGGGGACATAAAGAGAGAGATGACATGGTCTGTGCCTTGGAGGAGCTCACAGGCTAAGGCTGAGACAGCAGTCAGGTGTCTCTGTTAAAAGAAACCTGTTTTGTTTCTTCACAACACATACTGTCATCTATAATTATACTTTCTGTTGGATGATTAACAGTAAACATCCGTCTCCTCCAAGCAAAGATCAGAAAACTGAGATCTTCACCTGCTTCTGGCTCCTAATGCATCCTTAGCACAAAGAATAGCTCCTGACACTCAGTGATGACATATTTTGGACATGTTGCAAGGTGGGACCAGTCCTTGCTGAGGGACGTCATGCTTGGGAGGGTTGGAGGGAAGGCACAGGAGAGTAAGACCTTCGATGAGATGGGTTGATTCCATCAATGGGGTAATGGGATAGGTGTGTCAGAGACAGTAACATTGGTAAGGGATAGAGCAGGGTTTAGGGCTGTTGTAGTACTTATAGGGTTGCTATGAGTCGCAGGTGACTCAACGGCACATAACAACAACAATAACAATGACAGAAATAAGAATAGGATATAGATGGGACAGCTGAATAAGCTGGGTTAGCATGAAATGGTTCCTGATTGTTGGTGTGATGGGGACCAGGATGTCCCAGGAAAAGGATAACAGAGGGACAGGGAGATAGAAACCAACATGCAATGCACACAGCCTGAGATTATTAGACAATAACACTCTAGGGAAGTATCCATCTTGGAAGATTAAAAAGAAAGCAGGGTCACAGGATGTAAGATTTTAAAGACTTGGTCTGGAGTAGGACAAACTGTCAGCTACTTTCTAGTTCATTCTGCTGTTCCTTTATTTCTTTTGTTCTACTGCAGTTCAAGTCTCCAGCATCGTGCAAATGGAATCCTTTGGCCTGGAGAAGACCAAACTGAGGAGTTCCTGCCATTCAGGCGCCCAATGGGATGAGAGCCACTTCCTGGGTTCCTCATTATGTAATGTGCGAAAGCCAGGCAGAGTGGTTCACAGCTGCGCACAGAGTTACAAACAAACTCAGCTATTCCAGGTACATACAGGGAAGGCGGCAGCCAGACTGCAACTTGTCTTCAACAACCACCCTTCTGGCCTCAACTGTAGAAAGAGAGCTTAAAAATTCTTATGAACTCAAGAGAAATTCTGCCTCTTAACAAGTGTTTTCCATAGAAAATGTTTACTGAGATATAAAGGTTAGGTAGGCTGGGGTACAATTTTGGATGTGCATGTCATTTTCGTCAACCGAACTCCTGCTAGGAATTCTTCCTCAGCTGGGTTAGCTCTCCTTCCTCTGTGTTCCTTGGATTTCCTTTCTGTCTTTCCTTCACTTAGAATTGAAAATCTTATTTGAAATAATCTATAGTCCCTAGACATAATCTTGCTTGCTGAAAATGAGGAGGCCTTGAGGCTTTGCTGCAGAAGGTCAAGGACTGCAGCCTTCAATATGGATTGCATCTCAACATCAAGAAAGCAAAGATTCTCACCACTGGGACAATTGGCAGCATCATGATAGAGGGTGAAGAGATTGAGACTGTTAATAGTTTCAGCTTCCTTGGCTCCACAATCAACACTTTTGGCACCAGCAGTCAGGAAATCAAAAGACAAACTGCATTGTAGAAATCTGCTGTCAGGGACCTCTCCAGAGTACTGAACAGCAATGGTTTCCACCTGGAAACTAAGGTGCATGATCCAGGGCATGGTCTTCACAATTACTTGCTATGCATCAATGACAATGACTAAGGATGAAGGATAAAGAATTGATGCTGTGGTGCTGGAGAGGGGTAAAGAGAACAAACAAGTCAGTCCTTGGAGAAGGACATCATGGCTTGGAAGGGTGAAGGGACAGTACAAGAGAGGAAGACCCAGGATGAGATTGACTGACTCAGTGACTTAAGTAATAGGGGTAGGCATGTGAGAGATAATGAAATTGGCCAACTGGCCCAATGGTGAGAATCTTTGCTTTCTTGATGTTGAGCTTTCAAAGCATATTATGAACTTCAATCCACAGATTACGAGAAGCCAGTGACTGGGAAAGACATCATTCTTGGTAGTTGTTGTTATGCACTGCTGAGTCAGAATTAATTCACAGCTGACGTTCAAGTTGTTCTTATGTTTCATCAAGTCAAAGCTAATTGCTATCCCTCCAGTAGGTTTTCAGAGGTTATAAATAGCTTAAGAGGAGAATGCCTTTCTTTGTCCCGAGCAACAGTTGGTGAGTCTGTATTGCTTGCCTTTGAATTAGGAGTGCAGCTCACTATCTGCTAGGCCATCAGTTTCCAAGTATACACAGAAACACACATACAGGTATATAATATATATATATATATATATATATAACATGCATATACATATATGTGTGTGTGTGTTACCTATAAGTGCTTATCTTGCTCCATTAATGTACTCTGTCATGCTTTTTCTAGGATTATTGGTGGCACAGTCCTTTGGGAATTTCACTGCTAATCCAAGGGCCTCTGGAAACCCACTAGAAGGCCAGCTATGAGTTGGTTCTAACACAACAGTAATGAAAGAGTTGAATATGTATAACAATGTTTATGGCACCCTTGAGTTTACTTATAGACAGTATAAGATTGCACATCCTGTAAGATAGGCAGATGAGCAAGTGAGTGGTTACTCATGACACATGACACAGAGCTGCCATCCAGGGCCTGGTCATGTGCAGATGTGGCTAAAGTGAACACTTATAGTACTGGGCTCAACTGAGTAGAAGCAAAGCATGGCTGGAACATTCTTCTTTTGCGTATCACAACTAAAGGAAGGACAAAGTGATAAAAAGTTGCCAAGTCTTGAAATGAATAATAGAATGTCTTCAGAGGGAAGCATACAAAAAGGGATGAGCTAAAAATACAGCCAGCTCCAAGAGCATCTGGGGAGCACAAGGATTAGCTGAGTGCCTGTGAGAGCAGCAGAACAAAGACTGAAGGAGATGCCTCCCGCCACCAGTTGCACCTGCAAGCACATAAGGAAAAGGATACAAATGCAAGGTGCTTATGCTGGCTGCCTTTTTTTCCATTTTAGGAAATTAATCTTGAGACATAGGCATCTAGCAATTTCCTATCACTTCGAATACAATGGGAAGCATCCAGGGATTCAGCCCGGGAAGCGAGTGGGGAAAAGATATTTTTGGAGCACCTCCTACATACATATCTAATTGAATCAATTTCATTCCCACTACAGCCCACTGAGCAGGGTTTATTATCACTTAATTCGGCAGAAGAGACTCAAAGAGTCAAAGTTGCAGGTGCAAATTCAAATCCCAATCTCCAGTATTAATTATTAATTAATTAGATCAATTAATTACTCAACTCAAGAATAAAGCAAGATATTGTTTCCTATATAATTCCTTTCTTAAATGCCTTACACTTTTAAGTATGTACTCTAAAATGCTGATGAATTATCTCTCCATCCATCCATCCATCCATCCATCCATCCATCCATCCATCCATCCATCCACTTAAGACATCTCACCTTTGATCACAAAATTTTCCATACCTCCTGCGTGTGCACCATATGAGAGGAAAGATCCTTACTGTGTCTGCCAAAGGTCGCCACTATGCACACCACCATCCACTTTATACTTAAACAGGCAAAGAATTTTATAGCTTTAAAAGCACGATCTAATTTATTATGTCATTGATTAACTCATTTTATTATCCCCATGATAAAAATGAAAAAAATTACTTAGCTCACAGAATCTTAAGTAATCTGCTTAAAATCTCATCTACGAAGCTGCAGATCTGAAACAACCACCCTGGAGAATACTTGATCCCTAGCCCAAGCTCCGTCTATGTCATCTTGATAAAAGCTTTAAGGGCAGAGGTTACCACTACAGGCACTGGAACCAGAGGTGCAGGTTCAAGTCTGCCTCTGCCACATATAAGCTACATGACCCTGGAACATGAGTATCGTAGTTTGTGCTTCAGTTACTGTTACAAAAGAGAGCAAGTACCATGTGGGGACAGTCATATCTGACCTTTACTAACTGCACAAGTGGGAAGTGTTCCTGTCACCAACGGCCACAACATGAAACCAATTCCAATGAGGTCAGACATGTCACCTCCACCTCTTTCTACTAATACGAATACCAATCTTATTGCTCGATTGGGTTTGAAATCCATCGTGACAGCTCTCAGACAAAATATATAGTGCAGACCTGCACTTTGTCCTTTCCTCTGCCATCTTCACACTTCCTGACACGCTCAGGCCCACTGCAACAGTCACTGTGTCAATCCATCTGCTGGAGGGTTTTCTGCTCTTCTGTCGACCCTCCACCTTTCTGATCATGACGTCCCTCTCCAAGGAACAGCCTCTCCTAGCAACATACTTGAAGAATATGTAAGATGAAGCTTTATCATCTTTGCCTGCCAAAGCACTCTGTGTGGACTTCTTTGGCAGACCATGGGATATTTATTCTATACCACCACAGCTCAAAGGCATCCATTCTTCTTCTGTCAACCTTATTCACTGTCCAGCTCTCAGATGCATAGTAAATGATGGGAAGTCTAAAGACTCTAATTCAGGCTGGTAGCAGATACAATCAATCAGAACAGCTTCATCCTTGTGGATTAGGCAAGTATTACAAAACCCTTAGTCTCGCCAATTTTACGCTTCACATTCCCCCCGCCCCCGGTACTTAAAAAATATTGATAAAAGGCTCTGAGTTTTGGTTCTTTGCGGTAGCAGTCCCAAGGTCAGTTCAATCTCACGTCAGATCTCTGGTTCCCTGGTGCAGCCACGGCTGCTGCTGTAGGTCTAGCTGGCACAAGAACCTCTGGCTTTGAAGGGCACCCACTGCCTGCCAGTTGCTGCTTTGCCACTGGAGAGATTCTGCCACAAAATCCACCCAATTTAATGATGAGATTAGCCAATCTCTTTGTGGAGAGACTTAACACATCCTATCTGCATTATTTCCACCCATCTGCATGGCAAAGTCAAATCAATGACTGAAAAAAGTTTCTGAACAATAAATCCTAAAACTATAGTTACCATATCTGTAAAACAAGTATAATGATGATATGTATGTTATAGAGTTGTGATACCAGGCTAAAACATTCAATAAACTTAAAAAGGTACACCTATCACCCTGTCAGGTGCCAGTGGTTCAAGTCTGATGCATACTGACTTTCCATTGGACTTTTTGAGGCCATGAATTATAATGGAGGGAGCTCTGGGGACTTGGAGCTGAGCTGCCAATCCAAAGGCACTTGATATAAATGCAACAACGGCTCCTCAGGAGAAAGAAGGGCAATCTCCTCCTGTGCAATTCACTGTCTCTGACAAACCACATCCACTGGAAAGTCCGCTATAAATCTGTTCCGAATTGACGGCACAAAACAACAACAACAACAAAAATTATAATGGGAAGAGATTGACCATCTTTTTCCCACAGAGCAGCTGATAGATTTGAACCATGTGCCTTTCAGATGGCAGTGTAGCTACTTGCCACTAAACTACTAGAGATGTTTAACTTTTATTAATGTTAACTCCTTCTCCTATAACCTTTGCAACTATCTGTGCTTTAGAATAGCTGTTGCCCATTTGGCACTGGTCTGTGCGTTGCTGTGCAGAGGTAACTCGTGGTGGCTGTGATGCTGAACACTGTGATAGTGATGTGCCAATCGTGGTAATCGGTACCCATGCTGGACAGTGTTGGCTGGAGCTTCCCGACTAAAACAAGCCTGGAAGCAGGAGCAGCATCCATTTCTGAAATGGCTTGCATCCGAAAACTCTATGTACGAACAGTGCTCAGGCCATTCGTTCATAGGGTCGCGATGAGTCTTCTACGACTCAATGGCACCAAACAACAAACAGCAACAACAATTCTAAAAGTGCAAAATACTCAAGTAACAATCTTCACTTTTTTGAGAGAAACCATGACTGAATTTAAAAGTTGACTTCATGGGATAGTTTCATCCGAAAGTTTAAAATGTAACACACGCAAAATTACTCTCTGGGATTCCTTTAGATCCAACTGGCCTTATTTAGTCTAGATTCTTTACACATGTGAAGTTCTCGTGGGCATTTTTCTCCCTTTCTATTAAGATCCAAATACTGTGTTCCTTATCAAAATATTTGGTGTGCACCACTTAGTTCTTCTAGTCTTTGGGAAGAGGAGGCAGTCCTTTGGGGTTTAATAAATCACAGTAATGACAGTTCTGCATGTTAAGTGGTGGTGGCTCTGTGCTTTCAAGTCAGAACCGACTCACAGCTAAATCTCTAGAGGGTTTTCAGAGGCTGTAAACTGCGCAGAAGGAGAATGTCCACTTTTCTACTTTAGAGCAGCTTTGGTTTTGAACCACCTGCCTTTGAGTTGGCACTGTAACTCCTTACCCCTAGACCAAAAGAACTCCCTACATTAAGTAGTATTTGGCTTAAATCAAGTATGGAGGTTTGAAGGGAGAGGAACAGTATGTGCCTAAGTAAGGATAATAATGATGGGAAATCTGGTAGAATTACCCTGGTTAAAACAAAAAGGAGGCACTGAATGCTAGAATGAGAATTTGAAACTTGATGTACCAGGAATAGCAGTCTAACATAATCTTTAAAATGAGTTAAAGAAAAGCCCTCATAAAATTAATTACAAATAAAGAGAGGAATAATGCTTCCACTCAAGTAAATGCAGTAATAATAGTGGCAATAATGCCAAACATGGGAACAATAATAAATATACCCATAATAACTGATAATGTGGAGTGAATGTTTTCTTCTTGCCAATAACTCGGCTAAGTACTCTTATGCAGTATCTCATTTGAGCTGTGTAACAAGCCTATGAAATAGGTGCTATTATTATCTCCATTCAACAGAGGAGGAAATTGATGGAGAAGGAGAGGTCATCCTTTGTTCAAGATCACTCAACTGGCAACATTGTTGAGTTGGGATTCCAACTCAGGCATTTCAAATTCTTGAGTCTGTGGTTCTTCCAAATCCAGAGAGCACATGGATTCCCTATTTCCAATTTCTTTGCCTAAAAGCGTACTGCTCTTTCTTCCCTGGCTCCGCTCAGAAGCTTTCTGAAATGCCTAAAATAAAAATACTCGAGTCCAATAATAGATACTCCACTGCAGGGAATAACCTTAAGCTCCCCATTTCAATTTAAGAAAAAGTAAACCTGGTGAAAGGAAACTTCAGTACTTGCAATATCTGATATAAAAATTAAGCGTGGGTGTTTTTGCCCCACAGCCCTGTGCACTATGAGAGCTTTACTTCGCACCAAGACCCTGCCACCTTTAATCCAGAGGGTCTTGGCAAACATATTCTATAGGTTACCTGGTCAGAGGGGTCTTCCCTGATTACTTAAGCTAACAGTACCCCCTTCAGAGAATCTCTATTCTGTCCCTCCTTTCACAGGATTATTTGTTTTCCAAATGAATTTGTTCTTCATTTACACCCTTAATTATTTGTCTGCTTTGTTCTCTACTGCATCCCTAGTACTTAGGGCACTGCACTGTGTCTGGCATCTTCTGTTTAAGATCCAAGTTCCACCTTGGTTGGCAGGGGCTCTGGTCCGTATCACGTTGGGGCTGTGCTGACGAATTTTCTACAATGTCACTCATGGCCTTACAGTTGATACCCTGATACCCTGGTGCCCTTATCACCTTCCATATGTTATGGCAGAAAGGGAGGAGCTGCAGGGTTGCTTTGGCCTGGGAGGGGTAAATGTCACAATGAACTAATCATTGGCAGATACAGTTATTAACTGCTGGGGCTGGAAATATGGAGGAGCTGAGTGAGGATCATAAAACTTCCAGAGGTCAAGTCAGATCCTAGTGGGTGCTCCAGATTCTCAGAAATAACATGTAAACTAACTGATGAATTTTGTTATCAGTCTGCTAACCAGAAAGCTTGTAGTTCAAGTCCATGGGAGAAAGTCAGCCTATTCTGGGAAAGAATTTTTTGTTGTTGTTATGTGTCACTGAGTCGCCTGCGACTCACAGTGACTATGTACATTGTTGTTGTCAAGTGCCATCAAGTCACCTGTGACTCATAGCGACCTTATGTACAACAGCCCTAAGCCCTGCTCTGTCCATGCCAAACGTCTCACACCTATCCCCCCATTACCCCAGTCACTGAATCAATCCATCTCATAATAGAGGGTCTTCCTCTTTTGCGCTGTCCTTCCATTCTCCCAAGCATGAAGTCCCTCTCCATGGACTGGTTCCTCCTTGCAACATGGCCAGATTATATCAGATGAAGCTTCAAAATCCTTGCCTCCAAGGAGCAGCCTGGCCTCACCCTCTCTAGGATGAACTTGTTTGTTCTCCTAGCAGTCTGTAGTATATATTCAATACTCTTGTCCCGCACCACAGCCCAAACGTAACAATTCTCCTTCTATCATCCCTAGTCATTGTCCAGATCTCTGATGCATAGCAAACAATTGCAAAGACCAGGGCCTCGATCAGGCAGTCCTTAGTCTCCAAAATGACATAATTGCTCTTCAGTACTCAGAGATTCAGAAACTGGAAGGAAGGTTACCATGAGTTGTGGGGTTTGTTTCTTTTCTTAGGGGGGGCATGGTGATGTTTATTTATATATCAAAAACATGCTTGACCAAAATTAGAACTTTCTTTTTTTTTTTCTCCATAAACAGAAGAGGATAACCTTCATGGAACTGATATAACTTCAATAGGTGGTAGGAAAATCCCATTTTGATTACGCAGTACATTATTAGCAGTAAATACAAGTTCTTTCTTGAGCTTTTTGAAATACGAACTCAAACATATTAATTTATTAACTCCATTTGTTGCCACTGGAATTGGTTCTTCATTTATATAATATTTAATCCTGACAAGAACGCCACAGGGAAAAATCATGATTATATTTTATAAGCAAGGAAATCTAGGTTCAGAGAGAAAAAGACTCTTTCTTGGCCAAGGTCATTCAGCACATAAGAGTTCAAGTGGACTCTGAACTCAGGAGGATCTGTAAATAGCTTACAGAATCCCATTACCACCTCACCTACAGCCCAGTCAGTCTGGAGACCAGGGAAAGGGAATTTCTGGGACTTTTTCTAATGTCCCTTTCACCTCTAACATGCTATGGAAACATTTTACAAGCCTCTGTGGGGAGGGGGAAAAATCAAAATGCACCATATAAAAGACTCTGATTTATCATGCATAAATTACGACTTGTTCCTGTTTAAAACTGTAAGAAGAAAAATGGAAGATTACAACTTAAGAATTAATGTTCCGTTAGACTATGAAATAATCATAAGGTCCTTTTAGAAACCCCAATTAATACTCATCAAAAAATGACAGAAAATTTTTTTGGATTTAAATCTCAAATTTTTCTCATCTTGACCTCTGTGGGGACCAAATTGTTGGAGAAAACCAGTATGGAAAGAAAGTTAACTCTATCATATAGACAGTTTAACTGGTAAAAGTACTCAGTAGGCTAACAATTCTTCTTCAAGGATACTTAAGGTTGTTGTTGTTGTTGTTGTTATGTGCCGTCGAGTCGTTTCCGACTCATAGCGACCCTATGCACAACAGCCCTAAACCCTGCCCTATCCTGCGCCAACCGCACCACCTCTGACACACCCATCCCGATTACCCCAGTCACCGAATCAATCCATCTCATAGAGGGTCTTCCCCTCCTGCGCTGTCCCTCCACCCTCCCAAGCATGATGTCCCTCTCCAAGGACCCGTCCCTCCTGGCAACATGTCCAAAGTATGTCAGACGAAGCCCCAGAATCCTTGCCTCCAAGGAGTATTTTCACTATTTCTTAGGTGTGTGAATTGGAACAGTTCTAAGAGATTGAATGTTGTTGATGGTATGTGTCATCAAGTCGCTTGAAATTCATGGTGACCCTATGTGTAACAGCCCTATACCCTGCTCTATCCTGAGCCAATCTTACCATCTCCGACATACTTATCCTCATTACTCCAGTCACTGAATCAATCCACCTCATAGAGGGCCTTCCCCTCCTTCACTGGCCCTCCACCCTCCCATGCATGATGTCTCTCTCCAAGGACTGATCCCTCCTTACAACATGCCCAAAGTATGTCAGACTGAACTTCAGAATTCTTGCCTCTAGGAGGCAGCTTGATCTTCTTTTATAAAATAGAATTTAAGGAGTTAAAATAACATGATGGATACAATTGAGGATTCTTGGGTCACAATATGCATTCAAAAATAGCTGTGTTTCTAGGTGCCATCAAGTTGACTCTAGTTCATAATGACTCAATGAACAACAGATCTGAACCTTACCCTATGCTGTGCCATCTTCATGATCTCTGTCCTGTTTAAGCTCACTGTGGGTGTTTAAGACTCACTGGGTCAATCTATCTTGTGGTCAATCTATCTTCTTCTCTTTTGCTGATCCTGTACCTTTCGCAGGAGGATGTCTCTTTTTTTAGGACTGATTCCTCCTGAAAATATGGCCAGACTAAGACAAAGCTTCACCATCCTTGTCTCTTTGTCTCTAAGGAACACACTAGTTATAGTTTCTTCAAGACAGATTTGTTTGTTCTTTTAGCAGTGAAGGTATATTCAATATTTTTCTCCAACACTGCAATTCAAAGGCATTGATTTTTTGTTTCCTGTAGACCTTATTTACTGTCCAACTTTCAGATGCATAGGAAGCAATTGCAAATACAATGGTTTGGGTCAGGTGAATCTCAGTCTTTAAGCTGATATCCTTTTACTTTGGAGGGGAGTTTGACAGTGGATATCTCCAAGCAACACATCTTTTTGATTTCTTGGCTGCTGCAACCATGCATGTTAGTTGTAGATCCAAGTAAAAGAAGACGGAAAGAATACACAGAATCACAGTACCAAAAAGAATTGTTGACAATGAATTATTTCAGGAAATAGCATGTAATAAAAAACTAACAGTACTGCAAGATGGAACTCACGCTCCACTAAAGGCATTGCCAAAAGTAAGACCCCAGGAATTTATTTATAGAATACCAAATAGAGTTGTTTCAGGAAACAGATACAACCCCAGACATGCTCACTAGACTGTGCCAATAAATATGGAAGACAACTATCTAGACAACTGATTCATATTTGGTCTGATTCCCCTCCCACTTAAAAAAAAAGTGATTCAACAGAATGTGAAAATTTGAACCACCAGATTCTCCATGGGAGAAAGATGGGCAATCTCCTCCCATGCAATTAACTGCTTCTGAAAACCCCCTGGCCTATCAGCTATGGGTTGGATCTGATGCTATGGTACAGTAACGACATGCAGCTGTAAAGGATAATGAGGAATTCTTGGCACATTTTGTTTTTGTTGTCATGTGCCATTGCTGTGTGATCTTATTATAGAAATAATAAGAATAGGTATACATATAAAACATAACTTTCTTTTGTAGTTACCAGAGATGGGGAGGGAGGAGAGATTCACTGTCCGTATAGTTGTTGTTCTTAAGTGCCATTGAGTCTAGTATGACTCCTATCAACCCTATGAACAGCAGATCTGAACCGTGTCCTATCCTGTGCCACCTTCACACTTCCTGACACACTAGAGCCCATTGTGGCAGTCACTGTGTCAATCTACCTGGTTTACGGTCTTCCTCTACTTCACCAATTCTCCATCCCTTCAACCATCATGTCCTTCTCCAAGGAACAGACCCTCTTAGCAACCTGCCCTAAGTAAGTGAGGTGAAGCTTCATCATCCTTGCCTCCACAGAGCACTCTAGCTGCACCCTCTCCAAGACATTCTTATTTGTTCTCTTGGTCATCAATGGGAGGTTCAGTGTTCTTCTCCCACACCACAGCTCAAATGTATCAATTCTTCTTCTGTCATCCTTATTCATTGTCCAGCTTTCATATGCATAGCAAGTGATCAGAAAGGCCATGGCCTGAATGAGACACACCTTAGTCCTCAAACTGATCACCTGATGAGTTGTACAAGAATCAGACTGACAATCCAAGGGTTCTGTAAACTTTCATTAAAAAAAAAAAAGATAGATAGACAAACAAACAAACAAACAAACAAACCTTACTGTCTTTGAGCTCATTTGGATTCCTAAATGGTCCTCCTTCCTGTTTGTGAGGCAGTAAATCATCCTAGGAAGAAACTGTTTATTTTTCTCCTACTCATCTACTGGTACATTTGAACCACGTGAGACATGCAACCTTGAGTTAGCAGCACACTATGCTTAGGACCATGCCAACAGAGCTCCTTAAACTTTCACTGGAACAGAAAGATCACTAATTAAATTTAGAACTTATAAAACAAACAAACAAAAAAGAACAGAATCAGACTGACTACATTTGTGGAAGAAATTGTTGGTGAAGTTCAATATTGGTAATCAAACCTAGGCCAGGGGTGTACTGTGGGTCAGATGCTCAATTACTCACATGCAAATTCACATTGAGGCTGAAGAGAATTAAAATAAGTCCACAAGAACCAATATATGATCTTGAATCTATTCCATCTTAATTTCAAGATCATCTTAGGAAAAGACAGGCTTGAGACATTGAACACCAATGACTTGTGGGATGATACCAAGGATATCATTCATGAAGAGAGCAAAAGGCATTATAAAGATAGAGGAGAAAGAAAAAACTAAAATGGATGTCAGAAGAGACTCTGAAAATTGCACTAGAGTGTCAAGAAGCTAAACCAAAGGGAAAACATGCTGAAGTAAAAGAGCTGAACAAGCTGTGGTATATTCACACAATGGAATACTTCTTCGCAGCATTGAAAAACAAGAAACTCATGCAATATTATTCAAAATGGGTGACACTGGAGGATATTATGCTGAGTGAAATATCTCAGTCACAAAAGGACAAATACTGCATAGTTCCACTGTTATGGGGGTTGGGGGAGACTGAGAAAGATGGGATAAATAATGTATACTGCATTGAAACAGATGACCGAGAGAGCTGTTTAAAAGGGATGTATGATTAGGTACTGTCATGACAGGAGTCTAGAATGAAGGCTACATAGTGGAGTAGATCTGGGGGAGGGACTGTATAACAATGAAAGATTTTTTCTTTTACTTTTCAAAGAGAAGAGGGAACTGGGCAGGGAGAAATGAATGAATGGAAATCCAAATTCTCTGTAAATTTTCATTAAAATTAATAATAATGAAAAATTAAAATGAAAAAAAGAAAAGATGGGGTAATAATAGACATGCTGTTATTATTATGTGCCATCGAGTCATATGAGACTCCTAGCGACCCTGTGTACAACAGCTCTGAAGCCTGTCCTGTCCCGAGCCAGACTCACTGATTCTGACACACCTACTCCCACTGCCCAGTTACTGTATCAACTCACCTCATAGATCAAAAATAATTAATTCTATAAAATGCAATATATATGAATAATTATATAAAACCCAATGTACATGAATGAAATGCACGGTATATGTATAATTGTATGCAAACCAATAAAAAAAAGTCAAGATAAAAAATAAGAGTTGAACAGAAGATTTCAAAGGGCAGCTCGAAAGGACAAGTGGAGTATTATAATGGAATGTGCAGAGAACTGGAATTGGAGAATAAAAGGGGAAGATCTCACTCTGCTGAGTTTCAAGATGAGAGAACTAAAACAATAAATTTAAACCTTGAGTCGCAATATTGAAAGATGGTATGGGTAATAAATTGAATGACCCAGAAGGCATTAAAAGAAGACAAAGGAAATATGCAGAATCACTGTACCAAAAAGAACTGATTGACAATGGAAAAATTTCACGAAGTACCATATAAGCAGGAGACAATGGTAATGAAGGAGGAAGGAGAAGCTTCACTGAAGGCATTGGCAAAAACTGAGGCTCCAGGAATCGATGGGATATCAACTGACTTGCTCCAATTAATAGATGCAGCCTTGGATGCACTCACCAATCTATGCCAGGAAATTTGGAGGACAGGTGTCTGGCCTTTGGATTAGAAGAGGTCCATTATTTATTCTCTTTCCCAAAAAAGGTGATCCAACAGAATGTGGAAACAATTGAAGAATTAATATCACATTCAAGTAACTGTTAACAGATGCCTAGAACTGCTAGGGAACTGGCAGAAGTTCAAGCAGGATTTAGAAGAGATTGTGGCACCAGGGATATCATTGCTGTTATCAGATGTATCTTGGCTGAAAGTAGAGATAAATGTCTATATGTGCTTTATTGACTATGCACAGACCTTTGACTCTCTGGATAGTAGATGCTTGGTATTCCTAGTGCTGGGAAAGAAAATAACCAATACAGATGATGCTAGTGTATCTTCTTCAAGGTAATGATTCGAAAATAAGGGGCAGTTTGGGGAAATCCTCTAACACTCAGTTTTGCAACAGCAGTAATAACAATAAAAAATATGCATCTAGTTATATAGATAGATATGCATGCATTTATGTATATATTAAGGCTATGTGAGCAAATGAGTGTGCATGAGTATGAGTATCTAAGGCATACATATACGCATGTTTGCATGTGGTGCATATATACACACATATATGTATGCACGTGTGGTGTATACAATTTACAGCCTGTAAAAACCCAATGGAGCATCGGCTCAGCTTTGAGTTTTTAGGAATCCTACATTTAATTAACTGTAAAGATACTTGTCAACAGCTGCCGAGTGGATTCCAATTCACAGTGAAGTGAAAGGGCAGAACAGAATTGTCCCCTAGGCTTTCTAAGAAATTTTGATGGCGGTTTCTCTTGAGGAGCCACTAGTACAGATGACAGGATGATCATCAGATTAGCAGTCCACTGCTCAACTTACTGTACTAACAGGGTTCCTTGCTAAAAGGACTCATTGCCATTGACTTGGAACCAACTTGTAGCTGACCTTCTAAGCAAGGTTTTGGAGGCTGAAGAACCTCACAGAAACCTTTACCATCTTTACTCTTCAGAAGCCGGTAGATATGAACCAAATGAGAGGCATGATCTTTAAGCAAGGCAACTCCACACAGACTATGCCACCAGACCTCAGAGAGAGGTAATACAATTCTAGGCACAGAAATGATAGGAACAAAAACAACCTTAGACTTGCACCAGTCATGTCTGGGAGGAGTTTGAGAATAGGCTGCAATGGCTGGTGAATATAGTTTATCAAGGCAAATAGTAGATGCTGGCATAGGAATGATTTCAAATTTCTGATTATAGAGTTTTAAATGACTCTAATCAGAAGCAGTGAAAGGTTAATGATTAAAGGGCACATTTTGACTGCTCAGCAGTTTGATCATATGGGTTCAAATCCGAGGTCTGTCATAACTTCAAGATGTCATGACTATGAGATGTCATAACTATGAGATGCTATAACTATAGGATGTCATAAATATGAGATGCCATAATTATGAGATGTCATAACTATGAGCTATCATAACTACGGGATGCCACACTATGAGATAGAACAATAGGATGTCATGACTACGGGATGTCACATCTATAGAATGTTAAAATTACAAGATTGTGGACTTGGTGGTCAGTTTCTCTGAACCTTAGTTTCCTCATCTGTGAAACAAAGATAACAACAAGATCTATCTCATTAGGTTATTGTTAAGTAATTTTTAAATAAAAAAAATGTAAAGTGGCTTTTCCTTCAGTACTTCTATGAGTATATGTGCGTGTATGCATGTATGGTGTGTACACACACACACACACACACACACATAATTATATATGCAAAGGAATATATTTTGGCCCGGGGAAGGGAGCACTGAGGCTAAGGGAACATCACGTGTAGGCGAGGGGCCATCAAGACCTTGGGAAGAGGCTAGGGAATAAGATCCACAGGGCCAAATATTGAGACTGGGCTAGAGAGAAAAGCAGAAGGCCAATCATACATAACAGCTATATTAAACATTTCTGTCATTATACTAGTGCTGTCAAGTTGATGATGATTCATAGCGATTCCATGTAAGGCAGCTGAACTGCTCCAAAAGGTTTTCAAGACTGTGTTTTCTTGGAAGCAAACTGCTTCCTGCTTTTGATGGGGTTCTAACCACTAGCTTTTTGGCAAGTAGTAGATTGCCTAGCCCATCTCATGCACCAGACTATTAAGTACTTAAAACATTTATGTCTGATGGGAATGTGAATAGTGCCACCGTTTTTGGAGGTAGACCCTATGAGCACTGCTGGTCACTGGCAGAGCCAAGATTTACACCCACAGAGCCTGACTCCGCAGCTCCAGTCACCTTTAACTCACCACATGAAGCTCTGCATCGTTCTTACCCTCCCCAGGGCACATGAGTTTGACTTTGTTCAGAAAACTGAATCACTGCCAAGCCAGAAACAAACACAAGGCTACATCCAAACAGCACTTGGAACCACAGGGTACCTCCTTCTGAGTCTCTCTGTAGATGGACTTTCAAGCATCTGTCCTCCTCGAGTGATGTAATTGCCTTGCTATTTGAAAACCAGTAACAAATTAAGAGAGCGACATAATCAACTGTTACATTAATTAGTCACCCTTTGTTGAAAGGCAAACATCCTGTTAAATGTGTGAGTTAATAATGACTTCTGCATCAATTCTCAGTTTTGCACATTTGCAAAGACTCAACTTCAGTCCCTGATGTGCAAACCTCTTTGTCTCTCCTGATAGCTATCTGAACCAAGTCCAATCATCCCCAGGCAGCCTCAAGTTACAACAAAGGAGAGGTCTGGATTCTGGCAGAGACAATGAAATAAAAAGAAAGCTATCGATCCCGATAAGCAATGCTGGCTGTGGAGGAGAGCGTGCTGCCTATTCATCTTGTCATCCATCCGTCCCTCCACCTTCACCCACTCACTGACCATCCATTCTACACCAGGCATTGTTCTACATCCACTGTTGCAGAAGGGATGACAAAAACAATTGCTCCCAAGTTGATTCTAATTTATAGTGACCTCCTGTGGATGTGTCAGGATAGAACTATACTCCATAGGGTTTTCTATGGCTAATTTTTAAGTAGATTGCACATCTTTCTTCTAAGGTGACTATGGATGGACTCAAACCTTGGTTTGAGTCAAGCACATGACAGCTGCCATTCACTGATGTTGTTGTTGTTATGTGCCATCGAGTTGCTTGTGACTCATAGCGACTCTATGTACAACATTCCTAAACTCTGCTCTGTCCTGTGCCAATCGCACCATCTCCGACACACCCATCCCGATTACCCCAATCACTGAATCAATCCACCTCACAGGGGGCCTTCCCCTTCTGAACTGTCCCTCCACCCTACCAAGCATGATGTCCCTTTCCAAGGACCTCTCCCTCCTTACAACATGTCCAAAGTATGTTAGACAGAGCCTTGGAATCCTTGCCTCCAAGGAGCAGCCCGGTTTGACCCTTTCCAGGATGAATCTGTTTGTTTTCCTAGGAGTTCATGGTACCCTCAAAACACTTCTCCAGCACCACAGCTCAAAGGCATCAATTCTCCTTCTATCCTCCTTAGTCACTGTCCAACTCTCTGATGTATAACAAGTGATAGCAAAGACCATGGCCTGTATCAGATGCACCGTAGTCTCCAAAGAGACACCATTCACTGCTGGTTTTTTTTAATGGCTGAGTATTTTTCTAGGGTATTGCTCACTTAATCTATCAAGTCTATAAATTAGGCATTATTATCATCATCATTGTTTTTAGCTATTTATGTTACTGAATGTCATCAAGCTGACCCCTTTTAAGAAACCCTGTAGCACACTGCCGAACTGCCCCATAGAGTTTCCAAGCTAGATTTGTGTAGCAGACAAATACACCTTTCTCCTGAAGAGATGAAACCACTAATATTTGGACAGAAGTCAAATGCCTTACCACTGTGTCAACGGGGTCCCTTATTCTTCTCTTTCAGATGAGAAAACAGAGACAGAAAAAAAAACAACCCAACACACACACACACACACACACACACACACACACACACACCCTCTCCCATTAGGAGGGGAGCTGAGGTTGTGATGTGGGGATATCACCAGGTCACAGAGTTTGGTGGGCAGAGGCAGGAGGCGAAGGAAATTAGGAATGACCAAGTGAGGACCTGAAAAGGCAGGGTAATGGTGGGCATGGATCAAGGGTGGTTAATTTTATAAAACACAGTGTATGGCAATGATCTTATGAAACACCATGTGAATAAAGAAATGTACGAAACACAATGTATATAAACTATAGACAATGTATACAAATCTTGTATGCAAACCAATATAAAATAAAAGATTTTTTTTTTTTAAAAAAGCAGTTACAAATCTACTCACTTTCTGTTTTCTACCTGAGGGGGAGGGGGAAACAAAGCAGAAAACCCCACGATTCCTGTGGAGTTGATTCCTATTCATGGTGACGCAGATATTACAGAGAAGAAATGCTCCATCAGGCTTTCTTGGTTGTCATCTTTAGCAGACCATCAAGGCTGAGGACATGCTAGCAGGTTGGTTCAAACCCCCAACCCTTGGGTTTGTGGTCGATTAAAAGAAATGAAAAGTGGTCATTCCTCAAACATTTTCTGCAGGCCAGCCATCTTTCTAGAGCTTTGCTTACTTAATTACTATAACATTCTATGAAATAGCCTTAAGCCTGCACTTACAGAGCAGGAAACTGAGGCACAGAAATACTACAGACCTACTCAAAGCCACTACGTTAGTGGAGGGATGGAACCTGGATTTGAACCCAGGCTGTCTGCTTCCAGAGTCTGTTTTTAATCACTCTACTACATTGCCTGTTACTTCAGAGACAGACAAATAAGCAAGACCTGCTCTCAATGAGCTCTTCATTTAGAGAGGCAGTAGACATGGACTCGATTTAATGCCAGAGCAGCATGGTTGCTTCAGTAACAGAAGCATGCTTCAAGCAAAATGTGGCCAGAGGAGCTTCTATTTAGGGATGCTCGCCCTTGAAGGCATCACAAGCAATTGTCATGCACACTGCAAGAGCAGAAACATAGCCATGCTATTTCTGTAACAAAGCTCAAATTATGTTAAGATAGCCTGAGCTAAGATTCAACTCCTCAGAAGGGCTCCCGCAGCCATCCTGGGCAATGTTTAAAGGATATTATACTGAAATAGACTATGCTGCTGTCTTCATTACATTAATGCACTGTAATGATTCCATTCTGTAAATAGTATTTGGAATTGACTGACATGATACCAAATTTGCACTTGCATGCATAATTCTAGTATTTTATTATTAAACCCAGCTCACAGATTGAGCGCCAGGATTTAAAACAAACAAAAATCCATAATTACAGCATATGAATTTTGTTCCCCACTAATGCCCGTTTGACTATTTTCATCAGGAGGCCTTTTATTCCCTTCTCTTTTCATAGCCTCTCCTACTGCCAGTGGAGGCTGATGACACAAAATACAGGATACCATGAGTCGCAAAGTCGCAAAGTTCAAGGGATTCTCTTTTTCCTATTTTAAGGGGGGGAGGAGTGTCTATCTCCTGAACAGTCCATTTATACATGTAAATGGATTTCCAACTGCATATTCACATCCATTAAAAGGCCAGTGCAGGTCTGCGGCCTCCTGGAAATTATTAGCCGTGTAGCTTTCTGCTTGGTACAAAGTCCAAGGAAAACTCCTAGCCTAAGAAGCAGTAAATAGCCACGTCCTCGAAAATGAGTAAAGTAGTTCTCTCTTCTAAAGGACAGGATACAAATAGGGGAGATAAAGGTCGTCTCAATTATGACTGGATCTTGGGAAAACCACACACTCAGGTCTTTCCAGAGAAAATGGACAGAGTAAGCTATTTTTAGTTGTTCTGTGGGCTCTTTCTAATACTGAATCCTTGGGTGCTAACAGTAGGATACTCCCATTATCTAGTCGTAAAGGAGGTGAGATACTAAAGGGAAAGAAGAGTGAGTGAGAAGGGATGGTGGTAAAAAGCCACATCTCTCATGGGGAGTGGAACAGACAGGAAGAATGGAAACTTCCCTACAAACCGGCAGAGACGATTTCTCCCCTGGCCCCATAGCAGATGATGCAGGGTAGGCCTCAGTTCTCAGAATCTCTCAGACTTGATTTGGCTGGCTGTTCTACTCCGGGCAAGTCACTGAATCTATCCAAGCTTTTATATTCTCATCTTTCCTAAACCAAAACCAAATCCACTGGTTCTCAGGTCAATTTCAACTGGGCAAAAAATGTTATTAGTCGCCATTGAGTCAACTGTGACTCCTAGCAACCCTATGAAAAACAGAGCCACAAAACTCTGCTCCAACCTGGGCCATCCTCATAATTTCCACCAAGTTCAAGCTCATTGCTGCAGCTAATGTGTCAATTCAGTTCCTTGAGGGTTTTCCTCATTTAATGGTGACCTTCCTCTTTTCCAAAGACTGCCACCTCCTGCAACAACGCCCAAAATATGTGAGAAGTTTCACTATCTTTGCATCTAAGGAGCACTCTGGTTATATTTCCTCCAAGATAGATTTATTTGTTCTTTTGTCAGTTTATGGCAGCTTCGAAACTATTGATAAACATTACAATTCAAAGGTATCAATTATTCTCCATTCTATTTACTGTTCAACTTTCAAATGCATTTGAAGCAATGGAAAATATTCTAGCTTGGGCACCTTAGTTTGTTTGGTGTTTTTCTTTCTTTTCTTTTTTTTGAGTTAACTCTTGACTCTCAGTGAAGTCCATGAACAATAGGACAAAACCCCGCCCCTTTCCGCACCATGCTCACAACCTCTGCTATGCCTAAACCCAGTGTAACAGCCACTGTGTCAATCCTTTTCACTGAGGGTTTTCCTTTTTTTCTCTAAACCTCTACTTTTCTGAACATGAAGTCTTTCTCCAGAGACTGACCCTTCCTGATAACATGCCACAAAAGCATATGAGATGAAGTCTCAACTTATTTACAAGGAGGAATTTGACTGCACTTCTACAGGACAGATTTTTTTTTGTTTGGCTATCCATGGTATATTCAATATTCCTCTTCAACATCTCAAGTTGAAGGCACCTGTTCTTCTTCTGTCTTCCTTATACATTGTCTGATTTTCACATGCAAAAGAAATGATTGAAAATATTATCATTTGAGTCAGATTCATCCTAGTTCTAAAAGTGACTACTCCTTGAAGGCAAGGATTCTAAAGCTCCATATGATATACTTTGGACATGCTGCAAGAAGGGACCAGTCCTTGGAGAGGGTCGTCATGCTTGGGAGTGTGGAGGGACAGTGCAGGAGGGAAGACCCTCTATGAGATGGATTGATTCGGTGACTGAGGTAATCGGCATGGGTGTGTCAGAGGCAGTGCGGTTGGCACAAGATAGAGCAGGGTTTAGGGCTGTTGTGCATAGGGTCGCTATGAGTTGTAAACGACTCGACGGCACGTAACAACAGCAACAACATTATGCTGTTGTGTCATCTGCATAACGCAGATTGTTGATAGATCTTCCATCAATCTTGACCCCACATTTCTCCTCATGTCTTCTGCTCATTCTCCAATTGTATTGTTGTTCTTTTCTTTTGAGGTGTTGGAGTTTTCTACAAATTTTAGTGACTAGTCCCTTATCAATGATGCCACAGCCAATTATTTCTTTTGATATATACATG
This sequence comes from Elephantulus edwardii, assembly GCF_000299155.1. Lineage (NCBI taxonomy): Eukaryota > Metazoa > Chordata > Mammalia > Macroscelidea > Macroscelididae > Elephantulus > Elephantulus edwardii. The sequence continues at coordinate 15,623,979 of NW_006399755.1, forward strand.
GATTTCTTTTCCAGCAGGTTCTAAACAAAAATGGGGAGCTGAAAATAGGGAGCTCTGCTGGCCTAGTGAGTAGAGAGTTGTGCTGCCAACCCAAAGGTGTGCAGTTCTAATCCACCAGCTAATCCATGGGAGAAGGATGCATAGTCTCTTCCCATAAATTTACATAAATGTACAGCCTCTGAAAACCTGCTGGATGAACGGTCAGCTAGGAGTTGGTTATGACTTGACAGCAAAGAACAAGTGTAATAATCATCTCGCTTATCCTCTGCTGATGGTGCATTTTGGGCTCAGTCCCTGTGACTGAAGAAAGCTGCTTGTGTCAAGAGAACTCCTGGGTGTCAGTTACGGCTCTTAGGTGTTAATGAAATGCTTGGAGGTTCAAATAGTAAGTACCTTCCTGTCTAAATGTAGCTTGGAGACACAAAGGGAAATTTATACAGCAATGTTCACAGCAGCATTATTCACCATCACAAGAACATGGAAACAGTCCAACCACAACCGAACAGACTGAGAAACTGTGGTACATTCACACAATGGAATCCTATGCAGTAATCAAGAGAAACGATTTTGAAAAATATTATGTAACCTGGGAGAAACTGGAGCAAACTAACTCAGTCTCATAAGGGCAAATACTGCATAAGACCATCATTGTAAAAATAGAAGGATAACTAGTAAAACATGTATGGGAACTCAAGGAAGGGTGGGTTGAGGATGGGCAGGGGTGAAACTACAGGGTTGTACAGTTTGGTGGGTGCGGAGTGGTGAAGGTAACGGGAAAGACCCAGGCGAAAAGACAGGGTTATGATGGGCAAGATCCAATGCTGATTAATTTTTAAAAAAAACATAATGTGTGAGAATGACTGTATAAAACACAACGTGAACAAAGAATAGTATGAAACACAATGTACATGAACTTTATAAGCAAACTAATTTAAAAAAAATAAATTAATTAAAAATAGGTAGCTTGGAAGGAAGGCCTGGCAATCTACTTCCAAAAAAGCCTACTAGTGAAAATCGATGGAACAGAATTCTAAGCTGAAACATATGGAGTCATCCTGAGTTGGAATAGGCTCCATGGTAATCCGTTTGGTTGATTTGGTTTGCTAATATTTTAGGTAGGAACTTTATCATATGAGAAGATCATATCAAAGATCATATGAGAAGAACAGAGTTGATGTGTTGCCAACACCTGGTGAGCCTATGGGATGGGATGTGATGAGTGTACCCAGACTGCGTGGACTTTACGGTTTGGGGTTGAGATGAAGGTTAAGAAGTGGGAGGAGGCACTACGATCAGGAGCATGTATTACAGAAAATTTAGCTGGGCTGGGAGAACAGGCTGGCTGGGTTGTTTATAACCAGAGGATTGATTGGTTATAATCTACCAATGTGGACAGTCAGAGCCATACTCTAGACCTCAGGTGCAGGGTGCCTCAAGTAGTCTCCCTGAGCCCCTTTAAGGTCAAGGACCCTAGCAGTAAACTTAACCATGTGTGCACACTTGAAAATGATCACAGCCGCGGACAGGCAGAAGAAACACCTCGGGGGTGGTGAGAATCCAGTCCAACTCATCAATTTGGCTCCAGCTATCAAACGGATGTGGAGGTCTTTGTAGGCAAATCTGGATATTTTACAAATTCTTTTCATTCTATCCAGTACACAACAAACACCTTAATTGATGCAAAATACCTCTATGGCAAGAACCTGCTGGGAGTGGGGGGTGGTGTGGTGTAGATTAATTGGACCCTGGAGCGAATGAGGGGGGGAAATGCATTTTTCAAAAAGCAAACCTCAAAGAGCCTGGAAAAGAACAAAGCCCTTTCAAGTGTTTCTTGGTGTGTATTTTTTTCTTCCATCCCCCTTTTGTTTGCTGCTCTGAGGAGAGGTGGGAGCAGCCTCGGTCCCCCTCAGTAGGTGCCTGTCACATTGTGTTATTACAATTCTATATTTCAATTAAAGCAATGTAGCCAATTTAAAACTTCTACCATGCTCCACTCACGAGGCAGAGATCTAAGGATTCCACTTGCACATTTTAATACCCCACTTTTTTCCCTTCTTCTCATTTTCATGTAAATCAGGTTGAACACTGTCTTTTTTCTTCTTCCTCTAATCTAACCCTCAAAATACAACGCCAATTAAACAGTCTATGCAGAGACAGCCTCCAAGAGCCAGCGTGATGTTTCACTGTGCCACTTTGATTTTCCTTAAAATTTTCATTCTTTCTTTCCTTCTCTTTTTTGATTTTTAGGTTTTAATTTTGAGTGATATGCTTTTCGTGTAGGGCATAGGAGGGATTTGGCGCCAAGCTGGCCTGGGTCTTATTCCTGATACTTTTTGAATGGTTTGCGGAAAAGAACCTAAGCTCTGGGCTGGGAACCTGGAGGCTGCTTTTGGCCTTAGAGGACTCCTGGCCTGGGTGACTTTGATGTTGTTGTTAGGTGCTGTTAAATCAGTCTGTTTCATGGGGAAGTCTTTGTGTGTACAGAGAACTGCTCCACAGAGTTTGCTAGAGAAACTTTTCAGAAGCAAATCACCAGACCCGCCTTCCAAATGGTCTCTGAGTGGGTTCAAACCTCCCATCTCTCCGTTAGCAGCTTAACTTCTCTAAGCCTGGGGGGACAGGAGCCTGCATGGAGAAGTGCTTAAATGCTCAGTGGTTCACTGAAAAGTCAGCAGTTCAAACTCGCCAGCTGCCCCATAGTAGAAACACGTGGCGGTCTAGTCCTATAAAGAGTGCAGCCTTGGTGACCACAGGTGGCAGTCTCATTCTGTCCTATAGAGTGGGAAATAACTCAGCAGAAATGGGTTTAAGCCTCAGGTCCCACCTGGGTAACGTGAACATGAACAGCCACCTGACAGGATGGTCAAGGTTTGTGAAGCACCTAGCAGGCGCCCACTTCCTATGAGCGTCTTTCCCTTGGCTCAGAGAGCATCAATCACATTGGGTTAAACTTTTTTTAAGCAGAAACAAGATCTTAAACAGCCCAGAGAGCTTCTGCTATTTCATCGAGGGTTTTTTTTTTCACTCTCTGTCTATTCATGTATTTCCCCCCAGTATTATCTCCTTGCACTGAATGTTTGGGGGAATTTGTAGTTCCTTTAATCTCGACAAGATGTAGGCTCATTAAGTCCATCTCTGCACAGGGGGTGGGAGGAGTGAGCTTTCTGTTTGCCCAATTTAAATGCTTCCTTGCAGATTTTAGGTCATTTCCAGTGTTTGGTGGGGCGCACAGCTCTTTGATAAACAACACGAACAGCCCATCTTTGATGTGATGGCTGATCAGCTCTTGGTGACCTGATGTAGGTTGATGGGAAGGACCCCCGCCCCCCGCCCCGCTCCCCTGCACAGGTGGGGCCATGCAGAAGTGGAAATCATGAGGATGTGAATTTCCGCTCCTATAATGGGAGGTCTTCAAAGCTAGAAAAAGTGCCTGAGACAGAGAGCATGGCTTCCCTTTGATAAAAGTGATGGGGAAAGGGGAGGTCTTTTTAAAAGCATTAAGTTGAAAAAGAAATAAAAGAGTCACATTCACTCATTCTTCATTTCCGGAGTGCTTCCTACATGTGGTGGAAACAAAGATGAATAAGATTGTCTCTGCCCTCAAGACTTGTAATTTGATAGGGGGAGAGAAACAGGCAAAGCTAGGATTATAAAACAAATAAATACAAAGTAGAAGATAGGACAGAGGATACCATGTAGATGGTACAGATAACTGCTTCTATCAGAAGATGCTCAGTAAAACAGGGTGCTATTGACAGAGAGGTGGGCAGTGGAGAGGAGGTGGGAGAGGAGTTTAGGCATCATCTGGTTTCACTTATAGATAAGGTGATCCGGGACCAGGAGTGCAATGTGATTTTCTCAAGCTGGAAATCAATCAATCAATCAATCACTCAATTCACCAGAACATGGAACAGCGTCTGTTCTGTGCCAGATTCTGTAGTAGGTGTCAGGGGACACAGAGCAGAACCAATATTCAAGATGCTTCTGGTACAAGGAAGAAGGGCAAGGAGTCTGCAGTCAAAACACAGCATGGTAAGTGATATTATTAAGAAACAGCTGTGGAAGGATGGGAATCAGATCAGGCTACACCAAGATATGGCATGTAAAGGTAGACTTGACCTTAAAGAGAAATGTACATATGCCCAGAAAGCAAAATGATTTGCCCAGGACTTGCGGCCAGTGAGGACTTAGTATTATACTCATTTAGTCAGAGAGAAGGTATAAATGCACATCTACTGCTCAAATAAAATCAGGGGAAAGTGGATCAGCTATAACTTGAGGTGGGGCAGCCTGGGGCTGGAAGCTAAACTCTGCCCCTTTGTAAGCTGTGTGACCCTGAACAAGTCATCTGAAACAGGTGAGTGCTGGCTTCATCTCTGAAAGCAGATTTTGAACTCAGAGTGGGGAGGATGAACTACAGTAATGGATGTGCTATTCCTGGCATGTGGCTGATTGCCTTCTATCTTATTCCGTAACTTCCCTGACACCATGCTATTCAGTGTCAGCTCTGGGAGTGTTTTCCCCTCTTATTGCTTTTTAAATCCAAGTGTGTGATGCTCGTGAAGAATGACTTCACAGCTGCCGCTCTGATCAAGGTTGTACGGCAAAAACGGAAAATTATCTAAGCACAATTGCTTACCCCCAAATGAGCCTATTAACAGCCTCAGAGACTCACTTGGGGAGCAGTTACTTGCTAAACTCTGTAAACAGTAATGACTATGCCAAGTGACTTGTCATAACTCAGTTCCTCATCGCAGAAATACAGTCACCAGTCTTATCCACCTGTATAGGAAGCTATTTAGAATATGATTTGCCCATTCTTGAGTACCATCGAGCCAGAATAGAACATAGCTGACCCTCTGGTGGGTATTCAGAGGCAGTTAATCTACGTGAGAGGTGACTGTCCTTCCTTCTCCCATGAAGCAGTTGGTGGATTCGAATGCCTTCAGGATTGCAGCATGGATTCATACCACTAGGCCACCAGAGCTCCCTGTATTTGCCCATTCTTGATGTAGCAAAAACCTCTTCATCCTTATGGTCTCACCCAACACATATCTTTCCTTAACCAACCTAGGTTGGCTCCTTTCTATGCACCCCACATGGCCCTGTTCTCTACACTTCCCTCCATTCACTGCTCTTCTGCTTATTTATTTAGTGTTCTCTCTCCTTCCTGAAAATGTACACTCTTTGGCGAACAGCAAGAACATAAAAACAAGCCATATGCCCAACCACAATGGAATGGACTGAGAAACTGTGGTACATTTACACCATGGAATAACAATCAGTAGTTCTCTAAAGAAAGATCACAAAATGACAATTAGGTATAAGACTGTTAAGATTAAAAAAAAAAAAACCTAAAGAAAGGTCTACATGAATATAGAATAAACCTTGAAGAGTTAACAGGGATGGGAAGGGAAAAGGGTAGAAAAATTAATAAATAGGTCTAGTCCCTGGAGAAGGACATCATGCTTGGAAAGGTGGAGGCACAGTGCAGGAGAGGAAGACTGGGTTGATGGAGAGGATGAGATGGATTGATACAGTAACTGGGGTAATGGGAGTGAGTAGGTGTGTTGGAGTCAGTAAAACTGGCTCGAGAGAGAGCATAGTTCAGAGCTACTGTACACAGGGTCTCTATGAGTCACAGGTGACTTAATGGCACATAACAAAAACAAGAAGTTGGGTTAAGGAAAAGGCAATATACAATAAAGGTCTGATTAGACATCAGAATTCATGGATTACAGTAATCAACTATTATTAATGTTATAAAACAAAATGTCTATGAATGATTGAATTAAAATGAGATTTGTAAACTTTCACTCAAGCAAAACAAAACAAAGATCACAGCCGTGAGAACCTCGTGCATGGAACTGTTCTCTTCAGCCATCCACAGAGTCACTACGAGTTGGACATAAAGGCACCTGGTCATTTTGGGTAACACTGAAATGAGGACCCTGTGGCCCTCTACACTGGATCTGGAGGGCTTCTTCAGAGAAGCAAGTTCTCAGTTCTCCCTAGAGCTTTCTTCACGAGACTTGATAGTCTTGAATCCCTGGCTCTGACTTTTTGCTGGCTCATGCTCTTGGGATTCTAGCATGCCTTATGTTGGTACCCACGGTATGACATGTGTTTCCAAGAAATGTCTCATGCTTGTCTAAGCATGATGTTGTTGTTGCTGCTGTGTACGGAGGAGTCAGAACTGACCCACAGCTGACCACCTTTAGGTTTTCAGTGGCAGTTAACTTTATGGGAGATTCTCGGTCCTTCTCACTTGAAGTCGAACCACAAGCCTTTGGGATTACAAGTCATCAGCTTCTTACCACTAGGCCACGAGAGATCTCCAAACATGATCAATAAGGAATATAGTTTATTTAAAACACACAGCAGTCCCCTTTACTAAACCTCTAGATTCAATCACCTGGAAAACAGGGTTCTCTTCTAGCAAGTCTGGATTTTCTCTCTCAGCAGCTGGTGTAGATAGAACTGGAAGCAGTTGTTTTGTTTTGGGTTTTTCTGTTTGACAGGTTGTTTTGTTCGTTATGATTTAAAGAAGGAAATAATAAGGAGAAGTAGCTTTGCAAGGTGAGAATTCACAGCATAGTATAGTAACTTTTCTTCACAAGTACAGTCATCACCATTATACTGACAGAACCACTAATAATTAGAACAGTGGCACGTGACGGCCACTGGGCTCAGTGCTCAACATATGTCATCTCCCAGGAGCGTTCTGAGGTGGGTATGGTTACTTCTCCCATTGCCATTATGTTGTTGTTGTTTGTTGTATACTGTCCAGTCAGAAATGAATCATAGCTGACTGCAGCTGTTTGCCGGCAACTTACAGTGACACCCTGATGGGAGCAAGCACGACGGAGATACACCACTCTGGGAGAGGATCAGAGAGTCAATCCAGCTCAGTTTTATTGGGATAAGCACTGCACTTATATACACAGGAAAACAGGACAGGGTGGGCTTACAGACATGGGACATGTGGATCGGAAACCTCAGCCTCGTGCGGATCACTCCCAGCTCAACAGACACAGCAGCCGTCGTCCCAGGTGGCGAGCTTTCTCGAGCCGGTACAGCCAAACACAGGGGAGCTTTCTCTACCCTGTATTAAAGGCCACTGGGAGGCTTGCACCTGTATGGAGCTCAGGCGACCCGTCCTGGCCAGAGGCCTTCCCTTCCTCCCCATCATTCCGCAAGAGCTGACACTCCACTGGGTTTTCAGAGGTAGTAAATCACATGGGAAGAGTCTGCCCATCTTTCTTGTGTAGGGAAGCTAGTGCATGTCTCTGGACTAGCAGCATAGCTCCTTATCACTATTAAGATTGGGAAAATTACCTGGCACGTAGTTGTTGTTGTGTTATGAGCCATTGAGTTGCCTGCAACTCACAGAGACCCTGTTTACAATAGCTCTGAACCCTGTCCTACCATAAGCCAATCTCTCTGCCTCTGAAACACCTCCTCCATTACTTCAGTTACTGTGTCAATCCATCTCATCTTGGTTCTTCCTTTCCTAAGCTGTCCCTCCATCTTTCCAAGTATGATGTCCTCCTCCAAGGACTGGTCACTCTTGGCAACATGCTCAAAGTATGTGAGACGGAGTCGGCACACAGTAGGTGTTCTTAAGTATTTGCTGAATAATTGTATGAATCATAGTCCATGAAATGATTTCTACATACAATCTGCTGTGCTTCTGAAATCAATAAACCCAAGTGTCATTTAAATGCTTATAAGCCTTGAAATCACATTGATCAGTGTGTATTGACCCAGGGAGCGAGATACTTAACGTTTCCTTTCACCAGATGGGCAGTGGGGACAGGACTGTATCTGAGATACTTCAAAAGACATTCTGTGATGCAGGTAAGCCTGCCTGCCAATTCTCTCCTTAGGCCAAACTTGTGATGAATTTTTACATGAATACTTGTATATTTATGAGCTATGAACAAGTTCGCTATGTGTATTTATGTCATGTTTCCAGAGCATCTGTCCTACTCTAGGGTCTGTGCTACCCTGTCGGGGAAGAAACACATGACTCGGGTAGGTCTCATTTACGACTTCTAAATAAATACAAGGTCACATGTTCTAGAGAACAGAGTGTTCTAATGGGGCAAAATACTCGAAATCCAGACTCACCTCAGAGTATTAGAGCCATGTTACCTTCAAAACTGCTTACAACTTACTTCTTCTTTGTACACACTGCCATTCCGAGAGGAAACAGATACTATAGTCAGATGACGGGTTCTCTAACTTTGAGGTTACTGCTTTCACTTCTTTTAGCCTCAGTTTCCTTTTCTAAAATTAAACTACGCACATTGCTGTTGAGTTGGAAGCACCTCAAGGCTGACCCTCTATTGGGTTTCTGAGGCTGTAAACTGCATAGGAGGAGACCGTTCATCCTCCTCATGCAGAGGTACTGGTGGATTCAAACCTTCAGAGAGATGAGGTCTTTACAGACTACAGTACCACTGGAGTGACTTTTTTTTTTTTTTTAAATTAGGCGGATTGGGTTCAGTGATGACTAAGACTCCTTCTAGTTCTGAATTTTGTAACATGTAGTGCCTAAAAAGGTGCCCTGACAAGCATAGAAGTGAAGCTGCTAATTAAAAGGCTGGCAGTTCAAATCCACTCACTACTCGTAGGGTAAAGATGTGGCAGTCTGTTTCTGTGATTTCAACCTTGGAAACTGTATAGGGAATTTACATACTGTGCCCTTCAGGGTCATTACACACTGGAATTGATTTCATGGCAATGGGTCTGACTCTGGGTTTTTCTTGTGCTATAGTAAATGCATCAGTTCATGCTTTCATTATTCAAATATTTACTGAGCACTACTTGTGGTCCAGGAAATGGGCAAGGAAATATACATGCAAAGGTGTATAATACACAATGCCTACAAACATTATAACCTTCATAAAGGAGATGAGCACTGCCATGAGGCATACAGTAATAATAACAAGATACTTATTTGCATTTACTGAGTGCTTATTTAAAACGTAGCATTTTATGGGCCTTATTTAATTTTCATTTTAGAATAATTCTGAATGGAGGTGGGTGTGTTGGAGATGATGAGTTGACCCATGTTAGAGCAGGGTTCAGAGCTATTATATATAGGGTTTCATAGGCACTTAACATCAGCAACAACTAGGCTATTAATTCCCCCATTTATTCATGATGAGACTGAAGTCTGGAGACATCACACAACTTGCCTCAAATCATATTAGAAAGTTGGGTCTTGAACCCAGAACCTGACAAAATCCAAGGCCACAGCCTTGCTTACTATACTTTGGTACAGATGCACTTACATAAACAAATAAAATGCAAAGAAAAAATATCTTGAGAATGGTAGCATTTATTGTGCACCTACTACTAAGTGGTGGAATTGTGTTAAATGACACACTCATCACCACACTTAAATACATCTTATAATGTAATGCGATTATGCACTTTATAAGTTGCCTCTTGAAGATCTCCACTCTACCACCATATTCACTGAGCTCAACCACTGCAGGGTCACAGCAGCCAGACAGACTACATGTAAACGAATGAGCACGATCATGTTGTAAAAATCCTGTTGTGAAATACTATTTCTCTTTTGATTTTTCCTCAAATATCAAAATGGTATACAAAGTATTCTGAGATTACTTGGGGATAAAAGCAGTAGAGGGATTTGGCCCACAGGTTTTAGTTTGCCAATCCCCGATCTGGGATCTGAACCCAGAAAGTTTGAGAACTTGTTCTTTTTATTACTAGGGATAGTCTATACTCACATTCTCAAGACTCAACGCTATCAAATCAGAACCGATTCATAGCTGACCCTCAGTAGGTTTTTAGAGGCTGTAAACTGTACAGGAGAAGATGGCCCATCTTTCTCCAGGGGAAGGGTTGGCAGATGCAGACCACAGAGATGCACCCATCTGGAGTTAACAGCACAATTCCCTACAGACTATGCCTCTTTTACTCCAGAATCTGCTTGTTTTTGTAAATGCTACCAGTTCTGAGAGTATTCGAGGAGGATGACCAAAGGATTCAAAATGCACACACTCTTCATGTGAACTCTATCTAGACTGAAGCACTTCCCTGCTGTTCCTGGCGATACCTCAGAGCCACTGTAAGAAGTGTTTCTATGGAAACTGACCTGGTCTCCCTGCTTTGGTGATCCTCTTTAAATCTTCTTCCCAAACCAAAATATGAATATAGAGCTGGAGACCATTAATTATGCCCTTATCTATTTTCCCAAGATAGTTAGCATCTGGCATTTTAGATACCCCAAATTTATTGGTAGTCTGTATCTGTTAACAGACCACTATGGTTTTATAAGAAAATGGAATAAATATTGTTTATGAAGGTTCATCTTTTTTATTAGGCTTAGAGTTCTTAATGAATGAAAATGGAATGCAGATGGTGTTTTTGCTTCTTTGCTGTATCTTCAAGTTCAGCTATTATAATTTAACAGATTAACTTAAGAGGATGTTGGCAAAGAAACCTCCTTGGAAATGTATCGGAATTAGCCGGAAAAGCTTTTACTCTTTCTTAAAGAGAAATTACATTTATGTAAAAGGTGGGAGGAGAAAAAGCAAACTTGGATCATAGGTCTGTAATCACTTTTCAAATTACAGAAGATGTTGTCCATCGTGGCGAAATGGGGCTCTGACAAGAAGTCAATCAGGTGTATTTGCTGCATCGATTAGCACTTCAGGAGTGGAGGGAGAGGGCCAGCCTTTACCCAAGGCCAGCTCACCAGGGAATAGATAAGCCCAGAGTGTTCAGAAGCATCCACTCCATGCAGACATTTTGCTCTGTTTACTCTCCCAAATCAAGCAGACACGCCACTGAGGTCTTTCATACTTGTGAAGAGGCTGAGAGCCCTTCTGCTAGGAGTGACACTAAATCAGACTGCAGTGAATCAAAGTAGGAAGTCAGTCTAGTGTTCAGAGCAGGGCTTCTGAGTCCAGACCAGTCACCAACCACCAGACTCCCCAAACACACAAAAGGTTAGCATGCTCGGTTGATAGCCAAAAGGCTGAAAGTTCAAGTCTAACCAGAGATCCCTCAGAAGCAAGGCAGAGTGATCTACACTTGAAAAACTAGCCAAGAAAAACCCCAAGGAACATATTTCCACTCTTATACACCTAAATGTCTCATGAGTCGGGTGGTCTCAAGGGAAACTGATTATTTGTAGGTTATGCTGCTTAATTCCTCAGGGTATATGTTGGGGGGGGGCGGGCACACGATAGAGAGCAAGACTGAGAGGAAGGAAGATAGAGAGGAGGTAAAAGGAGAGATAGGAAAGACTGAAGAAGACAGAGTGTGTGGGGGTGTCATCTGTAAACTGAGGATGGCAATATTATTGACATGAAGGTATTAGGATAATTAATACGATAAGAGTTGTAAAATGCTTAGCACTATGCTTAATATAGGAAACTTTTCCAAACTGACAGTTACTATACTCAGCAGTATCTAGAACCAGTCAGCATGAGGTGAGCCTCTTTCTGCCGCTCCACCTCCACCCACCAGCTCAGATGATGAATTAACTGCATTTAGTGCAATACATGAATATCTGTGGTCATTACAGTGTTGTGGTTCAGGAGTTAAGTTCCAGGGGTAGACAGATCCAGGGTTCAGTCTCTATGCTAATTACCAGCTATACATTCTTGGTGTGATGGTTAATTTTACATGTCATCTTGAATCACGGCCAGTAGATGGGTTAAAAACTAGTTTTTAAACTGTCATGCAGTAGTTAGTCGTTTTGAGATCAAATTATTTTCTCCTGTGAATTTTTTGTTGGAACTCTTGTGTCTTCAATTTTTTTTTTAAAAAAGGATTTTGAATAAAATGAAGAAAACAGAGGTTAACACGGGTTTTTATACAATTAGTTGGACATACATGTCCCAAGTGGTTTCTAGTGCTGAGACTGGTGGAATGAGGCCAGTTTTATCATATTTCGAACCACTATCACAAGTCTCTTCTTGGGGGCTAGGATTTTGAAGCTCTGTCTCACTTACTTTTGGCATGTGGCCAGGAGAGATCTGTCTTTGAAGAAGGACATCATGCTCGGTAGGGTGGATAGACAGTGCAGGAGAGGGAGACTCCGGAGGAGATGGATTGATACAGTAACTGGAGTGATGGGGGTTGGTGTGTCAGAATTAGTGAGACTGGCTCAGAACAAGGTAGGGTTCAGAGCTGCTGTACACAGGGTGACTATACAACGCAAGTGACTCAACAGCACATAGTAACGATAACATACTATGACAGTTTTGAAAGCAGGAGTGGCATCCCTTCCTAAACAACATGCCTCCGGAAACTCTATGAGCTTTGATAAATGTGATAGTTGTAGAGGGGCTTCAGGCCTTTTTTTCATAGAGTCACTGTAAATTGTGCTCGACTCAAAGACAATCAACAACAAAAACAACAACAACCAGAGGGAAGCAGACACTACAAATGGGAGCATCTCATTAAACTCTGCGGTTGTTGTTAGGGACTAAAGACTCAGAATCAACTTATAGCTGATCCTCCACTGCATTTTCAGAGGCAATAAATCACATGGAAAGAGACTGCTGATTTTTCACCCCACTATGCAGAAAATGTAAGTGGATCACAAAAGGGTGAAATTAAAGCCAGGGAGCGTTGCTGGCTTAGTGGTAAGGAAGTCCACTGTCCGAATGCAAAGGCATGTGGTTTGAATCTACCAGCTACTTCAAGGGAGAAAGATGGGTTACTGCATCCCATGTGATTCACTGCCTCTGAAAACCAGCTGGAGGATCAGCTATGGGTTGGTTTTGACTTGATGGTACTCAACCACAATAGCAACAATATGTATGTCAGCGTAAACATATACTCTGTACGGTTTTCAGTGGCTGGTTGTTTTAGAAGCAGATTACCAGGTCTTTCTTCTGACATGACTCTGGGTGGCCTTAAACGGCTAACCTTAGCAGCTGAGATTTCATTATGTGCACCACTGAGGAACACCTATGAAATATGTAACCTGTGATTAAATCAATTGGCCTGGAGCAGATTATTCCCCACAGTGTGGGTGGACCTCATTCGATCAGTTTAAATTCTTGAAAGTTAAAAAGGGTTTCCCTAGGGTGCAGTCTCTCTCCCTTGCCTACACATGGGCATCTTTACAGTCTTTTCTGCCACTCCCAGCAAAGTGAGCAACTCAGTCACTCCTCCGCTCTTGTAAGGAAGTCCAAGGACAAAAATGGTTCTTGCCTGGTTTTGGCTCTGGCAGACCAGCCTGATGATGACAAGAGGAAAGAAAGGGAGGTGGGAAAGTGGAGATTACAGCCCAGTGGCTTTAACACCAGTCTCACCTCGAACCTGCTAGGATACCTGACATCCGTGAAATATACAGCAGGGAGAAGAAGTAATTAGGTGGCTTTTTACAGCTCTCTATAACTGATACGAATTAGCGGGAGCACCACGGAGAGAATTCTTTTTATGTCCTGGCATATATCTTTCGGAACAAAGCAGAACTAGCATTTATCCTGAATAGAGATCTCAGTTGCTTCAACCCAGCACTGTGAAAACATTGTCTGCGACAGCAAAATGAGAGGCAAAGACAGTCACAGCTCCTCTAATTCACACCTACGTGGAGAAAGCCCAACCAGTCCTGCCTGGCTTTGACTTCTGCTTTCTCCCTATTCCCTCTCCAATTAAGACATAGAAGAGGTGAGAAGAGTCATTTGGCTGAGAAAGTTGGAAATCTTAGATGCAGTGTAAAGTAGGAGTTTTCTCTTGGGCAAATTTATGGCATTTGAGAAGCTGTCCTCTGCATTTGCAAGGACAGAGATGAGACACTCCAGTGGCTGGCCTGCACTCTGAGGATTCTGAGGACTTGATCACTGGCACATGCAGAAGGCACTGGGTTCCATGTGGAAATGCCTTCATCTCCATCACTTGGGGTTTGTTTCACAGACACTTTGTGAAACAGATGAGGGGTACAGTGATAATTTTGCTCATTTTACAGATGAAGAAAATAAGGACCAGAGAGGGTCACACAGATAGCTGGTTGTGGAGATGCACCACAAACGTCTGTCTTCAGCTCTAAATGGTGCCCTCTTTCTTCTCAGTGAGTGCCGGTGGCACAGTCTGTAAGGAGTTGTGTTGCTCACTCAATGGTTATGCCTCTTTGAACATTAGAATCTACTCAATGCTCCACAGGAGAAAGGTGGGCAATCTCCTCCAATGTGATTCACAGCTTAAGAAATCCAATGGTGTGTCAGCTATGAATCAGTTCCAAGTCAGAACAACGGGTTGTGGTTGAGTTTCCCTCTTAAGTGGCAATTTACATTTGAGGGCATTCTGCAGGTTTCAACGCATTCTGGCATGCACAATATAATCTGAATCCTCAGTATGGAATAAGTGTGTATCCTATTATTTACAAAAGAAAAAGAAGCTGAATAGCTTGTGCATCATTTGTATAATACTGGGAGCTGAAGCACAATTCCAGTTTTCTCACTCATTATATCTTCCTGACAATCATTTACTGGTTACAAGAACATGGAGACAAGTGTCAAAGCAGAGAGAACAACTATAATGTGGGTTCTAAGGCCAGACAATCACACTTATGAGAGAATATTATGAGTTGAGTGAGGCTGATAGGTAGGGAAGGATCTAAGGGGTGTGGTAGTAGATGAAATGGAAGTCTAGGTGAGGCTGAGTCCCACAGGGCCTTGTAAGTCTAGTCCAGTGGGTTTTCAGAAGCTGTTCTGACTCGAATTAGGAAGCCAAAGGCCAGGAATCCAATGAGATCTAACGTGCCATGCTGAAAGATGACTGTCTGCTCTGTACAAACGAAATTAATTGAAATGCATCAAGGGTAGTGGCAGGGAAACAGGAGGGAAGTTTTTGAAGTGGTCTGGACTAGAAGTGAGGGAATGGCAGTGCAGGAGGAAGACAGTGAGAGCACGGGGAGGACCACCTGTTCCCATCCTCCAAACAACAAACCAAGGAGAGGCCTGGGAAAGTTCTGCACTGGAAAGGAGCAGGAAATCAGAGTCCTTTAAATCCTCATGGAGAAAGTAGGAAACCCATTATCACACAGCTCATGAGGAAGAGAAGGTGGATCTGAACTCCAAATTAGCGGTCACTTACAGGTTCAAAGATCTGGGAGGTGTCTGCTCCTACATGTGGTTTCCAGAAGGGCATCCTGAGGACAGCTCTTGGCAAACAGATGCAAGTGAAGCCCAGTGATTTTCTCAGCACACAAAGGAAGAGTAGATGGGAAAACTACAGGCTCTCTTCCCTCTCCTCCCCCCTTAAAATGTTTTAATTGCGATTTTAATGAAAGTGTACAGAGAAGTTGGATTTTCACCCATTCACTGTTGCACAATTTCCTCCCTCCCTTCCTCCTTTCCCCTTTCCCCCAGTCTACTTGGCAAAGAACCTCTTATTCTGGACTGTTGTCACACAAATAATCCCTAATCATATATTCCTTTCAAATAGTTCTTTCCTTCTCTTCCACTGCAGTGTTCATGCTCTATTCCCTGTTTTCCTAGTTTTACCCTAACCCCCATGTCACTCATGTTATTTTTCCCCCCTGATTCTTTAATTTTTATTTTTTATTTTATACTACTTTGCTTATAAAGCTCATATACATTGTTTTTCACACTGGATCTTTCTCATTTCCTTTCCCCATCTCTCCCTCTACCCATCAAATCGTGTGACTCTATGATTACCCGCCTGCCCATCCTCATCCCTCTGGTCTAACCCTTCCCCCATTGAATCCTTCTACACATTTTACTAGTTATCTTTCAATTTCTACTGTAATGGTCTAATAGAGGATTTGTCTTTATGAGACTGAGTTAGTTCACTTAGCACAAAGCACTCTAGTTCTTTCAGTTCATAACAGTGGCATTATGAAGCATTTGTCCTTTTGTAACTGAGATATTTCACTCAGCATATTGTCCTCCAAGGTCTCTAACTCTTTTGCAGCACATTGTCTACTTGACAAAACTTGTCTCATTACAAAAGACCTGGGGGAGGGCAGTATATGGCCACAGCAGATAACAAAGATGGCTATTCCTGACTAAAAAGAAACACTCTGGAAAGAGTAAAGAGCTACTACAAGAACATGCAACAAATTTTTTTTTGAGAAGATGAAATGTACATGTGCCTGCAAAGTAGACTGGGAGTTTGAAGGAGCCACATTATTCCAGACTGGGATGAGCTAAGGAATTCATGAAAATATTGTTGCCTCTCAGGGAGCTCTGGTCTGTTGAGGAATGTTGGGGAGGAAAGGGGGGGCCTCTAGCTAGGACAGATCACTTAGCTTCAGATAAGTGCAAGCCTCCCAATGGCCTTTAATATGGGATAAAGAAAGCTCTCCTGTGTTCGGCTGTACCGGCTTAAGAAAACTCGCCACCTGGGAAGATGGTTGCCCCATCTGTTGAGCTTGGAGTAGTTTGCATGAGGCTGAGGTTCTCCTATCCAATCTGCATGCTCCATGTCTGCAAACCCACCCTATCCTGTCTTCCTATTTACTTACTCATATGTAAGTGTGTTCAGCTCCCAATAAAATTGAGCTGGATCGACTCTCTGAATGGTTCCCAGAGTGGAGTGTCTTCATTGTGCTTACTCTCATCAGGGTGTCGCTGTCGGCAAATGGACAGCAACACTGGTCATATAACCTGTTCTCCTAAGCCAAAGGCCACACCCCTCTGGTGGTTGGAATCCACCAGTGACTCTGCAGGAGAAAGATAAAGGAATCTTCTCCTGTGTCACTAATAGCCTTGGAAACTTATCTGAGTACATTTCAACTGGAAAGCATCTTACTTTGGGGACTACTCTATTTCTTCCTTTTAATCTTCCCAACAACCCTAGGATGATACAGATATAAAATTCTATACATTTTTAAATGAATGATCAAGGGTTCAAAGAGGTTAGGTATGTGCTCTACATTACACAGCTAGTTAAGCTTATCTCAAGAAAAAGCATATTTAAAAATATTGTTGTTATGTGCCTTCAAGTCACCTATGACACACAGCAATCCTATTAACAATGGCTTAGAACTTTGCCCAATCCTGAGCCAACTTCACCATCTCTGACACACCTGACCCCATTACCATGTGCCAATCCATCTCATCTAGAGTCTTCCTCTTCTTGCACTGTTTCTCAACCCTTCCAAGCATCATGTCAAGCATTGTGTCCTTCAAAGACTGGCCAGTCCTGACATGCCCCAAGTATGTGAGACAGAGCTTCAAAATTCTTGCCTGTGTCTGAAGATACACATCAAACATTTGGCCTTACAGATAACAGGTCCCACAAATGGTACCATCGACCTGGACACCGGTGTCAGGGGCTTCCTGCTGCCCTTGCAAACTCGGGCTGAGAACGCCAAACAGAGGGCGAAGGCTTCACTGGGGGCCCTTACTGTGGACTTCAACGTCTCTTCTTCTTGTGCTCCTTCTTTATTGGTATTAATACGACTAACAGCTACAACTACAACTACCAGGATGAAGTATGGGGCCCAACACTGTTTTGGATATTTAAGCTGAGGGAGGATGGCTGCTGGTGAGCCATCTGTCTTCACATCTTCTCCAGCCACTTGATTCTTTGAAATGATTTACACACGAAGGAGGCCTCCTCACTGACTTCTTCTGGCGCCAGCACGTGCTTAGTCCAAACAATGCAAGATTTATGGCACTCCTTTATTTGAGTTGATTCCAATGTGTCAGCAGATATGAATTGCAACATGAAATAATTGCACTTGAAAGTGAAATGCAGGCCTAAGGATTCTGGTTGGATATTTTTTTTTAAATGCCAGCAATTTCTGAAAGGTTGGATTTATTTAGTGCCTATTCCCCCCTCCTCTTGAGCACTTAGAGACCTCAGCATCTAGGAATGCTATTCCGGCTACCTTTATTACAGACTACTTTATCAATTACTCTGACAGTTATTCATACTATACATGGATGTACTTTATAGTTGTCACATGTGCTCTGTAGACAAGGTAATAAAACGTATAATGCATCTTTCTTATCGGTGCATTCTAATGGGTGGAACAAGGCAGAGGCTCTTGAATGGGGATCTCTCAGATGTGTGACAGAATGAAAGTAGCCTGAATTTATATATAAACAAATTAATGGAGTCTTTAATGCAGCACAAGAAGGGGGTTCCCACAAGGAAGATTAGCAATTAGGGCAGGAAGAGGCCCATTAAATCATCTTATCCATCCTCAAATATGTGGGCTGTGCCCTGCCACAAAAACCCCTTGCAGGTTAAATTATCTAAGCCCCTGGGATTGTGTGACTGCCCCTGGGGAAAAGCTGGTTGCCCAATCAATCTCTCCATTCCAATTCTTTGAGTCACATGGCAAGAGAATGGGAAAAAATTTAAGAAACAGTGAATGTTTCCCAAAGAAAGTTATATATATATAATTTGCTTCTTCATCTTCCTTTCAGTCTTCAAAAATAATTTTTTACTTTAAGAAATGACATTTTAGGATCATTTATTATCCATCTCCTATGGTTTTGTGCTTTTTTTAAAAAAAATTTTGGGTAAAAATAGACAGCAAATAAAGATTGGAAAAGTGCAGAGGATACTTGTGGACCGGGGTTCATAAATTCCAAGTTTGCATCTTGACTTAGAATTTACCAAGTACAGGGTCTTAGAAGGGTTTCCACTCCATGTGTGTCTTCTTATCTGTAAAATGACTCTTCACATTATTCGATGGATTCATTGTGACCTGCTTTTTGTCTGTTTAGCTTTAGCATGCACCTATTGTCTGTCTGTAACTCACTCCCTTTGAGTCAGAATCGACTTACAGCTGACTCTTTATTGGATTTCTGACTATAAATCCCATGGGAGGAGACTGCCTATCTCTTTCCCTCCGAGTCACTAATGCACTTAAACTACCAGAGAGGAGCAGCCCTTTGGATGACAGCATGGCTCCCTACAGTCTAAGCCATCAGAACTTCTTGTTGTAAGGTTCTGTCAAGTTGACAACTCTATGAGAAACTGACCTGAACCCTGCTGCCCTATCCGGAGCCATTCTCATCATCTCTGATGTACCTGAGCCGTTGTTACAGTCCCTGTGTCAATCCACCTTGTTGAGGATCTTTCTCTTTCTCTAGGAATGTGCAAATACATTAGAAAATAAAATCAAAGTCCCTGCTCTCAAAAGATTTAAAGTACAGGAGGATAAAGGAGGGTACACTGCCACTAAACATCTAATTAAAAGACATTTAATGAGCCCAGAGAGGGTTATGTACCTCTCTGGTGGTTCGAATCCACTAGCCAGCTCCACAACTGAAAGATGGGCAGTGTCTTCCGGTGTGATTTAGAGCCACAGAAACATCATAGAGGGTCAGTCATGAGCTGGCCTGACTCAGCAGCGATGAGTTTGTTGGATTGTGTTAGAAAATAGGTAACTTGTAAAGAAGAACAGATTAGTATAGAGAAGGAAAGGACTCTTGAGGAAATGGAACCAGAGCTGACCAGTATGGAGGATAAATAGGGAGTTAATCAAACACAGGGAGAAGAAAAAAAAAATTAAAGGGACAAGGAGCAACAAGAAAAGACTGTGCCAGGCTGGAAAGGAAATGAATTCTATATACAATGTTATAAGCCTTTGCCCAGATGTAGGAAACCTGGGCTGTTAGAACAGAATGAGGTTTTCCGTGGGTGTGCTGGCAGTTGAACTGGTTTTCACTCCTTCTCTGAGACTTAGTTTCTGTGGTTCTCTACTCTGTACTTTCTTGCTGCATTATCTTTGTACCTCAGCAACATTCCTCGGATGATCAATTAAATGTCATCTCCTCACAGAATTAAAACAATGCTGCTTGTTCTCCAGGTCATTAATGAGAGGCTCACACATACTAACCTGAGATGAGGTGACCTCACCATAGTTTTGCTTATCACACTGTCCTATAATTGATTATTTACCTGGCTGCTGGGTGATGAGTCTTCAGGAGGAAAGGGGTTCTTCTGATTTACTTTTGTGCCTCACTTCCTGCTATTCAGTGTGTGCTCAGCAAATGTTTGATCAAGACACTTTAATTTTACAGGTGAGGGAATCAGGAAACAATCAGGACTTCTCTAAGAGGCCGAAGTGAGCTCTGGTTTTTAAGGATGAACTTTTACACCCTATGGAATATTTAACACTAACCCTCTCAATGATGCTTATACATTTCTAGAAAAAGAAATAAAAATGAAGGGAGGAAGTATTGGAAGTATGCTGAGGCCGGAGGAATGGCCTCAGAGTTTTAAGGTACATTCATCTGAGCGGCAGGAATATAGCAACGTGGGCCAGAAACCATGCTGATGAGTGCCAGGGGGCTACTGGAGTTGTCCCAAATGAGGCTACAGTAAAATCTCATTATTTCAGATCCCACTAATTCTGAATTTGGACAGAAACTGGGCTGCATTCCCACTGCTCAATAAACTTGTTTTCCATAAAGTATTCTAAGTTATTAGAATGAAGAACATCAAAAGGAGAGCTGATTCACTCATAAACATTTGCTGAATGCCAACTTTATTTTTCTTTTATGACCAGAATCACGTACATCATTGTGGGGTGCTTTAAAATTTACAAAGAACTTTCACACACATTCTCTGTCTACTGACTGCCACAGATCACTGAAGAAGGCCATGGCCCTCTTCATCGCCAGCTTGCTATTTGGAAACCTTGGGTTCACAGAAGTGACATGACTCACCCACAACTGTTTAACTTTGTATAAAGGAATGGATTTTATTCTGCTTGAGAGTGAAAGAGCAAGGATTTTAAATCATCTAATAAAGCATTTTTTATTTTTCCTCTTATTGACGTATTCATACAGAAAACTGCACTAAACATAAAACCAAACTTATTGCCACTGAGTAGATTCTGAGTCAGACAGACCCTCCACATGATATACTGCTCTACAGTGTTTCCAAGGCCAGAACCTTCACAGAAGCTGGCTGCTTTAACCATCTCCTTTCAAGTGGCTGCTGGATTTTTCCTGTCATTATCAGAGGTACAGTCATGTACAGAGTACATGTTACTGCCTGATGTATGGTGTTAATGTGTAAAACAGATGAATGATGGATTTTATTACAGTCACAGATGACAAATGTCAAATAACAAAGTTCATAATGAGGATTCCCCCCCTTCTTTTATCTTTTCATGCACTTAAAAAAAAATATAATGTGCTTTTTGGCCAACAACTTCATGTTCCCTGGGATGATTTGTTTGTTTGTTTGTTTTTAACAAGTGCTGCTTATTAATTTACAAAAATATCTTCAAGGAAGAGGTAGCTGTTAACATACACATAGAAAGTGTGTGTTATTTTTGAAAAAAAAAGCATTTAAGTAAAGATGACTTGTGAAAGATATATACATAAACAAGGATTGGATTTATGTCTGGTTAGTAAGATAGGGGAGCTAATTTCCATTTTCCTTATCACAACTCTTCCATATTTTTCAGATTTTGTACAACAAATATATGCTATATTTGCAAACAAGTGTTTCAAAGGTAGAGTTCTTGTTTTGCATGGAGGAGATGTAGGTTCAATTCCTGGCCAATGCATCTTAAGTAAAATCAGTACACATCTATGAATGGAGGCTTGTATGTTGCTGCAATGCTGAACAACTGTCAATGGTTCTTCCTGACTAGGAAGAAAGGCCTGGTGATCTAATTAAAAATGCAGCCACCAAAGACTCCGTGGATCACAACAGTCCAACTGTGCTGAACAAGGATCACTACAAGTTGCTGGCCAATTCAAGAGCAGCTAACAATAACAAGTTTATGAACAGGTAAGGCATTAAAAAAGACATTTAGATCAGGCTCTACCTGTTATCACTGTGTGATCTGGGGCCAGCAATTAATGTCTCTGAGCCCCAGTTTGATTGCCAACAAAATGGCTTATACAGTATCTAACTTATAAGATTAGTATGAAGATCAGTCGAAAGAGAAGTGAAAGGACTTTGAAAACTACAAAGAGACTTTTAAGCATAAAAGTTTCTTTTTATCATCATATCAGATGAAGTTTTTGTTAAGGGCTAGGATGGCTGTATGATAGGCTATAGATAAGAGAGGGGGAAATCCGCAAAAACACAAGCACAGTCTTTGACAGCAGCTAAATAAACATGAAAGAGTATGCACCTCTATCCACATGGGTAAATATATCACACTGCACTGTCGGAGGCAGGAGATGATGCATCTCCGTATCTCAGAGTTGCAGAAACTCTCATCGGAGCCATTTATACAGAAGATGAAGTAGCTTCAAAAGTGAGCTTATGACTGTCTTGAGTTTAGACGGTTTCCAGGAAAAAAAAAAAATCTTATTTTCAAAAATTTAAACATATAATTTCAAAACACCCTACACATCTCTTAGACATCATAAAAGATTCAGACCTCAGTCTCTGGTGGTGCCACCATTATTTATTTAGATACCGAGGCGGTGTTGCCCTGATAATTTCTTGCAGGTTTGAAAATCTCCTGATTTTCTAAATAGTTTAAGAAGTCAAATGTATTCTGGCATGCAAATCCCTGAGCTCTGTGACTGAGGCAGCTGGAGGAGGGGTAAGCATTGGAGGAGAGTGGTGATCCCGGTAGAAGCCTGTGATTGAAGCCATAGTACAGGGCTGGGCAAGTTTAAATGGCTGCACAGGGCATCTGACACAGGGTCTATCAGGCACCCTAATCAGTGACCTCAATGGCACGGATCTTGGTCCCTCGTGCCCACAGATCTTCTCTTTTCTGCCATCCCCAAGTCTGCAGCGTCATCCTGTAGAACAGTGCTGTTGCTGTTGGTTACCCTCAAGACACTTACAATTCATATTGACCTTACACATTACAACAAACTCTGGTCCTGTGCCATTTTCATTATCACTGGCATGTCTGAGTCGATAGCTTTGGTGTTTTGGTTACTGTATCAAACCACCTAAGGAGGAACTTTCTATGTTTTAGTTGATCCTCTACCAAATATGATGTCCTTTTCAAGTCACCACCAACAGTTGACTGTGTAAGTGTGAGGTCTAAAATAGGATGCTACAGCGAAGTCTTAGCTCAGTGACATCAGCAGAGCGCACCTGCTTCTCACAGGGTCATGACCTCAACAGATGCTAGTAAACTTTCTGCATCTCACCCTTGGATCTAAGCACACTTGCAAGCACTCCAGGATACTCAGTGATCGGGGCTGTGAATGCAGATTCTCCTGATCCTTAAAGAGCTGTAGAGATTATCAGATTTCTGTACTCCAGGACCTTCCTCTACAGTGCTTGACAGTATCGTATGTAGGTGCTCCTACACAGAGTATTTTCTGGTCTCTACTCTGATGGCCTAGTGATAAGAAGCTGCACTGCAATCCCAAAGGCATGTGGTTCGAATCCACCAGCTGCTCTGAAGAAGGATGGGCAATCTCCACCCAAGTGATTAAATAGCTTCTGAAAACCCAGTGGAAGGTCACCCATGGGTCAGTTCGAGCTGGACAGCATACAACAACAACTCTGATGACTTAGTGTTAAGGAATTGCACTGCCAATTCAAACCTGCACAGTTTGAATCCACCAGCTGCTCTGCAGAAGGACAGGCAATGTCCCTGCATGTGATTTACTACCTCTGAAAAACTGCTGGAGGGTCAGCTATGGGTCCATTGTGACTCAACAGTACATAACAATAACAACAATAATAACATTGTTGTTGTTGTTGTTATGTGCCATCGAGTCCTTTCCGACTCATAGCGACCCTATGCACAACAGCTCTAAACCCTGCTCTATCCTGCGCCAACCGCACCGCCTCTGACACACCCATCC
>NW_006399755.1:15650460-15653303 GCF_000299155.1 Elephantulus edwardii
GTGTGTTCTGTTGTGCATAGGGTTTTCAGAGGCCTGCTATTTCAGAAGTGGGTGGCCAATCCTTCTTCCTAGTCTGTCTTAATCTGAATGGTGTCTTTAATAAATAAATTTTATATAACAAACTTCTTGTTGTTGTTGATTGCCATGAAGTCGAGCACAACTCATAGAGAGCGACACTATGAACAAAAGGCCTAAACCCTTTCTATAACTACCGTCCTTTATCAAAGTTCATAGGGTTTCCAGAGGCATGTTGTTTAGGAAGTGGATGCCACTCCTGCTTCCAAACCTGTCCTAAACTGAGAGCTCCACCATATGTAATTATTATGGCATTTGGTACCCTAATGACACAAGGTTCAGCATCATAGCAATCCCACACCACCTCAGTAAATAGCATACTGACAGAAGAGTGCTGTACCACTTAGAAGAATGCTAGAAATATGCTATCTGGATTTTTATTTGTGCTTGCTTCGGCAGCATATATACTAAAACTGGAACGATACTAACAAAATATAACAAACTACTCATCTAGAATTCAAAGGCACCCTAGGAAGGACAGGTGTGGCTAAAATAAAGTTAACTGTGTTATTCAAGCTCACAAAAAAAGCAGGGCAACTTCCATGATCTATTTCAGGAAGATTGTAGTTGACAGAATTGAGGTTTAGCCATCTACAAGGGTCAAAGGTTCTGGGGGGGAAATGCTAGACTAGGAGGTGAATCAGAGGTTGTTTTACTTCTGCAATGAGCAATGCAGTGGAAGTCCAAAGACATCTCTTGTGTACCCAGGACAGGTTGCGATGAGGAACATACAACAATGATCAAATCATGACTTTACCCTTGAGTCACTCACAATCTAGAATCTGTGTCAGGCTCTTTGTTTAAAAACCTTTTAATCCTTCCTATTTGCAAATTGTTGAGGCACATAAATGCTTTATTGGCTTAGAATATTTCTAATCCAAAGCAAGTTAATAAAAATTACAAGAACTATAGCAGAAAAAACAAATGATGACAGAGTGAATCGGGAAATCACTCACACGTTTTGTCCTGAGTAGCAAGCACACTCATGCAACAGTTTGTTTGTTGTAGCTGAAAAACTGGGGTGCAGGAATCTTTGTGGTGAAGAGGACACCTTAATCACTGGGCCATCTTGACAATTTACTCCCTCTCTGATCCTCAATGTCATCTTCTATAGAAAAAGTTAGAATCTGTTTTGCAAGATTGTTATGAAGCCTGGGTAGTTCATGTATGCCCTTACATTTCTGAGAGGACAGGGGTGGGGGGGTGGAGGTGGGCTGCCATAAGGTTTGTTGATTTCTACAAATATTAAGTGAGGAGTATGGAAAGCACTTAGAAAAGACCTGGCAGTCCTTAGTAAGTGCTCAACAACTGGAGGCTGCCATCATTATTCTACTACGCATGTGTGAGGCTGTGATGCTGTAGAGGTTTGTGAGCTGAGAGAATGCTGTATGACACACAAGTACAGTTTCAAATACCAGGAGGGTAACCTTTGGTGGATACGTTTCAGTGGTATTTCCAGAGAAGACAGACTAGAAAGAAAAGCCTGGCAATGTATTTCTGAAAATTAGCTAATGAAAACCTTACAACAAGCTATTCCTTTTATTGCTAGAGGATTAGCTATCCTAGGAATATCACAAGATTGTGAAGAGGGCACAGGGCTAGACAACACTGTACACAGATTTCCATGACCTAGGTAGAGTCAACAGCAACTAACAACAATATTGTCATCCTTATTATGAGGGAGCTCTGGTGGCCTAGCGGGTAAGGACTGGTGCTGCCAACCTAAAGAGGCATGGTTTGAATTCACCAGCTGCTGCTCAGGATTACTTCTGAGGACTGGAAATCTCCACCAGTGATCTAGAGTCTCTGAAAACCTGCCAGGGGGGCAGGTAGGAGTTAATTCTAACTAGAAGATGCCTAAAAACAGCATTAGTAATTGTTTTTATAACAAAAAAGTTCAAATTGAGTTGAAGGTCAAATAGAGACTTCTGAAATAAGCCCAGATTCTTTCCAGGAGCCTCGGACAATTCCCCAGACTGAACTCCCCCAAACTGGAGAAGGATGGATGTTATCTCACCTTGACTCAATCTCCCACTCTGTCAATACAGTTTTGTTTTGTTTCTTTCTACACCAGAACCATTAATGTTTCTACACCAGAACTGTTAATGTGGCTCCATCTCAGGCTGCCACCGCAAATCACTTGCAGGAAGCACAAAGAATCACCATACCAGTGCTGCGTCTAATTACAGTATCACCATTTTGATACAAACAGCTCCTATAAGGAGTGTCTCAATAAAAACAGAAAAGCCTAGTAAATAACCAAGGCACAGCCCCTGAAAATGAGTTTTAAATTAAAATTTAAAATAAATGGGTGAGAGAGAAAAACAATAAAGAGTAGACACCATATAAACAATCAGCCATCTAAATAAAAGCAGAGACACCCAAATGGATAACTCTGATTTATCAAGTATAACGGCCTCAGGAATTTGGATGGAAATTTCTCCATTATGCAGTTGACCCTTACAGAACATGTTAATATTTGTGATTTACACCCCCACACACCACACACACACACACACACACACACACATGCACACATTAAAGGCCCTTTTACAAAGATAAAGATCCCTTGTGGAGGAATGCCTTGACCTTCTTTTCCTATCTCATTTTCGATCACCACAGAAGTTATGTCTATTATTTCTTTTCTATTTCTCCATATGAGAATATAAATTCCACTTCTCTCCTCACAACATGTCCAAAGTATGTTAGACGGAGCCTCAGAATCCTTGCCTCCAAGGAGCCACCCGGTTTAACCCTCTCCAGGACAA
>NW_006399755.1:15654078-15656638 GCF_000299155.1 Elephantulus edwardii
CTTTGCATAGTCAATGAAACACAGATAGACATTCCTCTGGTATTCCCTGCTTTCAGCCAAGATCCATCTAACATCAGCTACAATATCTCTAGTACCAACCAAATGGATGGAGAAATAATTAAGAGGAGCCCGATCAGTTTGCTTTTATGGAGACAATAATACCTGCCAAATATGCTTATTCCAAGAATCCAACAAAAATAATGTACACAAAGCATTTAGTACAGTTTCTATATGACTGATAGAACTCATAGCAATGGAAGCAATAAACAATGCAACTTCTTGAAGATTATTGTTTTTTTTTTAATTTTATAAAAAGTATCTTTACAGTTAATGCCAGAAGTTAAGCCAATGAAAAGCAGTAATTAAAGTGCCTAGAAATGAAGAATCAGAGATCTGGACTTGGTGCCCATACCACTATACTAACAGGTCTGCTGGCACATTATGGAGTCAGAATGGGAATAGTACAATAATCCATAAAAACCATCCATGCACAGCAGTTCATGGACTAGTGATTTGTATTTGCGTGTGCAGATCTCTATGTGTGTGTACACACACACACATACACATATGCCACAAAACTGTGCATCATGATTGCATCCTTTCTCAATACCTATGTAATCTGTATGCTGAGCAGATTATTGAAGAAGCTAGATTCTGAAGACGATGTCGTTATCAGGAGTAGAGAAGAATCATCAACCATCTTTGTTACTCAGTTGACACAACTTTGCCTTTTCAAACTGAGGAGGGGTTGAAGCACTTGCTGCAGCATAGTGAAGATTGTAGCTTTCAATAAGGACTGCATATCAACACCAAGAAAACAAAAATCCTCACCACTGGACTGATAGAATCTTTATCAATGAAGAGAAGACAGACTGTCAACGACTTCACCTCACTTGGATCCACAATCAATACATTTGGTACCAGCAGTCAGAAGATCAGGACACGTATTGAGAGAGTCTGTTAGGCACCTCTCCAAACTACTGAGTAAAAAAGATGGCAGTTTGAGGACCAGGTGCACCGGGTTCAGGCCATGGTCTTTTCAATCACTTGCTATGGTGCTAAGAACTAGACAATAACTAAGGATGACAGAAGAACTGATGCCTTTGGGTTGTGGTGTTGGAGAAGGGAGCTGAATATCCCATGGGCAGCCAAAAGAATGAACAGATATGGCCTGGAGAAGGTGCAGCCAGAGTGCTCCTTGGAGACATAGATGATAAAGCTGTATCTCACATA
Organism: Elephantulus edwardii; assembly: GCF_000299155.1. Taxonomy (NCBI): domain Eukaryota; kingdom Metazoa; phylum Chordata; class Mammalia; order Macroscelidea; family Macroscelididae; genus Elephantulus; species Elephantulus edwardii. Next base: position 15,655,312 of record NW_006399755.1, read on the forward strand.
CTTTGATCATGTTGCTAGGAAAGGCTATTCCTTGGAGAGGGGCACTATGCATGTGAAGATGAAGGGGCAATGAAGGAAAGGAAGACCCTAACCAGGTGGGATGGCACAGTGACTGCAGCACGTGCTTGACTGTGCCAGAGATTGTGAGGCTGGCACACAATAGGACATGATTCAGATCTGTTGTTTATATGATCTCTGTGAGTCGTACCCAACGTGATGGCAACAATACCAGCAGCAACAGCAACAACATTATGTGTGTATATGTATGTCGTTGTGTACTGTCGAGTCTGAAGTGAGCCATGGCTGAGCCTCAGGTGGGTTTTCAGAAGAAGTTAACTGTATAAAAAAAGACTTCCCAGCTATCTTCAGCAGAGCAGCTGGTGTATTTGAACCATGTACTTTCAGGATTGCAGTGCAGTTTCTTACCATTAGGCGACCAGATCTCCGTGTGTGTGTGTGTATGTGTTTTCCCTTTTCTTCTAGTTGAGCATGACTCATAGCGACCCTATGAACAAAAGGCTTGAAGCCACTCTACAACTATCAACACTTATCAAAGTTCATTGTTTCTGGAAGCAAGTTATTTAGGATGTGAATACCACTCCTGTTTCCAAATTTCCTTTTTAGAACAATTATTCTTTGATACAGTGTTTATATTTGCTTTCAGGCTATCATGGCAAAATTAAGTAGCTGAATTCCTAAGTGGATCTTATGGTTTGTAAAATGTAAGTATTTCATTATCTAATAAACATATTTCCCTTTCAAAAATAGCTTGCCGATGCCTCACAAAGTAATACAGAACAATCTTACCAGTTATCAGATGAGAAATGGAAAATGGGCAACAGCAAAAGTCACATTTTTCAGTGACACTGTAGGACTTGTATCTTTGAAACTACTGGCTCTACCTACCCTCTCTGAGACCCAAACATTTCCCAATAAACTCTCAGCCATAGAGCCTGTTTACATGAAAACAACTTTAAGGACTTTAAAGTACAGTGTCTTTTTTTTTTCTTTTTTTTTTTTCTGGTGAGCAGATAAATGACATCTTACTTGCAAAAGACCTAATAATGCCGTTGGAGGAGAGAGATAGAAGCACACCCCGTGGGACAATCCCCACTTCTGCTATCTTTTTTTTTTTTTTGCTGGCTATTTGACTTTGTACAGGTTTCTTAATCTCAGTCTAATTTCATCATCTCTTATAGAAAGCTCAATATCAGCTGTGAAAACTAGGCCGGGGGCTGACTGTGGAACAGACCACCAATTACTCATATGCAAATTCAAGCTGAAGCTGAGGAAACTTAAACCAAATCCACAGGAGCCAAAATATGAC
>NW_006399755.1:15658563-15709729 GCF_000299155.1 Elephantulus edwardii
TGACTGGGGTAATCGGGATGGGTGTGTCACAGGTGGTGCGGTTGGCGCAGGATAGAGCAGGGTTTAGAGCTGTTGTGCATAGGGTCGCTATGAGTCAGAAACGACTCGATGGCACATAACAACAACAACAACTTATAGGAATAATAATACTGAGTCAGTTGAATTGTTAGAGAATTAATTTAATGAGACCATAAAAGAAAACATTAACTGTTCTACTTAAAAACCATACTAAATATGGTGGTGCATTAAGAGAAGGAAAATATTTTCTTGAGCTTATCAAATCTACGCCAGAATGTTCATCATCTCATGTGTAGGTAAGACGGACATCCCTTCTCTTCTACTGCAAACTACACATCTGGTTTCCTAAATGATCTCACAAGTGGTGGCCTCTCTTCCAGGGCGCTACTGGGTGACTCTGAAACACCAACCTCTCAGTGTGCAGCTGGAAGCAGTCCCAGCGTCTTGCTTTCTTCCCTTCAAGTCCCTCCCCTTGTTATTCTAGCTGTAGTCAATTTCCCTTCTTCTACCTCATCTGTGCTCCCTCAAACCTGCTCAACTCCAGCAAGGGAATGGAAGCAGGATGAGAATTTCTTTAGGTGAGACTTAATTTATATCTGATTTTTGCTGAAAAATATGTTATCTAGCCAGCCTGAAATTTAAGGGATAATATTACATGAGGGAGCTCTGGTGGCCTAGTGATAAGGAGCTGTGCTACTCACTCATAGGCATACAGTTCAAATCCTCCAGCTCCTTCATGGGAGAAAGATGATTCCATGTAATTTACTGTTTCTGAAAACCTGCTGGAGAGCCAGCTATGAACGGATTCTGACTTGAAGCACAAAAGAACATCAGTAACAATAACAATACACCTAAAACAATTGTTTCGGGTGCCATCAAGATTAATCCAGCCCATAGAGATGCCATGTAACAGAAAACTGCCCTACACAGTTTTCTAGATTATAATCTTTATGGGACTGGACTGCTTGGTGAGCAGTTAAGGTTAGTAGCTGAGAACTTCACCATAAGCCGTCAAGGGTTCTTTCAAAACATAACTAATTACCTATTCCTAGAATAGTCCTGAGTTGCTGGTCACTTTCCATCTCTTACCTGCTCTGCCTTGGTTATTTTATGTATATTTCCAAATTATTACTTATGAAGGAATTTGCTTTTATATAATATTATTACATAATTCAAAATCAAGAAAGGAGTGTGTCTAAGATGTGTCCTTTCTCCATATCTTTCCAGTCTATATGTGGAACAGATCATTTAGAAATCTGGACTCTATGAAGAAGAATGTAGCATCAGGCTAGGAGGAAGACTCATCAATTAACCCGTGTTATGTAGATGATTTAACCTTGCTCTAAAAAACTGAGGAGGGGTTGAAGTGTTTGCTGCTGAAATTCAAGAACTGCAGTCTTCAATATGGATTGCTTCTCACCATCAAGAAAACAAAGATTCTCACCACTGGGCCAATTGGCAGTTGTGACAGGTAGAGAAGAGACTGGCATTGTAAACAATGTCAACTTGCTTGGATTCACATCAACCATCTTAGCAGACAGGAAATCAAAAGACAAGTAGTTTTGGGAAAGTCAGCTGTCAGGGACCTCTCTAGAGTGCTAAGGAGCAATGACATCAGTCTAGGCACTAAGGTGTACCTAATCCAAGCCATGCTCTTCTCAATTACTTGCTATGCATCTAAGACCCAGACAATGGTTAAGGATGACAGAAGAAAATTTGATGCGTTTGAGTTGTGGCTCTGGAGAAGAGTATTAAACATAGCGCATGGGCTGCCTAAAGAACAAACAGGTTTGTTGCGGAGATGGTGAAACCAGGTCGCTCCTTATAGACAATGATTTTGAAGTTCCATTTCATATACTTTGGGCATGTTGCCAGGAGCAACCAATCCTTGGAGAAAGACATCATGCTTGAAAAGGTGGAGGATCAGAGCAGGTGAGGAAAAGCATGGGGGAGATGGACTAACACAGCTACTGTGGCAATGGGGGCAGATGTGTCAGTGACAGTGAAATTAGCTCAAGGTAGGGCCGGGTTCAGAGCCATTGTCCATAGGGTCACTATGAGTTGTAGTCGATCCAATGGGACATAACAACAAAGAACAATCATTGTTACTGAGAAATCACTATACACAAGACTTTCTGCTAATAGCTAGACATATATAATGGTGAGCAAAAGAATGTGTTTTGTTGCTGTTTGCTCAAATAAGAAAGAAAAATATATGGCCTTATTCATCTTTGATTTTCCAGGGTGAAATATGACACTTGGCAAAGAATAGGGGCTCAAGAAATATTTCCTGGGGAAAAGAGTATATGAACACAGAGACTTTCTCAGATATTAGCACATTTAGAAATAGTGTTTGTTCTTCTCTAACTTGCTTCTCTGGTACTATCTACAACCTCAATCCTCCATTTGTCAAGCCAATGTGCCCTCCTGTCATATCTTAGTTCCCTGACCAATGAATACATCTTGATTCACACCTGTGTCTTAAGGGCTAGTACTTTACTATGGGAGACTAGTCTGCCACCACACTGTGCACATCTTTAGGGCAAAGATGACATTTTATTTATGTTTAAATTCTCAGAAACTAGAGTGACACATGGCAGAGAAAATGTATCCACTACATTACTGCCTAACCAGTGCACATAAACATTTTATCTATTCAAGACAAAGTACAGGTAAATTTCACAGGTGGAACACACCACAGGTAATCCAAGGTGTAATCCCATGTATTTAAAGTTCATGCAGGAAAATACATCATAATGAACGAAAATGATAGTGACTATAAGACACTGATAATATTATCCCATTTAAGACAGGGATAATATTTATCCAATAAAAAAGGGAATAATTTAAAAATATTATTAGTAACATCTTGATATTAGAAAGAATTCTGGGACAGAGAACCTTGATTTGGACCCCAGTTCAACACTTATCTACTGAGAGATTTATGAAATTATTTTGTACTTCTGTTTTCTCATTTGTAAAAAGGTAATGCTAATATTTACTTCACTGAACTGTTGTAATGCACTTAAAATAAGATATGTGTTGTAACACTAAATAAGTGTCGGCTAAATCAAATAAACAGAAAAATCTACTTTTGTGAGCATGACAATAAGAATTATGAAATGCCAAAGGCTGATGCCTTATGTGACTTAGGAGACTGAAATTTTCTTGGCATAAAATTTTAATAATTATATGGCATAAAATTATGAAATAAGAGCAAAGAGAGTCAGCTAGTTCTCTGGAAAGACACAAAACACAGAATTAGAAAGTCTGATATGAATCCACAGACAATTGAAGGCCTCAGAGAACCTTTGATGGGCTCAACAAACACATCAACCTTCACATATCATAGACATGCAAGGATACCTTTTCCTATAGCGTGAAAAGGGAGCACACACAGAGTCTGGAAAAAAAAATTCTGAAATGGCATTTCAGACAAGGGACTCATAACTAAAATGTACATAATACTACAATGCATCCACAATAACTGATAATTCAATTATAAAATGGGGGGGAAGAAACGAAAAGAATATTTATCAAGGAAGGTATCTGAATGATCACCAAACACATTAGGAAATGTTAAAAATCACTAGCAATCAGAGAGATGCTATCTCACCTCAGCAATAATAGCAAAGCTTAATAGGACAGAAAATAATAAATGCTGGCAAGTATGCAGAGAGACTGGAACTCTCATGCACTGCTGTCGGGATTGTAAAGTGGTACAACCGTTATGCAATGTAGTCTGGTAATTCTTCAAAAAGGTGAATATAGAAATCCTGTCATAATCCAGATATACCAATACTAGGAATATATCCCAAGGAAATCGGAGCTGAGGTATGAATGGATATATGCATACTATCTTCAGAGCAACATTATTCACATAACAAGAAAATGGAAACAAGAAACAGTGGTATGTTCACACTATGGAATACTACACATCAATAAAGAACAACAAAGTATTCATAAAATACTACACAGCATGAGAGAGTTAGGTGGACATTATGCTGAATGAAATAACTCAGTCACAGAAGGACAAATACTGTATAAGACAGATACTGTGAAAATATAAAAGAGCCATGTTCAAAAGGGGGAAAGAATAGATGAATAGTAGTTAATTATATAAAACACAATGTATATGAATAATTACATAAAACACATTGCATGAGTGATTATGTGAAATACAAAGTACATATACGAAACACAATGTATATGAATTATTGCATAAAAATAAATTCTAAAAAGAAAAAATAAAAGGATTTCATGATACTTTTGCTTCAGTGTCTTCTTGGATCTGATTTTAGGACGGTTACATTGATAAATATTGACTTCTGATTTGCTAGAGTCTATAAATAACAGGTACTCATAAATGAAATGCTTTGCATTTCCACTGATCCTCACCAATATCTAGGTATCTAAAAATATGAACAGCTTTTCATTTTATTCCTTACAGCATGCTAATAATAAAACAAAATGTACTCCTATAAGGACTGGGATCAAGAACTCTTTGAAACTCAAGACAGGGTGTAAATTGCTGCAAAGAATCTTTTTAATTGAGATCAAACAATATTTGACAGCTTTTGGATTTTGATATTCTAGCTACTGTCACATTTCTGCAAATGTTTCATTCCCTGAATTGAGGTGGGGGGTGGGTAAGGTAGAGGCAGTCAGGCGTGAATACCTTAAATCCACTGCTTTTCCAGTTTACTCGATCTCATAGAGACTGAACAGCCCAAGGCTGAAGTATTTATAGAAACAAGCGACTACATCTTTCTCCCATAAAGCACAGCTGGGTAGGTTTGAAATGTTGACCCTTTCCATTAACAGCCAAGTACTTTAACCACTGCACCAAGGCTTCCTGAAATATCTTAGACAAGAGAAACAACTAAGATGTGTCATTCTAAATGACAAAAGAGCCAGTTTTCCATTTCTCTGATGTACCTCATACATCAGACTTGGACTCCCATCCCACAAGATTCCGTTAAGCTCCTATTAAGTAATGACGAAAGCAGGGTAAACTGTTCCCTATGCAAAGTCTTCAATGGAGGTTTTTCAGACAAAACACATCAATTGCCTTACTTCTGAGAGAGGGGATCTTCTAACTGGAGCTTCATAAATCATTTTTGATGTGACTTTCCTAAACACCTCATGACCTTCCTGAATTCCTTCAACAGTACCCCCGGCATGTGGCTGCTGAATATGCCTTCTGAGGGGGAACTTAACTCACAGAGGGAGAAAGCTGTCCGCCTGAATTGCTCAGCACTTCCTATTGATAGGAAATTCTTACTGATGAACCAAAACTGCCTCATTAACACATCTATCATCTAGCCCTGACACGTCAAGCAAATGAGCTCCTTCTTCTACGAGACAGGACTCTGGAGCTCTGAATATATTAATGAAAGGTGCCCTGCCCCATGTGTCTCCATTTCTGGCTTCAACATGTTCATTACTTTCGGCCATTTTTTTTTTTGAGACTTGCTTTGAGGCATATTAAGAAGTTAGGGTAGCACAAGCCAAATGGAAAGAGGCCTCATGTTAATCAAACAGAACAAAGTGGACTAAGGCAGACAGAAAACATTTAACTCTGGCTCCTACTTGATTCCCCACTAGGGATCTGACATTTCTCTCCATAGTCAAATTGCTTTTCAGTGAAGTAATGATTTCACTGTGGTTCTCTTTGTGATCAGTGACAAAAAATCAACCAATGCTTGGCCAGGATTGGTGGTATTCTCCTTTGATGACCAGTTTAGTCACTTTGGAGTGAAGATTTAGATAAAACATGCAGACACAAGTGAAAATAAAACTTGGCCCCTGGGTAAATTAGCTTGTAACTATACCTTTCTTCTTGGTTATGCTAGCTGTCATGGTGATGGACAGGAGTGGAACTCAGAAAAGACTGGAGACAATTCCGTAATATTGGGGTTTATATAAAAAAATTGTGAAATCATTTCCCAGAGTTCAGCTCTGTCCACATAACAGGACACCCATAAAGAATGCTGTTATTCTCAGCTGCCCTGAGGTTGACTCTTTATTCAGGGTGACTCCATGCACCATGGAACAAAAAGCTGCCTGGCTCTGTGCCATTTCCACAACTGGGTGTGGGTCAGACCATTGTGACTCCCAGGGTCTTCCTGGGCTGGTATTTGGAGGCAAATCTCCAGACCATCCTTCCTAGTCCATCTTAGTCTGGAAGCTTTTCTGAAAATTGATGAGCATCATGACCGCATGCAAGTCTCGGCTGACAAATGGGTCGTGGCTGCACATAATATACATGGGCGAGGAACCAAAGCTCCTGCTTGCCATGGAAGGCCAGAATCTCACCACGGAAATACAGATGCTCCTACAGTTAGGTATGCTTTTACTGTTGGTAGATGCCATGCCACTGAGTTGATTAAGATTCATAGTGACCCTATGAAAAATAGACCATGCAGAACCCTGATCTATCTTGCACTAGCCTCTGCCACGCACCAGCTCATTGCTATTGTTACTGTGCAAATCCAACGTGCCACCAGGGGCTTCCTGGTGCCTCCTAGAGACAGAGATGGTGAAACTCCATCTCTCATACTTCGGATATGTTGCCAGAAGGGGTCAGTACTTGGAAAAAGATAATGTTGGTAAAGGTTGGGTCAGGTAAAGAGAGAAAGATCCCTCAACAGGTTGGGCTGATACAGTGAAAAGATGCTGTGATCGTGTACTGTAAAGTCAGAGCTGACTCCTAGCTGATCCTACAGTGAGTTTTTGGAGGCAGTTAATTAATTGCATAAGAGGAGACTGTCCATCTTTCTCCCACGAAGGAGCTTGCCTTTGGATTGGCAGCACAATTCCATACCACTAGACCAAGTTTCCATAAGCCAAAGGGTTCTATGTCTTGTGTGTTACTCAGGACCACGTGAGGCCACATCTGTGTTGATAGGTCTTATTTCTATGTGATTTCAGTGGTTCCATGGTCCTGCTTTTTCTCATCAGGATATGCTTTGATTTGCTCATCATCTTAAATCAGGATTCAAACTTGGGTTTCCAAATTATAATATATAATCTGCCTAGGAAAAGAAAAAAAGATTCCTATCATTTCAGAAACTGTATGTTTATTTAGACACCAGAGCTATCCACTGGGCCATTAAACTTGCTGGCTCGTCTTCTTCCTCCTGAATGCTCTGTACCCTCATTCTACGTTTCTCGTTTTCCAAGGTATCACATAGACCCACCTTCCTCTATAATATCATGAGAAATTACACTGAATTTTCCTTCAATTTCAAATCAAGGTGGACTCTCACTTCTGCTTCCCCCCGAGCTGCAAAATGCTTAGAGTTACTGATCTTGAGAGATGACAGGCATAAAGGATAAGAGAGGAGTCAGATTGACGACAAGAATTCTAATCCAGTCCTTACAACCAACTATTTTCAGAAGTTTAAATATCTTTTCTGTCCTCAACGCCTTCAATGGTAACCTGAAAATAACAGTATCTTAAAGTCTCTGGGAAGTATAAAGAGTTGGTAATTCAAACCAGGCCTTCAAACTCATGCAAATGTGTTCAATAATGAGCTACAGAAACAAGAGTGACACAGTAAACATATCTTTGTATGTTTAGTTTTGAGCCAAGCAGGAAAGAGGCCACTCAAAGATGGCGGCAAAGCTTCATTGTCCTTATTGGAACCATTCTGAACCAGTACAAAGTCCTGATTCAAATCTATCCAGTGGTGCTATGGACGAAAGAAAGGTTAGGTGAACTGCTAAGTTATGAGTAAAGCTAAGAAAACCTTACGTGCAGTTCTGTTCTTTAACACATGGCACTGGCATAACTCAGTACTGACTTGGTAGCAACAGGGTAGGCTGTTAGAAAGGGTTCAATGCTAGACACATATATTTGATGAAGTAGTTGTTGTTATTATATCACAAGGCTGTCACAAAGAATAAACTGAAAATGTGTCCAGTCAACATATATATATACCTAGTACACTAAGCTAAACCCACTGCCATCAGGTGGCAGACTCATTTGTGAGTCTCTGCTGCATTTCAGAGTCTGAAAATCTTTGGAGAAAGAGACGGCTCATCTTCCAAACACAGAGCAGCTGGTGGTTCCAACCCATGACTTTTCAGAAAGCAAGCAGTTCAACATGCTATGTCATTGACACCCCATAGCATGCCCAATGAATGGGAAGAGTTACTACTAGTTACTTAGGAGACTAGAACCTTGACCTTTTACTCTTCAAGAATACTTATTTTGCTTAAAATGACAAAGTGTAATAAGGATGCTCCTTAGATGAAAGAATGGTGAAATTTTGTCTCACATACTTTATGGGCGTGTTTGTCAAGAGAGATCGGTCCTTGGAAAGAGATATCATGCTGGGTTATAAAATGAAAGGAAGACCCTCAACAAGATGGACAGCTAGGGTGATTGCAACAATGGCCTCCTGATGATGAGGATGGTACAGGACACAGCAAGGTTCACATCTGCTGATCAAAAGACTGCCTGAAGTTGGAGTCAGCTCAACCACACTTAACAACAGCAACACTACTAGCCAGTTCTAAGGAGAGAAATTACCTTTATGACGTTCAAAGGAAATGTTTTATAAACTATAAAGCACTGGATAAATAAGAGGCAAAAGATAACCATTTGGCTCTTGCTTCCTTGGCCAAATGGATCACAGTACATTCTTCTGTTTCCTCTCTCACAAACAGAAGCGACATGCCAGGTGACTTCAGGGATGAGCCTTCAAGTTCACTGCTGGCTGTGAGGTTGATAAAAATACAAACCACTTCTTCAGTGGGTTCAACACACACACCAGACCTCACATTTCCTGGTCATGATGATAGATACTTTTTATTTTTTATTTTTTTAAGATTTAGAACTCTATTTATTCTTTTCAATTACTGCAATTGCAGGGTGTCAGAGGTTACACTCAAGGGTGTCTGGCTCCTTTAAATGAGTCCAAGACCTACATATGTCTCCCTCTAGGAAGCATGTCATTAAAGTTGCCAATACACAGAGAAATTTAACTTAAACTGTCATGTTACCCACAGCACTTCAAAACTCATCAATCTCCCATTAGATTACCAGAATGGTGTGACACTTTTATCGCAATTACACTGGAAGACACGCGGTGCGGCCACACCGTGGCCAAGTCAAGGAAGAAACTCCCTTTGATGGACGATCACAGTTGATCAAGTCTGTCAGTTGCTTTATGTGTTTTTATGCTTGTTTGATATTCCTGCCCAGAGAGCAGAGGCTCTAAGGGGCACATCTGTCAATGGATTCAATTTCACAATGCCATGTGATTCTTTTACTCACCCCTGTCTTCTCATCAAAGATTTTGATTCCTCCAAAGGAAATGGTTAAAAAGATTTTCTGTTTGTGTTCTCCTTTGGAGCGAGCGCCAGCAACAACGCCCTGTTGAAAGAAAGAACATGGTTTTTACTTTAGTGTTTTCATTTGAAAATTCCCGCTGGTCCCAAAGGCATGTCGGATACCATCAAGTGATGGCACCAATCTTATGTGCACTTCCCTCCCTCGCCCTGTCCATGTTCCTTTACACACTGTGCTCAAGTCCCAACCCTTCAGGATAATGCTGATCCTGCTTATAACCAACACCGTATGAATAGACATATGAGCATGAATACAGTCATTCATTCTAACCAACCAAGATTTATAGAATGCCTGCTTCCCATCAGACATTCCACTCAGAATTAGGTGCCCCAGAAGAAACATACTAAAGTTCTCAATCTGAGTTGAACATTCCAGGACATACTTTTAAACTTTCAAATAAAGATGAGTCACTAAATACATTCCTAAGTGTATTTACTAAGAAATAAATTTTCCTATTAATCAATTTTGGCAACTAGAAAGACAACTAAAAAAGAAAAAAACAAACCCTATTGCCACATTGTAGTTCTCGATGTTGCTTGGACAAAATATGATCAATATGGTAACTTTGCAAAAAATGACCTCTATGTTCTACATCTGTTTGTCAAGACTTCTCCCTTAGTTTTGTAAGTTTACTTTGCTAATTTTTAATATATACTGCTGTAAAAATAATGTAGCACAGAACTTTTGTCAAAATACCTAGGGAATAAGGGCAAGTACATCTATTTGAGTAAAAGTGTAGTGTATGCCTGTGACTTACCATTTTTGCCCAAAGGTATTTTGAATTTTTTTAACCTTTTCCCCCTATCATCTTTATGTCTTTGAGATACTTTCCCAATGCCAGGGTTGATCTCAATTCACAGAGACCTTGTAAGACTGGGTGGGACAGCCCCTTTAGGCTGTTGCTGAGTACCATCGAGTCAGAACTGACACACAGCTGATTCTCCAGCAGGTTTTCAGAAGCTGTTAATTGCATGGGAGGAGACTGTCCATCTTTCTCCCATGGAGCAACTGGCTGATTCGAACAGCATGCCTTTGATATTGCAGTGAAGTTTCTTACAAGTAGGCAATTCAGATTGTGGTGATGGTTGTTGCTATGTGCCTGCCACTGAGCTGCCTGCAACTCACAGCAATCCTATGTACAGTATAGCCCTGAAGCCTGTCTGTCCTCAGCCCATCTCCCTGACTCTAACACACCTACCCCCATTGCCCCAGTTACTGGGTCAATCCATCTCATCCAGGGTCTTCCTCTCCTGTGCTGCTCCTCCACTCTTCCAAGCATGATGCTCTTTGCCAAGGACTGGGATGTTCTGGCAACATTCCCAAAGTATGTGGGACAGAGCTTCAAAATCCTTGCCTCCAAGGAGAAACTTGGTTTCACCCTTTCTAAAACAGACTTGTTTGTTCTCTTTGTGATCCATGGTATGTTCAGTACTCTTCTCCAGCACCACAACTCAAAGGCTTAGATTCTTTTTCTTCCTTAGTCATTTTCTGGCTCTCTGATGCAGAGTAAGTAACTGCAAAGACCTTGGCCCGGATCAGGCACACCTTAGTCTCTGGACTGATATTGTTGCTCCTCAGTATTCTGGAGAAGTTTCTAACAGGAGACTTTCCCAATGCAATTCATCATTTGATGTCTTGACTGCTGGTATCAAAATTGTTGATTGTGGACACAGGTAAGATGATACTGTTAACAACCTCAAGGTCAAAAACTGAGGATCCTCCTACTCTAACAGTCTATGTGAGAAACAGGGGTGAAAACCAAAACAAAGGGAAAAAAAATTATACCGAGCGAGGTGTGTCAGATGACACATGGCAACAAGGCTCTGAAAGTAGCCAAGTAGAACCACAAGCTTCAAACTCTGTAGGGAATAGGAATCATCACCCCGCATGACTCATAGGAGAGTGCTGGGCCATGGGAAGAATCTATGCACATTCAGCGCTCGGCAGTGTGTAGTCGCCAGCCCAGTTAGTGTCAGTTTCTACACTAATAATACTATCATTACTAGGCACACAGAATATCACGGGTCTTAGAGAAGTTACTGACAGGGGCATCCCTCAAGAGTCACAGGCAGACAGTGGACATTTATACACAGAAGAGTCAGATGTGCCAGGAATGATAAATAGCAGGGGCCCCGCGGAGCTGTGATAAGGAGTTGGAGAACAGTCACAAGGCATGAACATGTGCCTATAATGCTACGACTGCATTCACCACAGAGCATATAAGGCACATAAAAGGCTTTAGGCATGCATGGCTGAAAACCTAGAAGGCTTTTCCAGAAAATGCCATGTAATATACCAACTGTTCTGCAGTCTCAGTCTTGCTAGTGACCACTTCGCATGATCTCAGGAAAAAGATAATTCTCAGGCAAAGAAATCTCTTCCATCTGATTTTGTGGATGTCTGAGCGATATAAATAGAAAAACACCTGATCACAAACTGAACGGCTGGTGGTTCGAACACACCAGTGGCGCCTCAGAGAAAAGGCTGCTTCTGAAGGGTCATGATCTTGGAACCACTTTGGAATGTAGTTCTGCTCTGCCCACATGAGGTGACCAACCAGTCAGAGGTGACCTGAAGGCAAAAGGGATGTATATTCTGCTTTGTGGCCAGAGATGGATCCATAGGGAGGTGCACTGCTAACTCAAGTGCCGAATCCCTCTGGTAGTTTGATTCCATGAGCAACTCCAATGGAGAAATATGGACATTTATCTCCCATGCAATATACATTCTCAAAAAAAAATGTAAAAATACTGGAGGGTCCATTATGGGAAATTTCAGATTCATGGCAATGAGTTTATGAAACCAGACACTAGGTCGCTCCTCTAAAGATCTAGTGTCAAATTTTGAGTGTATCACAGAATAAATGAAAATCCTAGGGAAGATCTTTTAAATTCTCTGGACTTGTATTGTGTTTATAAAGCAGGGAGACTATCTCACAAGATCAAAAGTTATAAAATGATTGTTGAACGAAAATTAAGATATTAATGATGATGGTGGTGGTAGATGAGGAAGAGAGGGAATCCCTCATGCAATATGCATTCCATCTCAAAGCTTTACAATCCCATAGGAAACTTGTTTAAACAGGCCAGTGCACCAGTGTCACAGCCTTGCAAAGAGAAACAGAAATTTTTATTTTTCCTACAGCTTAACATGGCCAACTGGGTCCCTTTGCAAGACTAAGAGGCATTTTGTTCTTCACAGTCTCTTCTTTTCCTGGGCAGGTAGCCAAATGGAGTATCGATCATTTGTATTTCTGTTGCTTCCTCAAGAAAAAAACCACTGGGAGATGAAATGTCAACATTTTCTTGGCAACTTGCAAACAAACAATTGTCTGGAACTGAGAAGCCCTCAACAAGTTCAGAATGTCTAACAGCAGTACGTCAGGACGTGAAAAATTCTCTGGGCTCTCAGGATCTCACAGTCACAAGAGTAGAGAAATGGAGGCAAGATGCACACACTGCACTCTGCAGGCAAGACACACACATACACACACTCACGCGTACGGCAGGTATCATCACCAGCCCTGGTCCAGCCACTTTGGCCCAATGTTAATACTAAAACAGACCCTTCAGGAAGCTCTTACACATTTAGAACTTGGTGCGTCCACACAGCAGACAGTAGATCAGAAGATTTTAAAAAATGTATCCTTTGTGAATGTCTACCTCACAATGTTTACCTCAAAGAATACTGGGAAGGATGCATCAGTTTCCTTTTATTCCTATGGGTAAGGGTTAGTTTTCTAGCGATAAAGGATTAAGTAATCAAACTTTTGTGTTGTCTTTTAATGAATAATTAAAAGCTGCAAATGTGCATTTTCTAGTGCCATAATCAAGACAGAAGGACTTGCACAAGCATCAAGCTCTTGGTCCTTCTCCTGTTCTTTCACCAAGGTTTCCTGGGTACATAAGCATGACTCTAAAAGACTAGGGAGTTTGTGTGAGGGACAAGTACCCTTAGCTTCGTCTCTCAGTGCAGGGGCTGAGGACACAAGGCTGACTGCAGTCATCCAACTCTCCAAGGACCAAGAATAGCCAGTCTTTTTCATTGTATATCTAATTCACGGTCTCATAGTACTTCTTCCAGTCATCCATCCTTCAGCTGATTCTTACTCATGTCAACCCCATGTATCAGAAGAACTGTGCTCCCCCGGTTTTCATGACAGTTTTCAGAAGTAGATCACCAGTCTTGTCTTTAAAGATATATGCTTATGGACTTCAGCCACCAACCTCTCCATTAGCAATGGGTGTATCACCTAGGGACTCCAGCAATAGCCAGCTTCTGTTCTTGTTTGTTGTTGTGTACCCCTGAGTTGGAACCAAATCATAGCTGACCCTCCAGGGGGTTTTCAGAAGCAGTAAGTTATATGGGAAGAGACTTATTTTTCTCCAGGGGAGCATAGTGGATTAGAACCATGTACCTTTGACCAGTAGCCAGGAAATAAAAAAACGTATTACGATGGGAAAGTCTGTGGTTAGGGACCTCTCTAAAGTACTCAAGAGCAACGGTGTCTCTCTGGAGACTAAGGTGTGCCTGATACAGGCCATGGTTTTTGCAATCACTTGTTATGCATCAGAGAGTTGGACAATGACTAGGGAGGATAGAAGGAGAACTGACGCCTTTGAGCTGTGGTGCTGGAGAAGAATATTGAATGTACCATGGACTGCCAAGAAAACAAACAGATTCATCATAGAAAGGGTTAAACCAGGCTGCTCCTTGGAGGCAAGGATTCTGGGGCTTTGCCTGACATATTTTGGACATGTTGTAAGGAGAGACAGGTCTTTAGAGAGGGACATCATGCTGGGTTAGAGTAGAGGGACAGCGCAGGAGGGGAAGACCCTCTATGAGGTGGACTGATTCAGTGACTGGGGTAATCGGGATGGGTGTGTCAGAGGCAATGAGAGTGGCACAGGATAGAGCAGGGTTTAGGGCTGTTGTACATAGGGTCGCTATGAGTTGCAAACGACTCAACGGCACATAACAACAACAACAACAACAGCAACAACAACAACAAACAACCTTTGGGATCACAGTGCAATTCTTTACCACAAAACCACCGGAGCTCTCTATTATACCAACTATAGAGGCAGGATTTTAAACCTTCCGCCCCTCATCTTTATCTAATTTTTAGTGGAATTTGAACTTGGTAGATTAAGAAGATGACTTTTGAACAGATCAGGAAATCTAAGAATGTAATGAATTATTAAAGAAGGCATACTCTGTCTCAAAAAATAATAATCTGTGAAATCATGGTCTTAAAGTTAGTTTATATAATAGCTTAAAAAAGAGAAGCAAAGTCTGTAAAATTAATGATAAAATGAGATTTTAAAAAATCATGATTTCTAGAGCCAGATTACAGGAACACTTGGCATCTGATATATGTGCTAAACTGATGAAAACACTCGTATTACATAAACAAAAATAACCGCTGTGATTTATAAAGCATCTGTACAAGAAATAGTGATATGGAAAATATTTCACTGACACTGCTTCAGTTCACACTTTCGGCATTGAGCCAGAAGTGCTATGTTTTGTTTTCTTCCTTTATTTTTTACCTAATATTTTTTCTAAAATTATATCAATCAAGATCAATTCTCAGAGATTATCTAAAGATGTTTAAACATTTTCTTAATATATTTTTGAATGCAAAATGGATGCAAAATTATATAAATATCAATTTCTATTTCATACCATGTGTCTGTATAATTCATATAAAATCCACGTAAAAAACGGTGGTAGTAAATTGTATACAATATTCACAGTGATTTTCTTACGACTCTCAGTGAGATAGACTGGCATGGTGGCTTCCACAATGGCTAAGCTCAAGCAAAGACTGCGGGTACAGTTAGGGTCTAGATACGTTTTGTTCTGCTGTATACAGAACTTATTCAATGATACCTAATATCAACATGTTAAATTTTTGATTATTTCAACCATAATTTCTAACTTTTATGAAATGAACATACGTTAATTCTATAACCAGAAAAAAAATTGTATGTTTTAAATAGATACTCTTAGACTTACTTGGTGGTCTAGTGAGTAAGGACTTACACTGTCAATTCATTCAAAGGCAGGTAGTTCAAGCCTATCAGTTGCTCTGAGGCCAAATAATAGGCAATCTCCTCACAAGTGACTTAGTTATAGTCTCTGAAAACCCACTGGAGGGTCAGTTATGAGTCATTCTGACTCTATGCTAGTGAATTTTTTAATTATTGCAGTATTATGTATCACTTTTCAAAAGAGAAAATACAAAATATGAAGACAAGAGAATCTAGGAAAGGAGAATGTTCATTCTTGCATATTCTTAAATATCACTTAAATACTTTTATGTGTGAAAGGACAAGCAATACAGAACACATGAATGATCAAATACAACTGGGGTAAAACAAACCTGCATGAATGATTGATAAAGCAATATACTTTGTAAACTTTCACTCAAATTGTAATAAAAGAACTTAAAACATATTATTTTATACATTTAAAAACATTTCCATTAGATAGCCCAAGGAGAAGGCCTCTTTAAAACATTTTAATCCGGATTTGTGATAGGGTTCAGATCAGTTATTCATAGGATCACTATGGCTTGGACTCAACTTGATGGCACCTAACTACAATCACAGCGAGCATTTGTAAGTATATAGTTATATTTTACTTGGAAACATTTCAATTTATTTTAAAGTATTTGGATGCTTTAATAAAAATTTTAATAATTAACTAATCTTTTATACTTTCACAATACCTTATATATGACAAAATATATGACATTTTATTCAAAACCAACAAGTGACAAAAACAGAGAAAATATGGGCTAAGCTACTTTATAAATTTGCATTTCTATTTTCTAGGGTTTGCAAAACGAAGATAAAGTAAAATAAAATGTGTTGCCCTCAATAATTATAAAGCAGAGCCTGGTAAATTACCTCCACACAGTAGGTACTCAATAGCACTTGTTGAAGGATTGCAATACTTTACCAACAACTAAATGAGAGAATTCATCAGTGAGTCAGGTAATTTGCCAATAAATAAGTGATCTGCCACAACGGCACCTGTTGTTATTGTTATGGGCTAGCAAATCGCCCACGACTCACAGCGACCCTATGTACAATTTTTCCATCCATGTTAAACCTATGATATCTGAAAGAAAATACTGGTATACAGCACCTTGAGTTTCATCATGGAATCTTGACATAACTTGTCTCCCCGAGCTGCAGAAACCTCATCAATTCCAATCAGTTTGGCCTTGTACCGGACGCCTTCGCCTTTAAACCTCTTTATCAAAGTGGCTTCACTGCGATCCTGACCTAGAAGCAGAAGAAAGTACGATTCAGATATGATAGCATGTGGGCTCTGGAGGCAGTGTGTGGCCAGAGTTCCAAGAGTCACTCTTTGGTTTCCACCTGCACCATAAGGAAAATCAAATCACTGGACCCTGACAGAGAGAATGGAAATATTCCAGGCATGCAAATTCTGGCTCCAGATCTTTAAATTCTGAGGTCAATTATTTCACTTCTCTGAGCCACAGTTTTCTTAGGAAGGGGGAAAAATACATTAAAAATAACTAACCCCGATGGAGCATTAAGATAAAGAAACTGGTTAACATATGGAAAGCACCTAGTAAACTGTATGACATTCAATATTCAACAAATAATAATCACCTACTAAGAGTTCATGTCTGAAATCCTTGTTAGACTAGTATTAGCAATGAGTCTTTTATGCATTTGCAGCATTAAATACGACTTTGGCCAGGGTCCAAGACCCTCCTTATATCCTATTCCATGGGCTGTTTTATAGTCTGACTCCAGAGTAATTGCTTTGTATCAAGTAATGACCCGGGGACAATTATCAAAAAAATGGTTTTACGATATCTCTTCTGCTAACTCATGTGTGTACAGAAAAAAGGCTTCTACACTACTTGGTATGGTGTCTCCATTCCTTTGAAAGGGCTCACTGCGTAATTATTAACATAATATTTTGCTAAGAGAAATCAATCAGGAGTTCAAACATAGCCACATAAAATCAAGGCAGCAGTTACTGTGGACTGAGCAATGTTCTTGGCGTGTCATGTTTTAGCAACTCTGTCCCTCAACTTCGCAACAGCCCAACTATATCCATTTTCCAGATGGTGAAGATGAAGGTCACAGAATCCAGAAAGCTTGTCCGAGTCCACATTGGCATCAACGGAGAACTACACAGGATTTGAAACCCAGAGAAACGTCCTCATACTTTCTTAAGTGGCAGGTCACATGGTCCTGGAATCCTCGAATACCCTATGCCTTGGATGTGTATCTCTCAGAACTTCATTAACGTTCAGCTCTGAGTAGGTTTCCCCTATGCCTTCCCTCATCAGTCAGAAATCATAAATGAAGGATAGGAAGACACAATTCAACCTATTTCTTCCTATCTGTATTACATGGGGCAAAAGAACAAACAAGTTTGTCCCAGAGGAAGTACAAGCAGAGTGCTGTTTAGAGGCAAAGATGGTGAAATTCCATTTCATATACTTTGTGCCTGTTACCAGGAGGGATCAGTCCTTGGAAAAAGACTTCATGTTGGGGAAGGTGGAGAGTCAGAGGAAGAAAGGGAGACCTTAGACAATACGGATTGACACAGTGCCTAACAAGAGGCATGGACATGATGGAGATTATGAGAGTGAAGCAGGAGAAGGCAAGGTTGAAACCTGCTGTTGGCAGGGTTGCTCAAGTCACAGTGGACTGGATGGCACCTAACAACAATAGCACTATGTGCAAACTCAGTAAAAGCCTTACATAAAGGAAGATTCAGCGTTACTGAGGAGAAATTTAAGATAGAAACACTAACAACAGCTACTATTGTAGACCAGGCCTCTGTTTCATGCCATTTATTCTCTCAGCATTTACGGAGCATCTTTTCTGCACCAGATGCTGTTACTCACTGGCAAGAGACAAATAAGATAACATTTGTACTCATCAGAACTTAAGTTCTAGTGGGACACAGAGAAAGCATAAAGTGATGGCAAATAAAATGGTGCTAGGCGTCAGGCTTGGACTAGAAGAAAGTACAGGCTTTAAAGACAAAATCTCATTTCAAATCATGGTTCCTCACTAGCATGCAAACGAGACTGTTCCTTATCTGTTAAATGAGGATAAAATTTGTACTTTATAGAGTTGCTATGAATAGTTAACCTAAAAAAGATAATAAGTGCAAAGAATGTATTTTAATCTCTGGCACATGGGAGCTTATCTATAAATGGGAGTTGATGCAATCCCAATGTTAGCAGCCTAATGAAAGAAACACAGAAAACAGGACAATAGGGCCATAAAAGAGGGATGTTTGCTGAGGCAGGACCTATGGTCTCAACTCCCAGTTGGCGTGTTTTTTTCTATTCTAGCCCGGCTGACTCCCAGTACATTACAGCCTTTGAATAATATTCTATTTGACAAAATAACACATGGATGATTAGTTAAAAACTGTAATCAATGCAAAAATGAAACCTCAAGGCTATGTGAGGGCAGATGTCAGAAATTGCAGCTGAGAACATAAAGAAGATGACTTGCCATCCTGTGTCGACATGTCGCTGAAAAATATGGCCTGTGGTACAGCGGGTCGTCTCTCGATGTGCTGTAATGTTTGGCAGAAGCAGCATCTGGCTTGGTCTATGATTTCTTGTAAAGATTATCTTATTCTATCATAGTTATCCATCTCTGCAATTACAACAGTTGACACTGCTCCATTCACTATACTTTTTAGTATTCAAGACTTTCCCAAATCATTAACTATAATAATGCTTGTTGTCATTGTAGTTAGATGCTGTCGAGTCAAACATGACTTGTAGCAACCCTATGAACATAAGAACTGAACCCTGTTTTATCCTGTGCCATCCTCACATTTCCTGACATGCACAAGCCCACTGCAGCAGTCACTTGTCAATCCACCTAGTTGAGGGTCTTCCTCTCCTTTGCCAACCCTCCACCCTTTTCCAGCATCATGTCCTTCCCCAATGAATAGCCCCTCCTAACAAATAGCAATCATCATCTTTTTCTCTCATGCAATGCATTTTATATACACTAATTTATTTAGTCCTAGAAAACTGTAGTGACTTACTGGTAGGGAGTTGAGTGTCAACTCAAGTCAAATGGTGTAAATCCACCAGTTGATAGGCAATCTCCTCCCATGTGATTTACAGCCTCTGAAATCCCCTACCTATGAGTTTGTCCCAACTTGATTGTACATAACAAGAACATGTAGTACTAGAAACAATCACACAGTTAGGTATTATTATTCATGTTTTAACATCTGAGAGGACAAGCAATGTGCATAAATCCACATAGCCAGGGTATGAGTAGGTTGTAACCTTTGAGATGTGTGATGTCAAGGCAAATCCTTGTGGTTTACTTGTGTCCTTTTCTCGGGAAATCTGCTCTCTTAACCACTATGATTTATTGCCTCTCATCCACAAGACTTCCCTATAAATACAACCTCATCGTGACCTTGGGTCAAACTCAGCAGAGTCAAGTCTGTTGATATCAAACACATTGGCAGCATTAAAACTCACTCGGAGGATAGAGACAGCTTGAAAACAGAACCATAGCTTTCAACCATGACATCATGTCCAAAATATAGCCAGGAGTCAGACACAAAGAGAATCTTAAGAAACATTTGTCAAGGCACAGAACTCTGCTGGGGAGAGAGATTCAAAATAGAAGGCAGAGCCAGATCAGGTGAATAGGGGCAGAGATTAATATGAAAATATTAGACCATTTAGAGGAAAGTAGGGAGCCCAATTTAGATTAGGACCCAGGGCCAAGCTAATTTGTATGAAGGGCACTTATGCAGTAGATAATCCAGTTTCTCATTAAATGCTCCACCATTAAAAGGGTAATTTTTCATGAGCACATCTTGAGCAAGGTCTCAGTTATATTAGTTAAGAAATAAATAACAGATATCATACTCCTAAGGCTGAAAATCCATCATAAGTGTATATGGTTCAAAGGTGTCAAGGAGAGGGTCAATTTTCATTCATCCAAGATCTTTAGGAGTCCTCAATCTATTTTACTAAAAGCACCAATGCCCCCGTGACTCAGGATGGACAAGGGAAAGGGCATGCCTTTAAGGACAGCATCAACACTGCCACTATTACTATTACTCTACCAGCAGCTCTGCCTAGAGTTCCAGGGCAATTTCTTAGTCAATCTTCATACTCTGTTACAGAGTTGGGATCTGTGATTAGCCCTTTCTACAAAAGATGGCCCAAAGGCTCAAAGCCAATAGCCGAGATTGGAGTTTATAATAACAGCTTTAATTTTATGTAATTCACATACCTTAAAATCCAACTACTGAAAAACACACACTTCAGGGGTTTTTGGAAGACTCACAGAGTTGCGTGACTGTGACCGCTATGTATTTACAGAGCATTTTCATTACCTTCACCAAAATCCTGTTTTAGTAACGATCACTTTGCTATTTTCTTCCTCCTTATGTGAAAACAAAACAAAACAAAAACCCACCACATGAGATCATGTCTATTGGAACTCAGAGATTCTGCAGGACAGAGTCAAACCTCCATAGGCTTTTCAAGGCTGTACCATTGTTGGAAGCAGACTACCACGTCTTTCTTGCACAGAGCAGCTCCTGGGTTCAAATTGCTGACCTTAAAGTTAGCAGCTGAGCTAAGCACTTTATCACGCCACCAGGGCTCCTGCCTAGGGTGTGTTCTAGAACACATTTTAGTTCACAAGAGATCAAAAGGGAAGAAAGCAAGCCAAGGAGACCTTAGTATCACCAAAGAAAAACTGCTGAAGACACTCAGGTCTCTACTCAAGAAAGCTCTCTGAAATCAGGAAGTCCAAGACACATGGAGATCTCCAAGGAAAAATGAACCTTTATATGCCGTAAACAACAAGGACTTTTCATTCTCCAACCTGATCTTGGCACCCTGTATGTGGACTTCTAGCCTCTTGGAAGTCCTGTTTTGGGGGAGCTCTGGTGACCTAGAAGATAGGGAATTGTGATGTGAACCCAAGGGCACGGGCTGCTATGTGGAAGTAAGATGGGAAATTTTCTCCCACAAATTTACAGCCTCTGAAAACCCACTGGAAAGTCAGATTTGGAAAGTTGGGTCTGACAGGAGTGCAATCAGTAACAACAACTGCCTCCTAATCTGCAAGAGAATCAATTTGGTAAAGCGATCCATCTGTGGTATCTCTGTGATAGCACTAGATAACCTAAAATGTTGTTGGGTGCTGTGAAGTTGAGTAATAATCATAGCAACACTATGAACCAAAGGTCTAAACTTTGTTCTACTGTCGTTGTTGTTAGGTGCCCGTAGAGACCCTATGAACAACAGATCTGAACTTTGTGTTACCCTGAGCCATCCTCATTATTTCGGACATACTCAAACTGACTGCAGCAATCCCTGTGTCAATCAATCCATTTGGTTGGGACTCTTCCCCTCTTCCGCTGACCCTCATCTTTCCAACTATTTTGACCCTTTCCAAGGACTAGCCTCTCTTAACAGCATGTCCAAAGTATGTCACAAAGCTTCATTATCTTTGCCTCCAAGGAACACTCTGGCTGTACTTTCTCTAAGACATATTTCTTTGTTCTTGTGGCAATCCATGGGATATTCAGTACTCTTCTCCAATACCACAACTCAAAGGCATCAATTCTTCTGCAGTCCCTCATTGTTCAGCTCTTAGATGCACAGGAAGTGATTGGAAAGACTGTAGCCTGTGTCATATTCACCTCAGTTCTCAAACTGACATCACTGCTCCTCAGTAATTTGGAGAGGACTCTGATTGCAGTTTCTTTTTTAATTATTATTGTGATTATTATTGTGTGTAAGTTTACAGAAAAGTTGGAATTTCATTCACTCATTGTTGCACAACTTTCTTCCTCCCTCTCCCCTAGTCTACGTTGCAATGCATGACTTATTCTGGACTACTGTCATACACATAATGCCTAATTATAGTCCTTTTAAGCAGTTCTTTTCTTCACCTCTTTGATTGTACTTATCCAATGTAATATGTGACCTGATTGCTGATTGCTTGTACCCAGTGTGCTGATTAGGGAATCAATTGAGATGAAGTCACTGACAATCTCATTTTTTCCCCCCAACTATCATGATGTTGCATATTGGTACAGTATGAGAATTTTTGCTTTCCTGATGTTGTGATGTAATCTATATTGAAGGCTGTCTTCTTGGATCTTCTGCAGTAAACTCTTCCATCCTTCCTCACGTTCATTTGCATAACACAGGTTGTTGATGAGCCTTCCTCTGAACCTGATGCCACCTTCTTTATAGAGTCCAGCTTCTTGAATAATTTATTCAGCATACAGATTGAATAGGTATGGAGAGAGTCCAACACAATCTTCCCAATTTCAGACCATAGAGTGTTTCCTTGCTCTGTTCAGTCTCTTGATAGAGGTAAAAGTTTAGTATGAACATAATTAAGTGTTCTGGTATTTCTATTCTTCTCAATGTTAACCAAACATTTATTATGATCCACACAGTCAAAAGCCTTTGCATAGTCAATAAAGACATTCTTCTGGTATTCATGACTTTCAGCCTATATCCATCTGATATCAGCAATGATATCACTGGTGCCCCGGCCTCTTCTAAACCCAGCTGGAACTCAGAGTTCTATGTCAATATACTATTTGAGTCATTTGTGGATTGCAAACAATATTAGTGATATTGTTCAATAATTTCCCAATTCTAGTGGGTCATCTTTCTTGTGATGGGAACAAATACTAATTTCTTACAGTTGGTAGGCGAGGTAGCTGTTTTCCGAATTTCCTGGAACAGACCGGTGAACACATCCTAGGCTGCATATGTTATCTGAAACACGTCAAATAGTATTTCATTGATTCATAGGAGTTTATTTTACGACAATGCCTTCGGTCCAGTTTTAATTTCTTCCTTAATCACTCTTCATCTACTCTTGATCATTATGTTACTTCCTGAAATCTTTCAGGGATGGCCAATTCTCTTTGGTAGAATATATCTGTATTCTCTTCACCTACTTTTCATGATATCTGGATCATGCAAGATTTTGCCCTTAGCATCTCTTAGTGTTGCAACTTGAGTCTTGAAACTGTTTTTCAGTTCCTTTAGTTTGAAAAATGCCAATTGGGTTCTCCAGTTCCAGCTTTCTGAACATTCTTTTATAATACTTTGCATTGTCTTCTAGAACTCTGAAGTTTTCTGTTAAGCTCTTTTGCTTTATCATTTCCCCCCCACCCCACCCCACCCTTTTTTTTGGCTTTTTGACACTCTAGTTCAATTTTCAGAGTCTCTTCTAAAACCCAGCTTTTTTTTTTTTCTTTGTCCCTTGTCTTTGTGAAGGCCTTTGCTCTCTTCATGGATACCTTTGATATCAATTCCATAACTCGTGTAATCTTTGATCACTGATCAAATCTATTCATTTCCAAACAGTTCAAGCACAAACAGTTCCCCACTACCAAAAATTATGCAGTCAAGTTTCCCACATTTGGGGCAATCACAGGGGTCAGCACATCTGAGTGCAAATTAATATGCCACACCCTGGGAAAATCAAATTTGTGATCATGGTATCTCCCCTGCCAGTTAAGTATCAAATCTATTCTTAAGACGATTTTGAAATTCAGGGCAGAGAAGTTCAAGGTCATGTTTTAGTTGTTTTAGACTTGTTTTCCTTTCTTCAACCTCAATTTGCACTTGCACATGACAGTCTATTCGTTTGATTGGTGGTACTGAGTTTTTCCCAACAATTTCTTCCAGTCAATTTCATTCCTAGTCCATCAGGTTAGGCTCACATGTAAAGTCATCATCTGTGTTTCTTAAAACAGGTATTTGTGACAAATAAATCATCGCACATACACTATTCCATCATTCCATTTCCAGCCTTATTTCTAAGTCCATATTTTCTGACTACCCTTACTTCTTCATTGTTTCAACCTTTTGTATTCCAGTCACCATTTATCATGAATATATCTTGATTGCATGTTTGGTCAATTTCAGACTGCAAAATTTGGTAAAAATATTCAATCTCCCCTTCTTGGGCTTTAGTTGTTAGTATGTATAATTGAATAATGGACATATTAACAGGCCTTCCTTGTGTATGTATGGATGGTTTCCTATCACTCCCAAAATTTTATTTTAGGATAGACTTTCAGGACACAACTAAAATTGCCTTTTTAACTATTAATGCAACACCATTTTTCCTCCAGGTCCTATAATTACTGCATACTTAGCTGTGTGTGAGGACTTGTTAAACTTTTTCCAACATGGTGGTAATGTTCTACAATTCTCCAGAAATCTATGAGGGTTTGAATTTCTCCCCCAAAGATATTACTGTCAACATTCATTATTGTCTGCCTTTTTTTAAGCCAACATAGTTGCTGCTTATTTTATAGCTTAGGTATCTGTGTGGTTGCTTGTTTACCATTTGCTCTTATAAGTACAGCACTCGCCTGTCAGTTTGTTTTACTGGAGTGACTGGCAGGTGGCTGTGATGCTGGAAGCTATGTTATCAGTATTTCAAATATCAAAAGGGTCATCCATGGTGGGCAGGTTTCACTGGAGCTCCCAGATTTAACAGAGTAAGAAGCTAGATCAGCCATCCAATTCTGAAATTAAAGGCATCTGGAAAACATTATAACCAATAAAGTAATGTCGTTTGATATGCTACTGGAGGCAGAGCCACAGATTGGAAAACATAAAAAAATGAGGAGAAACTGCTGAAAATATTTACCAAAAAGTGGATCATGGAATGTATAAAGTATGAATCCAGAAAAACTGGAGGTTGTAAAAAAAAAAAATTAAATGGAATGCATACATTTCAACACTCTAGGCACTAATGAGGTGAGATCTACTGAGGTATTTCTCACTTTGAATCGGATAATCACAGAAACTTATTACGCTGCAAATGAAAATTAAAGAAGAATCACACTGCATTCATAGTTTAAAAGATCATTTTAAGATCTATTCTGAAGTACACAGCTGTGGGTGACAAGATACTATATTTAGGCCTACAAAGGAGACCTGTTACTACAAACTATTTCTCAAATATACAGACTAACAACTTGAGACAAAGAGGAAGAAAACAAGGATTTCTACCACTGTTTGCAGTCTGACAATGACCAGACATGCACCAAAGATATATTAATAGTAACTGGTGACTGGAATACAAAAAAAGGAAACAAAAAAGGACAGAGAGACAAAAATTAAGGACTAGGTGACAGAAATTAAGCTGGAAATCTACTGACTGAAATGTGTATAATCAATGATGTATTCATTGCTAATAGCATTTTAAAAAACACAAATGGCAACTATACACAAGGACCTCACATACTAGACTACACAAAAATCAGAAAGACGACATCTGTAGAAAGAATCACTGGAGGAGCTCTCTATTCAGTTAAAACTAGTCCAAGAGCAGAACATATCAAATAGTCATATGCAAGTTCAAACTGAAGCTGAAAAGAAAAGTAATTCCATAAGAACCAAAATAAAACTCTGAGTCTATTACATCCGAATTTAAAAACCATCTCAAGAATAGGCTTGAGACATTGAACACTAATGATTGAAGACCAAATAGCTGTGGAACGACATTGAGGACATAATTTATGAAGAAAGGAAAAGGTCATTACAAAGGTGAGAGAAAGAAAAGACCAAGAAGTCAGAAGAGACTCTGAAAATTGCACTTGAACACTGACAAAACAAAGGGGAAAACTGCTGAAGCAAAAAGTGAGGAATATATTTCAAAAGGCAGCTTGAGAAGACAAAACGAAGAATCAAAATGTGAAAAGAGCTAGATTAGAAAATCAAAAGGGAAGAACTAACTGCATGTTTCAAGCTGAAAGAACTAAAAAACAAGCCTCAAGCTGCAATACTGAGAAACAACAAGAAAATTCTTGAATGGTGCTGGAATCATTAAGAGAAGATAGAGGGAAAACACAGTCATTGTACTAAAAAGAACTGGCTGACAGAGTCATTTCAGAAAGTAGCTTATGGTCAAGAATTGATAATAATGAAGGAAGAAATTCAAGCTGCACTGAAGGTACTGGCAAAATAAAGGGCTTTAGGAATTTATGGGGTATCAATTGGCATGATTCAACAAATGGCCTTGGACATGCTCCCTAGCCTATGCCAAAAAACATGCAAAGTAGCTACTTGGCTAACTGGGAAAGATACATATTTGTTCCCATCCCAAAAAAAGTTAATCTAACAAAATGTGGAAATAATTGATCAGTGTCACTAATACATACAACTAAAATCTTTCTGATGATTACATAAAACTAGTTAGAACAGTATATTGATAGAGAACTTTCAGAAATTCAAGCTGAATTTAGAAGAGCCCTTGGCACTAGGACAATAATTACTGGTGTTAGATGGATCTTGGTGGAAAGCAGAAAATACCAGAAGGATGTCTGAGTTTTATTGACTATGCAAATGCATTTGACTATGTGAATCATAACAAATTATAACTAACATTGAGAAGAATGGAAATCCCAGAACACTTATTTGTGTTCAAGTGAAACTTAATACCTACACCAAGATGCTGCTGTTCAAATTGAGCTTGGAAACAATGTATGGCTTAGAATCAAGAAAGGTGTGCATCAGAGGTGTAGTCTTTCTCCATACATATTCGATCTGTATGCTAGGCAAATCATTTGAGAAGCTGGACTTCATGAAGACAAATGTGTCATCAGGATCAGAGAAAGACCCGTCAGCAACTTTTGTTATGCAGACAACACAACCTTGCTCCCTAAAAATGAGGAGGACTTGAAATACTTGTTGCAATAAATCAAAGACTACAAACTTCAATATGGATTATAACTCAACACCAAGAAAAGAAAAATCCTTATCACTGAGCCAACAGGCAACATCATGTAAGATGGAGATTGAAGATGTCAATGAGCTGTGGATTGTACTTAGATCCACAATCAATAACTTTCCTAACAGCAGTCAAGAAATTAAAGATGTGATGTACTGGGGAAACTGCTGTTAGTTACATCTTGATAGCGCTGGACATGCTACATGTCCATTTGCTCAAAGTGCTAAGGAGCTACGATGCCAGTATAAAGAGTAAGGTGCATCTATTTCAAACCATAGTTTTTCAATTACTTGCTATCCATCTGAAAGTTGGATAATAACTAAGAATGACAGAAGAAGAATAGATGCCTTTGAGTTTCAACGTTGGGAGAAAAAAAGTACTTAAGTACTCCCTGTACTGTCAAAACAATAAAGCAGTGTATCTTGGAGAAAGTACATTCAGGATGTGTCTTAAAGGAAAGAATGGTGAAACTTTGTTTCATATACTTTAGGAATGTTGTTTAAGAGCAGCAGTCCTAAGAAAACAATATCATACTTGGAAAGATGGAGGGTCAGTGAAAACAAGGAAGACCTTCAACAAGATGGACTGACACAGTGACTGCAAGCATGGGTTTCAGTACATTAGAGCTGATGAGGATGGCACAGGATGGGCCAACTTCAGATCTACTTTTCACTGGGTAACATGCATTGTAATGAACTCAATGTCATCTAACAACAACAGTAGATATGAGCAGTCATGGTAATTCAGTGGTTAAAGTACTCAGTTGCTCACTAAAATGTCAGAGATTCAACCTATCAAATTCTCTGCAGGGTAAATATGTAGTAGCCTGCTCCCTTAGAGTTTATTATTGGGAAGCTTGACTCTCTTCTATCTGGTTGCTTTGTGTGAGAATTGACTCAATTCAATGTAGTAGGCTTGGTTTGGATGTTAGTAGGTGTAAAATGATACTTTATTTTAATTTCTCAAAATTTATGGTTTATCCATTAGACTCAGTGGCATTTTGTAATCTCTCCATTCTGTTGAGGTATTTAGCACTTGCTACTTTGTCATAGCTATTTGAATAGATAGCTACTGGAGTCTATCATAAACTGGCAGATGTCTTCTTTCCTAAGACAGGTACATTACATGTACTAAAATCATGTCAAACCTTCTCAGTTAGTCTAGTAAACCAAAGAGAGAGAGACTGTCATTATTCTATGACAAAGAAAAAGAATCCAGAGCCAGAGAGGTATGTAAAGTTACTGCTAGCTTCCTTGGGGTAAGAATCTCACTCTATCCTAACAACATCAGAAACAACGATTTTAATTTAAAGTCCAAGTTCTTCACTGAGAGGCAATGGAGCATGTTCAGAACATGAGCTCTGGAACTGCAGACCTGGCTTCTCTTATCTAGAAGTCCTACTCTCTTGTCTACTTCCCCAGTTATGTGACGCTGAGTACAGTCCCTTCTTCTACATGTCTGCCTTAGTTTTCTCATCTATCAAGGGTTAATACTGTTAAATGGAGATAATGACAATCTTTGCCACATAGCTCTGATGGCCTACTGGGTAATTCGTGCTGTCAATGTAAAGAGAGGTGATTCAAACCCATCCAACTGCTCAATGAAAGAAAGATGGGAAATCTTCCCCTATGCAATTTACAGCCTCTGAAAACAACTGGAGGGTCAGCTGTGGGTCTATTCTGATTCGATGGCACATAACATATAGGCTACCATATAAGATAACTGTAAAAGATATGTAACAGTTACGCAGCACAGCTAACAGGATCTAAGATACAGGAAGAGGTTAATCAACGTTGACCATCCCTCTTTAGTTGGTCCAATTTCCAGCAGTGTACATCCTCTGTCCTGACACTCCTCATTGCTCTCAAAAGTATCCCAGTTTGATGCTCAATTGTGCAGTCACCTTAATTACTATTGCCAGCATTTCCATAGCCGGACCTCCCCAGAGCATTATCCACTCCGGATGTTAAGCTAGCATAGGGTCAGCTGACACTGAGTCATACAGAAGCCATGAATTTCAGATGAGAATTGCACTCTGTTGGACTTCCAAGGGCTGTGACCTTATAGGAGCAGATCGCCAGCTACGGATAAAGCTCAGAAGGTAGAGGATGCGAAAGAGGGATGTATTAAAACAGGCAACACAGGAAGTGGGAAGAGTGCTAATGCACTGAGATGATTGTAAACAATGCCATGCAAAATGAGCCATATACATTTTTTTAATGGGAAATCTGTCTGTTCTGTAAATGTCCACTCAAATCAATTAAAATTTTTTTAGGAATGTGTTAAAAAAAGGAAATAAACTACCAGCCCTTCTTCAGAATTGCTATTGGGTTAATTAAAACTGAACCGCTGGAAAGAATTAAGTGGTCAAAATGGAAAAATTCTCCTGTCTAGCTGGTCTGTCATTGTTGTTGAACTGGAACCGACTCATAGATGACCTCCAGCAGATTTTTAGAATCTATAAATCTAACAAGAAGATATTGCCTCCCTCCTCCCCTTTTCTTCCCCCTCACAAAGCAACTGGTGAATTTGAACCACCTACTTTTGGGTTCATAGTTCAACTCCTTATCCTCTACTCTACAATTTAGAAAGAGAGCTAATAGGTAAAGAAATGGCTTAATCAGGACTGTGATAAGCACACAGAACTAATTAGAGGAAACATTGCAACATTTGAAGACAGAAATGAAATTTTAGAAGAGTCTTGTCAGAATACACGGGTTCACCAAGTAGAGAAGAATCTTCCAAAAATATGTGATATTGGGGTGAGAATTTTCCCACCTTCCTTTCAGAATGAGCTTGGAGTCTTTAAAAAATATCCCCCATGCCCACTCTCGAGCTTGCCTGGGCTAAACGGCTGTGCTTGTAAAGCACTACTAGGGCAATCCACAGCTGGAGAGGCCGCCTCAGGAAGGACCTTGCACACAAGCTACATTTTATTTTATATTGGTTTGTTTTCAAAGTTCATATACATTGTGTTTCACACTATTCTTCATTCATATTCAGTTTCATAAAATCACTCCCCTGTATTAGGCTTTATGAAATTAATCATCATCGGACCTTGCCCATCATTACCCTGTCTTTTCACCCGGATCCTTTCCATTTCTTTCATCCCCTCCCTCCACCCACCAAACTGTGCAATCCTTTTGAGTTTTGTTCATTAAATCATGAGAGCTTTTAAATGATTCAGGGTGACTGTGAGAGTTACTGGCAATACTGTGGCAACATCTAGGGAAGTCAAATGGTGACTGCCTAATTTAAGTGCTCATCCACTCATTCCTTCCTTTGCTCACTTTTTCAATATTTACCAAAAGCCTAGTCTTTGGTTACTAATCAAAGGTTAGCTGTTTGACTCCAACTAGCAGCAACTAAAAAAAAAAAAAAGGCCTGGCAAGTGACTTCCAAAAATTTAGTTATTTAAAACTCCATTGAACACAGTTCTGCTCTGAAGCCCATGTTGTTGGAACTGATCCATAGCTGACCCTCCAGTGGGTTTCCAGAGGTAGTTAACTGCACAAGAGGAGATAGACCATCCTCTTGCAGAGCAGCTGATGGATTTGAACCATGTGCCTTTGCTCCTTCTGAAGTCCAAGAGGTATCCATTAATCATAACTGGTATGCAATAACTAAGTTCTTACATACAGTGAATGAAACAGCAAACAAAAGAGAATTATCCCTGCACTCATGATTCTTGATGCATTATGCTAGGAAAGTCTGTAGTTACGGATCTCTCCAAATTATTGGGGAGTAGTGATGTCAGTTTGAGAGCTAATGTGTGTCTGATTCAGACCATAGTCTTTCTGATCACTTGCTATGCATGTGAGAGCTGGACAATTAATAAGGACGACAGAAGAAGAATTGATGTCTTTGAGCTGTGTTTTTGCAGAAGAGCAATAAACATCCCATGGATTGTCAAAAGAACAAAGTATGCCTCACATACTTTGGGCATATTGCGAGGAGGGGCTTTTCCTTGGAGAAACACATGAAGCTCAGAAAGGTAGAGGGCCGGCATAGGAGAGGAAGACCCTGGACCAGGTGGATTAACATGGTGACTGCCACAACGGGCTCGTGTCAGAAAGTGTGACGATGACACAGGATAGGACAAGTTTCAGGTCTGTTTACAGGATCTCTATGGGTCCTACTCAACTTGATGGGTACCTAACAACAAGTGATGGGTTTCAGTTGTTGTTATGTGCTATCGAGCCGTCTGTGACTCATAGTGACCCTAAGTACATTAACTCTGAACCCTGCCCTAACCTGAGCCAACCTCATCATCTCCAATAGACTTGATCTCATTTCTCCAGCCACTAAGTCATTTCATCTCATCCTGGGTCTTTCTCTTTTGCACTGTCCCTCCACCTTTCCAAGCATGATGGCCCTCTCCAGGAACTGGTCCCTCCTGGGCATGTGTCTAAAGCATGTGAGACAGAAATTCAAAATCCTTGCTTCCACGACACAGCCTGGTTTCACCCTCTCCAGGAAAGACCTTTATGTTCTCCTGGCAGTCCAGGGCACACTCAACACTCTTCTCCAGTACCACAACTCAAAGGCATCCATCCTTATTCTATCATATTTGTTTTTCAGCTCTTGATGTAACTGCAAAGATCATGGCCTGGCTCAGGTGCACCTAGCTCTTCACTCTAGAAAGGTCCCTAACAGCAGACTTTTGCAATGCATCTTGTCTTTGGATTTCCTGACTGGTTGTGTCAAGAGTGCTGTTTGTGGAACTAAGCCAGATGAAGTTATCAACAATCTCAATTTCTTCTACATCCATCATGAAGCTGCGAATTGGCCCAGTAGTTATCTTTTTCTTGATGCTGCGCTTCAATATATATTAAAGACTACAGTCCTTGACCTTCTGCAGTAAACACCTCATGTCCTCTTCAGTTTCAGCAAGCAAGGATTTATTATGCATAATGCAGGTTGTTGGTGAGTGTTCCTCCAATCCTGATGCCCCATTAGTCCTCATTGTTCTCTTGTCCAGGACTTTTATTGGGGGGAAGTCTTTTTGTGACCTGCTCCATTTCTTCTTTTGTGATAAGTCTGCTCAAATGTTCTACACCTGACCATGCCAATCTGGGTACAGACTAAGTTTCAAGGAATTTGTCTATTTCCTCTAAGTTTTGAAATTTATCAGAGTATGGCTTTTTATAATCTGTTATTACAGATTTAATTTCCTTGCTTCTGTTGTGATGTCACCTCTATCATGCCTTAATTTAGTTATTTGTGTCTTCTATTTTTCTTTTAATTTTGCCAGTGGTTTGTCAATTTTATTGAACCTTTCAAAAAACCAGCTCCTGGTCTTATTGATAGTTTCAATTGTTTTTCTTTTTTCTATCCCATTGATTTCAACTCTGGTTCATATAACTGCCTTTCTTCTAGAGGCTGTTCAGTAATTTTGTTGGTCTTTTTCTACTTGATGAAGATGTTGAGTTAGATCATTAATTTTGCTTCATTCTTCATTTTTTTAATGTGTTTATGTATTGCTATGAACTCCCCCACTGAGGACTGCCTTAGTTGGATCCCAGAGTTTATGGTACATTGTGTTTTCATTATCATTTGTTTTGAGGAACTTTTTTATTTCACTCTTTCATTTCTTCTATAATCCAATCGTGTTCTAGCATGGTGTTATTTAGCTCCCATGTTGGTGGCTTTATCCTCGTGGTTAATGTCTAGTTTAACGGTATTTTGGTCTGAGATTATTTAGTGTTTTTTATTTGTTGAGTCTTGCTTTGTGTCCTAATATGTGATCAATTCTGGAAACTGTACAAGGTGCACATGAGAAGCAAGTGAATTTAATTGGGTGCAGTACATCCTCAAGGCTGAATTGGCTGGCTGTATAGTTTAGGTCTTCTGTATCTTTGTTAAGTTTCTTTTGAGTTGATCTATCCTTTGGCATGAGTTGTGTGTTAAAGTCTCCAAATATTGTAGTGCTGTTTATTTCTTTCTTTAATTCTGTTAACAGTTGTTTTATGTATTAAAAGCTGGATTCTACCAAACATTCAGAGAAGAGTTATAACCAATTCTACTTAAGTTATTTCAAATAGTAGAAAAAGAAAGAACATTCCCAGAGACATTCTATGAAGCAAGCATACCTTACTATGGACTGCTAGGAGAACAACTAGGTTATTTTAGAGAGGGTGAAACCAGGATGCTCCTTAAAGGCAAGGATTCTAAAACTCCATCTGTCTTACTTTGGGCATGTTTCAAGGAGTGACCAGTCCTTAGGGACATCATGCTTGGAAGGGTGGAGGGACAGTGCAAGAGAGGAAGACCCTCGATGAGATGGCCTGACTCAGTGACAGGGATAATGGGAGTTGGTGGGTCAGAGATAATGAAGTTGGCTTAGGACAGAGTAGGGTTCATAGCTGTTGTACATAGGGTCACTACTATAAGTTGCGCGTGATCCGACAGTACATAATAGCAACAATAACATGGCTCTTGCTTGCTTTGTGATTAGGTCATCAAAGTTAGTA
The DNA here is from genome assembly GCF_000299155.1 of Elephantulus edwardii. Lineage (NCBI taxonomy): Eukaryota > Metazoa > Chordata > Mammalia > Macroscelidea > Macroscelididae > Elephantulus > Elephantulus edwardii. The sequence continues at coordinate 15,692,208 of NW_006399755.1, forward strand.
GTAGCAATTCTGAGCTGTGAAGTGTGTTTGTAAATTTTATGTGGCAATGCAAATTAACCTTCAAGAAAAAAAAAATCAGTTGGATTACTGTACAGTAACAAAGAGCGCTCGGAGAAGAAAACCAAGAAAGCAGTACCATTTACATTAACCAACCACAAATTGAGATACTTGCGGGTGAAGCTATCTAGAGACACAAAAGACCAATACAAAGAAAACGAAAAACCATTTTTTGCAAAACACAATGAAAGACCTAAATAAATGGAAAAATGTTCTGTGTTCGTGGACAGGAAGATTCAAGATTGTGAAAATGACAATCCTATCAAAAGCCATCTATGTGTTCAACACAATCCCAATATAGACACCAAATTAATTTTTCAAGGAAATTGAAATGGAAATTGTTAACTCTATTTGGAAATGAAAGAGATAAGCAAAGCACTTCAGAAAAACAAAATTAGAAGGCATAGCACCCCTTACCTCAAAACCTACTACACAGTGGCAGTAACAAAATCAGCATGGTAGTGGTACAATAACAGGCACACAGATCAATGGAACAAAATTGAGGACTCCAAAATGGACTTACCTATCTATGGTCAACTGATGTTCAACAAGGAAATAAAACCTATCAAATGGGGAAATGACAAGCTCTTCAACAAATGGTGCTGGCAAAACTAGACTTGTATCTGCAGAAACTGAAACAGGATCCACATCTCACATCATACACAAAAGTCAACTCAAGGTAGATCAGAGACCTGGGAGTAAAACTCAAACCATAAAGCTTATCAGAGACAAACTGGGATCAAGGCTAGAAGGCCTAGTCTATCGCATAAAGAGACTGCCCAATACAGACAAATGCACAAACTAAAGAGGATAAAATTGATGAATGGGACCTTCTAACAATTAAATCTCAGTGCTCATCAAAAGGTTTTTCCAATAAAAGGAAAAGAAAACCTACTGACTAGGAACAAACATTTGGTAATACCATCTCAGACAAGGGTCTCATGATGAAAGTTTACAGAATACTCATGGGCCTCCAAAAGAAAAAGACTGATAATCCAATTGCAACATGAGAAAGAGAAATGGAAACTTTTTCCAGAGGAGGACATTCAGATGGCCAAGAGACACATGAAAAAATGCTCCAAATCACTGGCAATAAGAAAAATGCAAATCAAAACCACAAAGAGATACAGTCTCACTTCAGTAGCAGTGGCAAAGTATAACACGACAGCAAGTATTAAATGTTGGAAAGGATGTGGGGAGATAGGAACTCTTATACATTGTTGGTGGGATTGTAAAATGGTACAAACACTCTGGAAGGCAGCTTGGCATTTTCTCAAAAAGCTGAACACAGGATTTCCATGTGACCCAGCTATTCTACTGCATGGAATATAACCTGTGAAAACGAGACCTGAGGCACAAACGGAGAACTAGACACACATGTTCATAGCAGCATTATTCACCATAGGAAGAACATGGAAACAGCCCAAATGTCCAGCCACAATGGAATGGATTGAGAAATTCCAGCACATTAACACAATAGAATACTGTGTAGCATTACCCAGGAGCAATGATTTTGTAAATAGCTACCTAATTTGGGAGGGACTGGAGAACATTATGCTGAGTGAACTAACACAGTCTCATAAAGACAAATACTGTATAAGGTCATTAATGTAGAATGAGTATGAGGATCCAAGGCAGGGAATGGGGAGCAGAGAGGTGAGGATGGGCCAAAGGGAGAGAGGACTTAATCATAGGGTCGCACAATTTGAAAGGTGGAGGGAGGAGTCGATAAAGGAAAGATCCAGTGTGAAAAACAATATATGCACAATCTGTAAGTAAACCTGTATAAATAATCCATCCTCCCGAATGATCTGCTTTGCATATACATTGAAAAGATATGTAGATAGGCTGCATCCCTGTAACACAGCTTTCCTGATCCTGAACCATGTAGTATTTCCCTGCTCTGTTCTTACTACTGCTTCCTGGTCCAAGTATAAGTTTCACATAAGCATGATCGAGTGCTCTGGGATCCCCACTCTTCTCCTGGTTAGCCACAGCCAAATGTCTTTGCATAGTCAATCAAACATAGATAAAAATCCCTCTGCTTTCAGCCAGGATCCATCTAATATCAGCGATGGTTTCTCTGGTGCCATGACCTCTTCTAAAACCAGCCTGCACACCTGGCAGTTCTCTGTTGATGTACTTTCCTGGATAATCATCAGCAGGATCTTGACTGCGTGTGACATTAGTGATATCGTCTGATAATTTCCACACTCTGTTGGGTCACCTTTTTTTTAAAGTTATCCCTTTTCCCACATTTCATACCATCTCCAAAGGGTTCTGTTCCAAATGTCACCACAGCATTGCACAACTCAACTTGAAATTCCATTACCTTCTGCCTGGCCTTGCCATGAGCTGTCTTTTTTTACCTCCAGCCTGTTTCTTCCCCTATATCCCATGCATTCAAATCCAGACCAGTGGGCTAGGCCTCTCCATGTCCTGGGTCCTTTGCCTTTACTTTTTTCTCTTCTCTGACTTACTACATCTGATCAAAATGTTTCAAATTTCAGATCACACAACCTTCTATTATGTTTACTCCCAGGTACTCCTCCTTCCCAAGGCATACTCCAACCACTTAAAAGCTACCCCTTTAACACAGTTTATGGGCCTTCATAAATCTGGTTCAGTCTCATTTTGGATCATGCTTCTCTTTAATTCATACATTTTCCACATAATGCCCTTCATCACGGTGCTTTAACAAGAATGCTCTGTGCTAGGCCATCCCTGCAATTCTACACCTGCTCTTCTTTGTGCCTGGAAGGCATTTCCAACAAGGCTTCCTTGAGTTCTTTTTGCTATCACCCCTCATTTCTTAACTGGTATGGTTCCTTTGACTTGAGGCTTCACACAACGCAAAGCCTCCTGGAGCTCTTTTCTGATCTCAGAGATTTAGGAAGACACTTTGAGACACTCTGTAGTTTCCTTTATACCCTCCCTACACAGTAATCTGCCTAATATTTGGCTTTTTCATTTGTCAGCAAGCTCCACTAAGGTGTGGGGACTCTTTCATATTTGACAACCACCTCCACAACGCCTAGGATATTCCTCATATACAAGTATTCTTGCTTTACTCTCTCACAGCATATGAGGAAGGATTTCGAACACTCAAGTGACTTTGCTTGTTTTCATGTCTGTCCCTTTCTCTGGACTTGAGCCCCTTGAAGGAGGTGGCTGGGTCTGTGTTAACTCTGTCCCCTGAACCCAGCGTGGTGTCTGGCTTAGACCTGGAACCACAGTGTCCAGTGCTGCTGATTAAGTGAATAAACTATTTAACCAAAAGAGATGTGTAGATTCTAATAGTGAGCAACTCAGTGGGGAAGGAGTAGGAATCATTAAAGCTCATTTCCATACATCTTCTTTTATCCTTTTTTGAGTAAGATTCATTTAGTCTCCAAAGAACATAACTTCAAAAAGGAAAAAACCCAAAAGGCACACCCAGTGTCATTTTTAGTGTCTGGCTTTACCTGATGCTGTAAGGAAAGAATGTTTCCCTACTTCATCCTCTTTCAGCCTGGCTCACCTTGTATGTAACCTGGTAAATGACACTTCTCTGAATTTAAATTGAGGCAATCCCCAAGGGCATCAAGCAAACGCCACATTTTGAAAGAGCTTCAAAGACACTCAAAGTCATTAAGAACATCAAGTCCCTGTCCCGGGTCAGGAGGCCCTGCCAAAGGAGAGGTCCCCACACTGTGAGTCACCTTGTAGAAGCTTCTACAAAAATGTACACCTCTGTGAAGCATTAGGATTGGAAGGCTGATGACAATTAGCATTTTTTCATGTCACTGAAGCAGAAAGCTCATGGAATCCACTGGAGTCATAAATGACTTCCCACTTCAGGCTGTTCACTAAAGGTTGTTAATGATCAAATAAAAGAGAACTCACACCCAAGACTGTTGATGAGAAGAGCCACAGAAACCCACAGAAGCACCCAGATTAAGCACATTTTTCCTAATGTGGTCAGTCTGGCTGGGGATTCTTTTAACTTTTGACAGTTACAGTATTTCTTTGTCATGTCGAGGTCAACCTCACTGTATTTTTTTTTAAATGTGGCTGAGCATGCACTTTTGTGCTTTAGATACTTAAAACCTCCAAGGAGGGTTGGGATGAAGGACGAGGAGAAAGCTAGAAGACAACTGAAAGTGAGCACGCCCGTCTGTGTTCATACATTATCTATGATAAGCTACAACACAGGAGGCTGTGTCTCATTTTGGGAAAGGTGGACCTGAGGTCCCGGTGTCTGTCTGCACTGCTTTGGAGGTGCACAGCTGCCTAACCTTCTGAAGTCACAGAAGCAGTATTTAAATAGGACTTGTGATGTCTGTGACAAAAAGTTATTGAATTTTTCTGATTGTTAGGCTCCCCTCATCTGTGAAATATTACGATTATTTCAAAATTATATGAGATAACTTATATCTATAAATATAGTGGAAGCAGGATTTCCTAAACCACATGCTTCCGGAAACTCTATGAACTTTGATAAATGATGATAGTTATAGAAAGGTTTCAGGCCTTTTGCTCATAGGGTCGCTACGAGTCATGCTCGACTAGATGGCCATCAACAACAACAACATATAAGTATATAAAATTTTATATATACATGAAAAGGTAAGGTTCAAGTCTCTTGTTCTCAGAGTCACTGTGAATTGTAGGTGACTCAATGGCACCCAACAATAACAATACATAAGTATAGCTGGCTGACTGCTATGTTTTCCAAGGCAGTTTAATCACATGGAGGGAGATTGTCCATCGAAGGAGCAGCTGGTGGATTCAAACCGCGTTCCTTTGGGACTGCAGTGCAGCTTCTAACCACTAGGTCACCAGAGCTTCCTATATATGTTATTGTTGTTATGTGCCACTGAGCCGAAGTGACTCATAGTTGGCTGGCAAGCTTTCAGAAGCTGTAACTCTAAAGGTAGGAGATTTCCCATCTTTCTCCAATAGATTCCAATCACCTGGCTTGGGTTAGCAGCACATGTCCTTACCATCAGAGCTTCATAGGTACACATGAATATGCGACAGAATTGAACATAGTGGAGACAGTGATGATGGCATAAGACAGAGCAAGGTTTCCATCTGTTGTTCATAATGTTGCTATAAGTCTTAGTTATCTAACAATAACAGCAATGCAAACAATTATATCCTCAACCTCCAGTTGGTGAATTGATTCTGACTCAGAATAACCGTATCTATACATACTTACTGTGTTTTTAGCATAATGCTTGCCACATGACAGTCATGCTCTATATATTGGCTGCCTTCCACTTCTCTGCATAAAATATTTCAGATGAAGTACTAGTAGCCCAAGGCTAACCATAGCCACACTGCACACATTAGATGCAGTGGTTCCAGCTGTTTGGATTTTTTTTTTTTGTTTGGGAATAAGGGCGCAATTAGGAACAGGATGTTCCTTCCTGAAGGCAATGGGGAGATCACCTCATGAATTATTAACCGTCCCCATAGTTTTAGATCCTCCCTCCTTCTGCATATCTATCAGAATCAGCAGGCCATCTATCTTCATGATAACAAAATTTGAAAGACGATTTTAATTTTTTTGTTCCTCTGTGTGTCAAATATCATCCTGTCCCTCACTAAAATGCTCTCTTCTTAGATTGTCTGACTAAAAAAAATTAAAAAAAAATAAAAAAATAGTGGGGGATTTCAAGGCCCAGCATCAGAGGAAACTTATTTTTACTTAAAATTCGAGCTTGCAATTATCCAGGTGTTGATTGGTAATGGATAAATAATTATGTATGCTGGTTGCGTAGGAGAGAATGCTGATCTCGTGTAATTCATTAGCTAGTAGAGAGCAAAATAAGGGTAAAACACACTTAGGGGACTGTTAAAATGTGTTCTGATGAATACGGTTGCTGCGTTGTTGCTAAGAGATAAACTAAGCAAAGAGCTAAAATAATATTCACCCTGTGTGTAACACATATTGCTTTAAAAAACATTTTTTCCTCTCCTACTTCTGGGAAAGAGCTCCAGATGAGACATCTGGAGTCCATCTGACACATTTCTGCACAAAGCTAAGTATTAAGATTCCAAAAAAAAAAATCCTGTGGTTCTGAGGCACCCAGATTAGGAACCACTGAAGGAAAAGGACAAGGTCATTCAGTGACCCTACCTAAGTGATCCAATGGTCCTTCTTCCATTGCCCAGACAAAGCTCTAGTAATACTTCTTTCCTTGTTTTGCATTTCCCCTACACCTAGCCAATAATTTGATCTTTTAACAATTGTAATTTTTAAAATTCTATTCTAAAAACCTCTGCAGTAAGTGGATGAGGTCCTCCTCAGTTTCAGTGAGCAGGGTTTTGTCATCTGCATAACGCAGATTGTTGATAGATCCTCCACCAATCCTAATGCCACGCTTCTCCTCATAGAGCCCAGCCTCTTGGATAATCTGCTCTGCATACAGGTTGAAAAGGTATAGAGATGGGACACATCCCTGGTGTACACCCTTGCCAATTTTGAACCAGGCAGTGTTGCTCTGCTCTTTTCTGACGACTGCCTCTTGGTCCAAGTATAGGTTTTGCATTAGCACGATTAAATGTTCTGGGATTCCCATTCTTCTCAGAGTCAGCCACAGTTTGTTATGATCCATACAGTCAAATGCCTTTGCATAATCAATGAAACACAGATAGACATTCTTCTGGTATTCCCTGCTTTCAGCTAAGATCCATCTAACATCAGCTACAATACCCCTAGGACCACGACCCATTCTAAACCCAGCCTGGATTTTTGGCAGTTCTCTGCTGATGGGCTGTTCCAGTTGTTTTTGGATAATGTTCAGTAGAATCTTGCTTGCATGTGAAATCAATGATATTGTTCTGTAGTTTCCACACTCAGTTGGGTCACCCTTCTTTGGGATGGGTTAGGGTTAGGGTTCTTGATCAAGTCAGCACGTTCTTGCATTACTCGAAGAAGCAGGAGAGAAGATGGCAGAGACAGAACTGGGCAGTCAAATAATGCAAACAGATACTGATGTTCTGTGAGCTAAAAACAAATTAAAAAGGTAAATTGGAGCTAATGCTTTGCCACTTACTAAATTTAAATCCTCCTGGCATAGCATTCAAAACTCACCAGTTCTCCTGGGCAACTGAGTAGAGTTTGCCAGTGTGTTTAAAGTGGTAACACACCCAGAAGCACCCTCACTACCACAAGAACTGAGAGACAAATTTGGGACTTTGCCTTTCTTACATTCACAGGTTGTCTCTATTTGGCAAATTCATACAGCATCTGATACCAAGCATTGAGAGAGCCCTGGGAGCTGATGACAAACGAAACGGACCTTGTTTTCAAAACCTTTTTCTGTTTCCTATTAAACCAAAAACTCTTTGCTTTTCTAATTTCAAAGCAAAATGTGCTTAAAGCTTAAATGTGAAAATACAAGAGAGAGAGAAAAAGGAAAATCTCAAACTCACTGCCATTGGGTTGGAATCAACTTATAGTTCATACTCCATTGAGTTTTTGAGGATGTAAATTCCAAGGGGGGAGATTATCCATCTCTCTTCTCCAGAGCCACTGAAACTATTAGAAAGGTCACACAAATCCCTATGGATTAGGCAACCAGAGCTCAAAAAGAGGGACACTGTTGTTATGTTGTTGTGAAGTGCCTTCGAGTCAAGTGTGACTCATAGCAATCCTATGAACCACAGCTCTGAACCCTGTCCTAACCTGGCCATCTTCATGACCTCTGACACATGTAAGCCTTTTGTTGCAGTTACCATGTCAATCCAACTACTTGAAATTCTCCCTATCTTTTTTCTGACCCTCTGCCTTTCCAAGCATGATATCCTTTTTCAAGGAATAACCTCTCCTAACAACATGCCCAAAATAAGTGACACAAAGTCTTGCAATCTTTGCCTCTAAGAAGCATTCTGGCTGAACTTTTTCTAAGACATACCTGTTTGTTCTTCTGCTAGTACATGGGATATTCAACAATCTTCTCCATTAATACAACTCAAACGGGTCAATTTTTCTTCTGTAATTCTTATTCACTGTTCAGCTCTTTAGTCAGCAAGTGACTAAAAAGACCCGGCCCCAAAATCAGGTACATTGTAATCTTGAAATTGGTACTACTTCTCCTCAGTAATTTAGAGTGTTCCCAGACAGTGGACTTGTCCAAAGAAATACATCTCCTGATCTCCTGACTGCTGGTATCAAGGGTGTTGATTGTAGATCCAAGCAAAAAAGAAATCCTTGACAATTTCAATAGTCTCCATCTTTCATGATGTTGCTTATCGATTCAGTGGTGAGGAAGTATGTCTTCTTGATATTGATATGCAAATCCATATTGGTGGCTGTAGTCTTTGAGCTTCTAAAGTTAGTGTTTCAAGTTCTCCTTTCCCCCCCCCCACATCACTCATAATATCACCATTTAGGGATAATTATTGTAGCATTTGAGTATCTACCTGCCCATTTTTTTTCTTAAGTAGACACATACACGAACACACATTGTAGAAAATGCCTTCATACACCTAATCTGTCACTTGCTTTACTTCCTTTGGCAGCGTATTATGTTTTCTTGTATGTTGATATATTTTTTTGTTTGTAAAATGATTCTTAGCGGCTGCATAATATCCCATCATAAACTACATTATAATTTATCTAACTAAACGTCAGTCATTGGACAGTTGTTTCCAATTAAAACAGTGTAAAGAAATACAATATTGGAAATTACTTCTAAAGACAGGAAGAGGATGTATTTTCCCTGTGAGAATGCCTGCATGGAATCTGTGAGCACTTATCACGGCTGACGGTTCATTATTTTCCCTTCTCTCTCTCCCGCTCCAGAAAATAGACAAATATGGCTCAAAACAGACAAATGTGTGAAAACATATTTAACATATACCTCTTTTATGTTTAGGGAAAGCAGATTAGGGCAAAAGAAGAGAATCGTATGTACAAGATGATTCCTATAAACTGTAGACACATCCATGGAATGTCTTACAAACAGCCAGGAAGAAGGGAGCCTGAGAATGGGAGTGATTCAGTAAATCTGAAGTCACACAGTGCCAGAAAGATCGGAGTTATCACCTGACATGTAAGAATGCTCACATTTAAAAGCCTTCTCCTAGACCTAGACAAAGGTTAATTGAGTCATAAATGAACAAGAATTTCTATTTTCACATACAGCCAGCAACTGGCCAAGAACTTTGCTCCTGTGGCCACTACTGTCATGGGTCACCTCCATTAGAAAAAAACAAGTGGGTTTAATTGGGTTTCTTGAATGCCAACTTGTTCACAGAGAGTTGGTTGGTTTTTTTGTTTGTTTTTTTTTTGTATATTCTGGTGTGAACCACACACATGCTTTATCTTCTATCTGCCTTCTAAACAAGAGGGCTGCGTATACTATCGACTGCTTAAGTTATTTATTTAGAGTACAAAGAAGTATTTGTGATGAAGACAACAGAGAGGGCAAATCAATTATTTACTGAGGAGGCTGCACTATAAATTACATTTGATTAAACTCTGAGATAAATCTCAGTTATCAAGGGCTTAAGTGGAATGTGCTGCAAGAGACAGTGACTAAATGCCCCTGACAGTTACTAGTAGTGAATGCAAGGGCACGAGGCAGCCTTAATGTTGCTGGGTTGCTAATGTAGCCAGTCCAACGACCATACACTCCACAGACAAGCATGGAAAGTCCACTATGTGCCAAGCACCGTCCTATATTCCAGAATATACAGCCACAACAAATTTCCTTCTCTCCAGGGGCTTTAGGTCTAACTGGGAAAGAAGATAAGAAGCAAGTAAATAAATACATGCACACACCGTTCACTTATTAACACAGTTAGGTTCTAAGAACCAGGTCATCATGTGAAAACTGATGTTGTGTGAAAATGGAAGATGACTACATCATTACAATAAGGGCCAGTGATCTTATTACCTGTCAAGCCACGGAGAATCATGACTCAGCCAAGTTGACACATACCTTGACCATCAAAGCCAAGATTATTCTCGTCTGACATACACCTCAGCATTTGTGACTGCCAGATGTATGTCATTAATGTGCAAAATAGGCCGTGGTTTTCTTTACTGTTGTCATAAATGTGAAATGTTGGATAATGAGGGAGTCGGTAAGTAAGGAGTAGGTGTAATGAACAATATCATTCCATATTGTGATAAGTATTATGAAGAACATAAAGCAGTTGGATGCAATAAAAAGGGACTTGGACAGGGAGGGGAACATTTCATTTGAATAAGCGAGTTCATGGAGCCATTACTGAAGGGGTGGTATTTTAAAGGAGATAGTCTACGAGGGAATAAAAAGGTAGTAAATCTAGAAGGGAAAACATTAAGTCTGTTGAACAAAGTAAAAAAGAAACTAGTGTGGTGTAAGCAGAATAAATGAACAGAAGAGTAGGGAAAATGAACGTAAAGAGGGAGGCCAACTCTTCAAGAAGCTGTCTTACAAGGTAGGTAAGCTGTGAAGATCTGGTTCGAAGGACAATGGGAAGACGAGAGGATTTACTGCAGATATATAACTTGTATTTCATAAGGACATCTCTGCCTGCTCTGTGGTAAAATGCGGCAAATTAGAAGCAGAGGCTATTGTAGTAACAGACTTAATAGACAGGACTAGGATGATGTTTATTATTATTGCTCAGTGCCTCTGATGGAGATCTTGTAAGGACAGAGTAGAATTCTTCGGTTTTCCTAGATTATAAACTTCTGTGGGGGGTTCAAATTGCTGACCTTTGGTTGGCAACCAACCATTTAACCACTCCATCATCAGAACATCTCAATTCGTGATATAAAGTCTTCCTAATCAGGGAGGGAGCCAGCACCAGCAGAATCTGGTGGCTTAATGGCTCATGCACAGCCTTTCAAATCCTGTGTAGAAAGTGCACAGAATCCAGAATCTGAAATATTCAACATCCAAAGAATTTGTCACATGGTTCCTATCCTGATTTAGAGACAGATTAGAATTATGACCTCAGGCAGGATGCTGGTTTCCTCATTTATTGTGAAAAATAGGTGAAAGCTCAAAAAAGGGTGTGGCAGAGTGACTGGCCTCACCAGACATTTGTTGTTGTGAAGTGTTACGGAGTCAAGTACACAACTCATAGAGTCTAAATGAACAACAGATGAACGCTGTCCTATCCTATTCCGTCCTCATCAGCTTTGATTCACCTGAGACCACTGCTGTAGTCACTGTGTCAAACAATCTGGTTGAGGGTCTTCCTTTCTTTCAATGAACCTCTATATTGCCACGTATGTCAAGGAATAGCCTTTACTAGTAGTATGCCCAAAGTATATATTAAGGAAGCTTCACCTTCCTTGCTTATAAGGAGCACTGTGGCTGTACTTTCTCCAATACGTATCTGTTCTTTTGGAAGTCCCTGGGATATTCAGTATTCTTCTCCCATACCACAGTTTAAATGCATCAATCATCCTCGTCATCCTCTCAGATGTACAGCAAGTGGGTGAGAAGACCATGGCCTGAATCAGGTACACCTTAGTTTTCAAACAGCCATCACGCTCCTCAGTAATTGGAGAGATAGCTAATAGCAGACTTGTTAAATGATATACATCTTCTGAATGTTGGTACTAAGGGGTTGGTTGTGGATCCAAGTAATATGAAATAGTTAACAATTTCAATCATTTTTCCATGTCTTATAATGTTACCAGCCGGTCCACTGGTGAGGATTTTTGTTTTCTTGATGCTGAAATGTGATTCATATTGAAAGCTGTAGTCTCTGGTCTACTACAGCAAGTAGTTTATCCAAGAAGCACCTGACATCTAGGTACTCCTTAAATGTGACTTTCTTTCCTTGTAGCTTAAATTTAGGGCCAGTTTAGGTTGAACTATGTCAGTACTGGAAACACTGGGCTCTTTCTAGATTAGAGATCACCATAGAAAGGCTTCACATTTTTTCCCCCCACCTTTTTATTGCTGATGCCTCAGTGTGTGAAAGCAGGATTGTCTCATTCATCAGAAGCAGACACATTTTTATATTATCCACCCAGATCTCAGCGACTCACTCTCAGCTGACTGCCCTCTCTATCTACAGCAGGACAGACACCACATCACACGGTGGCTATGTTTATAGTGTGACTCTCAATTTCTTGCCATCTTTTTTAGAGACATTTCCTGTTCCTATGTGCCCTGGCTGCATTTAAGACCATCCAAATTAGTTTCTATTACTGTGACTATGAAATTTTATTTGTGATGAGAGAACCTTTACTAATACTGGATATTATATGTCTGTGGTTGGCTCCAGCCCTACTGCCTGGTATCAGGTAAACCATCAGTAAATGTTAGCTAAAGAAAAAAGATAAAGGCAGACACACTCAGCTCACTGCCCTAGAGACTCCTCTTTTATCCTTGATTCTCTCTCCTTAGCTTTTCACCTGTGAATAGAGCCATCAAAAGAAATACATTTGAGTTGAGGTGATCTTTTTCCTCACTCCCATACTCAAGATCTCAGAACTCAAACTGTCTAATTATAGTGTGTTCCTTTAGATGGTTTAGTTTTCAATGAACTTAATATATAAGGGCCAATTATCTCCTAAACAACTGATTTTTTTTTGTCTCCTTTCTGTAAATCTGGGAAGAAAGACAGGTCTTTCTGATCAGTAACAAAGACACGAATAACTATACAGCCTTGATAATTTCGACAAAGCACTTAGCTTCCAATGGGGTCAACGCAGTCTGCAAGCATGATCTTAACACTTTTTAAACCACTACAGTAAACTGCCAGGGACAAAATGGTACAAATTTCGATAACTGGTGATAATAGGATAAAACGGATCAATAGGAAACAGAAATAACTTTTAAATCCCTTTTAGTTGAATCCAGTCAACAATGTGTGAGCATCTTCTATGTGACTGACACTGTGCCAGGAAACAGAGCTGCTGTTATTGATCTAGAAGATAAAGTACTGAGCTGTTAACCAATAGGGAGCTTGAGGTGGCCTAGCAGCAAGAAGCTGCACTGCCAACCCAAAGGTACAGGGTTCGATTCCAGCAGCTGTTCTGAAGTAAAAAGATGTATAATCTTGTCCTCTGAAATTTACTGCCTCTAAAAAGGAGTTGGTTCTCACAACAACAATCAGTAAGTCAGCAGTTTGAAGATACCAGTGACTCCATGGGACAGGCATGGGATAGGCAGTCCCTTCCCATTAAGATATATAGTCTCAGCAATAAGCAGTGAGTTGGAATCCACTTAATGGCCGTGGATTTTGGTCTGGTTTTGATTTATGTCCCAAGTATAGTAATGAGTGTTTCCACATGCATTTCATTTAGTCTGTGTTACTGTGGGGTTAGTCAGCCCACAACTCATGGACACCGGCTTCCAATAGCCAGCTTTTAAATATATCTACCATCCCTTTCTTCTTAAGTTCTTTTATCTGGAACATCCACTGAAATGCACTAACTTCCACTGACATGTAGGGACTGTGTGTGAAGCACTTTGGCCAGAAATCAAAAAGGGGTCTTTTGCATCGAGCTGAGTGTTCTACCGTTGAGCCACTGCTACTAATTACAGTTCATGCAACAACTCTAAGTATGTATTACAATCTCTTTGTGCAGATGAAGAAGTCGAGGGTTTGGAAAGTGAATAAACCTGTGGAGAGTTTAACTAGCCAGTAAGGAGACAGGATTCACTTGGGAGTCATCTCAGCTAAGCTTGTCACTACATCTGTACGTATCTGTACATCTGTACGTACACTCTACCAATGTTATCTTTCTGCAGAGATGAGCAAGATTGCATTACTTCTCAAAAAAATATTTTCCAGTTTATTGGAAACAACTGTATGTAAAAAAAAACAATAAAAGGCAGAGTAAAATACTAGAACTATCACCCACCCACTCATTCCTTGCTGCGGAGTCAAAGCTGGCTCACAGCTACCTCTCCATCAGGTTTTAACTCTAAAGAGCCCAGAAGGAGACTTCATCTTTGTCCCTTGGAGTCTGTGGTAGGTTTAAACTGCCAGACAGGTACAGCTTGCCGTATCTGCGCAAACAGAACACTTGGGAAGCCTGACGGATGGGACCCAGCTGGCCCCACTGATGAGGCAGCACTTCAACAGAGGACTACAGGACTCTGAATCAAATAATAACCCAATAGGAAAATGGGCAAAAGGCATGAAAAGACTCTTCACAGAAGATGACACTTAGAGGGCCAACAGATACATGAGAAAATGTCCAAAATCACAGGTAATCAGAGAGATGGAAATCAAAACAACAGTCAGATACCCCAGCAGCAGTAGTAAGAAAGTTTAACAGGACAGCAAACAATAAATGTTGGAGAGGATGTGAAGAGATCGGAACTCTCATGAGCTGCTGGTGGGATTGTAAAATGGTACAACCACTGTGGAAGGCATTTCGGCATTTCTTCAAAAAGTTGAATGTCAAAATCCTACATGACCCAGACATTCCACTGCTAGGAATATACCCAAAGGAAACTGGAACTAAGACACAATGATATTGTTACACCTATGTTCACAGCAGCTTTATTCACAATAGCAAGAAAATGGCAACACTCCAAATACCCATCAAGGAATGAATGGAGTAAGAAATTGTGGTAGATTCACACAATAGATACTATGTAGTAGTAAGGAATAATGATTTTGTAAAATACCATGTAACACAGGAGAGTCTAGGGAACATTACATTGACTGAAACAGCTCAGTCTCATAAGGACAATTACTTCATAAGACCATCTTTGTAAAGAGAGAAAGAAGGACAACTCAGCAAGATTACAAATGTTTAAGAGGGAAAGGAAAGAGAGTCAGAAAAAGCGAGATGAGGGAAATCACCAGGCTAGCAGAGGTTAGTGGGCAGATGGGGTGGGGATGGCTGTGAAGGAATGGGAAAGGTTCAGTGGGGACTTGTGTAATAATAGGCATGGATCAACAGTAATTATATAAAATATGTATTAATTGTTGTATAAAGCATAGCATATGTGAATGAAACACAATGGAAATGAAACATAAAACATAGTATATATGCATGAAACACGTGGCCAGGAGAGACTGGTCCTTGGTGGACATCCTGCTTGGAAGGGTGGAGGGACAGTACAAGAGAGGGAGACCCCAGATAAGATGGATTGATACGGTAACTGGGGCGATGCGGGTTGGTGTGTCGGATTTAGTGAGAGTGGCTCAGGACAGGGTAGGCTTCAGAGCTGCTGTACATAAGATCACTGTGGTTTGCAAGCGAGGTAATGGCACATAACAACACAACAATATGCAAATCAATAAAATAATAAGAAAAAAAATGTAAAACTTTACAGGACTGGGGGAGTGTTCTCATAAAGGCTGTATTATACTCGAAAACAGGGCTCAATAAATGGGTGTTTTCTTTCACAGCTAGCACTTAAAAGGCTAGGAATCAAGGAGTAGAAAAGGTATTGTTGTGTATCATCATCAAGCTGGAAGCAACCCACAGCTTAGTCCACTAGGTTGTCAGAAGAGACTGCCCATCTTTCTCCTGTGGAACCACTGGCCAATCTGAACCACACGCCTTCAGGATTGCAGTGCAGATCCTTGCCACTAGGCCACCAGAGATACCAGAGATCTCTGAAAAAGCCATTATTATTTTGACTGCTGGAATCTTGAAGGCATGAGATTCAAGGCCACCAGCTGCTCCACATGAGAAGGATGGACAATCTCCTCCTGTGAGATTAACTGCCTCTGAAAAGTCACTGTAGGGTCAGCTATGGGTTGGTTCTGACACTATGTTACACAACAACAACATATTATTATTACTATTATACACTATTAGTCTTAATTATCTACTTGCAAAATTTTTATTTTGTATCCCTAAAACACTATGCTTCCCAGGTCTTGGGCCTCAATTCCAAAGGGCAATATATTCCCACTCATACACAAAACATGAATTTCATTTGACTAGAAGAACACCACTTGGTCACTTTGTGACAGGCAGAGGAGAGGGTAACCATACTGTATGACCGATGCTGGCTATCAAGGGCAAAGTGGGTTTGAAGATACATAATAGAGGTGAGGAGGAATATGTCTGGAACACAGGAGATTCCTTGAGACATTTCTTATGCTTGTCATGCCCCATGCCTGAAACAATGAGACCTACTACAACCTAACTCCTACATGACTATGAGAAGGTGTGCCCTTCAGAAATGAAGATTTGGTTCACTTTATCTGGCAGATGGCCATGACCAGCTGCAGTGCTTGTTTAGGGCCAAGGGTGGCAGAAGGAAGTTCTAAGTGCCAGTTATGACTATTTATTATGGAATTAATTCTGTCCTCCCAAATATGTGTGGACTCGGCTAAGCCATGATCTTCAATATTACGTGATTATTTTGTCTGCTGTAAACCTTGACGTATAATGTTGATGAGGTGTGGTCAGAGGCAATTATGTAATGATGTAAATGTCTCAAAGATTCCATCTGAGTGTGATCAGCCAGTCTGTTATAACAGGATTAGGGTAGAAAGCGACATCCTTAATAAAGTCACAGTCCCAATTCGATATATATTTTAAAAAAATAGTAACAAATAAAGAGGTCCAGGAAAGTAGTGGTAAACATCAAACACCATAATCTAAGACCAATTATGAGAAAAGAACAAAAACCCAAAACACCAAAAGCCCACAACAACACCCCACAAACAACAAATAAACCACAATAAAACCAAACGAAAAACGAAAACTACTTCATGAAAGAGCTTTCCAGTTACTGATGAGTGATTCTCACTCATGATTATAGCATGGACTTCAGAGCAGAAATGTGTACTACAGTATTTTCACAGCCGTGACCTTTTGTGAGCAAATCACCATTCCCTTCCCCTGAGGAGCCTCTTGATGGGCTATTCTAATAGCTGAGCATGTAACTACTGGAACAATCCAGATATTTCAATCAAAAAGCTCAAACTCATTGCCATTGAATCTGAAATTATTCATAACGGTTCCTCCATTGGGTTTTCAGAGAACGTAAATCACAAAGGAGAAGACTGTCCACCTTACATTCAAATCAGCTGCTTTGGGTTAACAGTGTAACTCGAGGGGAGCTCTGGCGGCCTAGTGGCAAGGATCTGCAACTACAATCCCAGAGGTGCACGGTTCGAATCCACCAGATGCTCTGCCGGGGAAGGAGGGACAATCTCCTCCTGTACCAGTCATATCTGATTTGACGGCACACTCATGCAAAAATAATAAAATAAAAAATTTGCAGCGCAAGGGCGACGCAGCGCGAGGGTGAGGCCCCCAGACAGGGGAACCGTGCCGCCAGACCGGGGAACACCGCCAGTTGGGGGAACGCCACCGCCAGACGGGGGAACGCCGCTAGAGGGACCTGGAATAGACCCGGGAAGAACAACAGCCAGCCACCTACTGTGGAACTCCAGAGGAGCGAAGACTGTGAGATCCAAGAGGAACGAAGACTACCGGACACTGTGGGACCCCCCTGCAACCCACAACTGTGTGACCCTTAACACACAGGGTGCTGCGGCATAAACCCCCAGCAGCGCCCAAGCGCCGTCCC
>NW_006399755.1:15715643-15728511 GCF_000299155.1 Elephantulus edwardii
GAATGAAAACCCAAAATCCCTGTAAATGTTCATTAAAACTAATAAAATTTAATAAAAAAAACCACAACAACAAACAGTGTAACTCCTTATCAATTAGGCTTCCAGAGCTCTCTTACTATTTCAATGCTGTTGTTCAATCTATCTATCTATCTATCTATCTATCTATCTATCTATCTATCATCTATTTATCTATCTACCTATCTAACTATCTATCTACCTACCTACCTATCACCTATCCCATTTTTACAAATAAGGGAAATAAAGTTTACAATGGCCAAGCAATTTCTTTCAAATAACACAACCTTTATTTGACTGCCAGCGGACTCAAACCCTGGTCTCTCTGACTCTAATATATTTTCCTGACTAGACTATGTCTTCCAAAGCGCCAAAAGATAAAAATAATGAAGAGCTACAAACTATAGGCACAATAAAACATAAGGACTTTCGTACCTTCAAACAGTTTATAATCAAGTCAGGAAGGTAACATATAAACCTCTGAAAGCTGAAACAAGAAAACAAGACAAAAGAACAAGTCCAGAACAAGAGAGGTCATGGCCTGGGTTAGCCTAGAATAGCCAGCATATAGCTATAAATAAATATGTTTGCCCTGTAGCATCATAGGGGTTTAGAGAAGGGAAACATGATTTTGAACAAAGACCTCAGAGAAAGTTTTAAATGAAAGGCAGAATTATAGCCAGGTCAGACACATAATTTATATTAACTGGTCATGGAAAGGTAGTGGACTCACAGAATAGAACATTTCACTGTGGCTCCTTTAAAATCTAACTGGGAATGCTGCTAGTAACTTCCCTTCACACAGGGTAGCAACTTGGAAGAGATTTTTAATTTCTCCCTTTCCTTACTACATTTTTCAGATAGATTCTCCAAGTTGCAAATGCAAACTGGTACCAGGAATAAAAGATGTTTATCCTTTCTTTTAGTAAAGGAATCAGTAACAGACAAATTTAAAAGGTAGTCAGAACTCCTAGAGTTTACTAAGGGTACTATGATGGTCTAGTGAGTAAGGAGATGCTTTGTCAACCCAAAAGTAGGCAGTTCGAATCCATCAGCTGTTCCACAGGCAAAAGGTGGACAACTTCCTTTTGTGATTTAAGTCTCTCACCATCTGCTCCACAGAAGAAGAGTGGAAATCTCCGTCTGTGCCTCTGGAAACCCACTGGAGGGTCAGCTATGGGTTGGTTCTGAATTAAAGGCACAACAAGAAGAACCCACTGGGAGTCAGCTATGAGTCAGTTCAGACAGGGAGTGAGTGAGCAAGTGAGAGTTCACTAAAACCTGAGACAGTGGCCACACTAAAGGCCACCAGGAGAGCTGAAGCGGTACAGTCATCAAGGAACTTCTAAAACATTCTCTTAACATTTATTCTGGCCTAAATATTTTACCTAAACAATTCAATGATCTACTGTTCTACATGTTTGCATTCTCTTTTACAGATCCTACAGGTTTGATGCTTTGGGCAGAATATGAAATGATCCAAGAAGCATTAAAAGAAGATGGTAAGTGTATACAGATTCACTGTACAAAAAGGAATTGGTGGACACAGAAGAATTTCATGAAACAACGTATGAGCAAGAGCCTATGGTGATGAAGGAAGACGTTCAAGCTGCTCTGGAAGAACTGGCAAGAAACAAGACTCCAGGAATTGATGGCATCCTAATTGACATATTTCAACAAACAGATGCTGTCCTGGATGTTTTCACCAAGTTGTGCTAAGAAATCTGGAGAACAAACCACATGGCCAACTGACTGGAAGAGATCTATATTTGTTCTTAATCCAAAGAAAGGTGACCTGACAGAGTGTGGAAATTAGCAAACTGTATCACTCATATGACATGCAAGCAAGATTCTGCTGTAGATTATCCAAAGACTACTGGAACAGCACATCAACAGAGAACTGCCTGAAGTGCAGGCTGGGTTCAGAAGAGGCCATGGTACTAGGGATATTATAGCTAATATTAGATGGATCTTGGCTGAAAGCAAGGAGTACCAGAAGAATGTCTGTGTTTCATTGATTACACAAAGGCATTTTTGACTGTGTGGATCACAACAAACTGTGGCTGGCTCTGAGAAGAGTGGGAATCCCATAACACTTTATCATGCTTATGCAAAACCTGTACTTGGACCAGGAGGTAGTCATCAGAATAGTGCAGGGAAACATTGCATGGTTGAAAATCGGGAAGAGTGTATGCTAGGGATGTTTTCTATCTTCCTAACTTTTAAATCTATATGCAGAACAGATTCGGGAGGCTAGCCTCTATGAGGAGAAATGTGGCATCAAGATTGGAGGGAGACTCATCAATAATCTGTGTTATGCACATAACACAGATTGCTAAAACTGAGGAGGACTTGAAGAGCTTGCTGAAGAAAGAAAAGGACTGCAGCTTTCAATATGGACTGAAGCTCAACATCAAGAAAACAAAGATTCTCACTACAGGGCCGATTGGCACCATCATGATAGATGGTGAAAAGACTGAGATTATTAACAGGTTCAGTTTGCTTGGCTCTACAATCAACATTCTTGGTACCAGCAGCCAGGAAATAAAAAGACAAATTCCATTGGAAAGTCAGCTGTCAGAGAACTTTCCAAAGTATTAAAGAGCAACGATGTCAGTCTGGAGACTGGGGTGTACCTGATCCAGGCCACAGTCTTTGCAATTGCTTGCTATGCATCAGAAAGCTGGACAATGACTCAGGATGACAGAAGGAAAATTGATGCTTTTAAGTTGTGGTGCTGGAGAAGAGTACTAAATATGCATAGATGGCTAGAACAAGAAACAGGTTCGTTCTACAGAGGGTGAGACCAGGCTGTTCCTTGGAGGTAAGGATTCTGAAGTTTCATCTGACATACTTTGGACATGTTGCAAGGCAGGACCAGTCCTTGGAAAGGGATGTCATGCTTGGGAGGGTGGAGGGACAGCACAAGAGGGTAAGACCCTGGATGAGATGGATTGATTCAGTGACTGTGGTAATGGGGGTGGGTGTGTCAGAGACAATAAGATTGGCACAAGATAGAGCAGGGTTTAGGGCTATTGTACATACGGTCACAGGGTCTGGACAGCACATAACAACAACATGTTTCGATGCTTTTGGTAGAGAATTACATGTTTTCTCTTCACAAAGCAAAATTTCTCAGTGTCATTCCTTATTCAAGTGTATATATGCTTTCACTTTCTTCCCATTCAGAAACCATGAACCCTTCATTCACTGATTCAGCAGCTCACCATGTGCATCTATGTGGTAAGCCCTGGGGAGCTAGAGTCCCCATGTTCATGGCGATCAGCCTCTCCAAATGCAATTTTCCCCTCGTGCCTTTTTCACCAACATCTGACCTTTACATCATCTGAAATAGAATCCAGTTCCCAGAATACATCCTACACCTCCACACATCTGTGTTTTTTTCCTACACCCTTTTCTCTGGCTGGCTGCTGCACCTCCCTCACCCCATCTGTCAGGTCACTTCTATACCTGTCACATCCTTGTCCTACCTTCTGCCCACCAGTCCCAGTTTTTGGTAGTCTTGTCTTCTAGTTCTTTTTCTGTGATAAATCTAGATTTTCTAAAAATGTTCTCCTCCTCATCACCCAATTTCTCTCTTAATTTACCGATCCCACTTCTAGGCTTTACCCAAAGCCTTCTTTCTCTTTAGTTCATATGAAAAGTTTCTTAAGAAATAAAGACAAACAGTCAAACTAAAATATAAAGATACACATGAAAGCATAATTAACAAACACAAAGCACCTTCTTCTATGACAACTGGAATCTAGTCACAGATTAAGTTATCCAGAAACCATAAAGATATATGCATGCAATCCTTTAGAAGTTAAAGTGCAAAGCACTTGGCACCAAGTAATCATTTAAGAAATGTGAGGCGTGATAGATGAGAGAAAGAAATCAGGTTGGCAGACAGACACACAAATGTAAGACAAATTTACATACACTAGTGCATAAAATTCCAGCAACAAATCTGTCAGCCACTCATAATAATGACTGTATTTTACAAAGAAAGAACCTAGGACGATTTAGGGAGGCTCAGGGGCTTTGATAAGGCTTCATGGGGTACTCTGGAGGTTCAGCCAAAGAATGCTCACCTTCCATGTGGGAGTTAGATTTCTATTCAGTGCAGTTTTGGTAGGATGCTTGTGTGTTGTGATGCTGAACAGGTTTCAGAGGACGTCACGGCCAGGACAGAAAGGAGAAAGATCTGCCCGTTGCTTAAAAATTAGCCAGGGAAAATTCTATGGATCCCAACAGTCTGATAGACAAATGCTAATGGGCATAGTGGTGTTTCATCCCATTTGCTCTGGGGATTGTGGGGGGTGGATGCCCTGACTAACAACAACAAACTTGGCAGGGCCAAGATTTGAACACATTTCTTCTGAGTCCAGCCCCCATGCTTCTCTGATACAGCTTTACTGCTTCTTTGTCTCCCCAGCTTACACAGCTCCTTTGTATTCATGCAATGTCTAGGAAAACAAAAGGGATAACTCAATTCCTCAAAAGACCTGTATAGATGTGAGTTTTAGAGAGGTCAGAGGTTGGTTACTCTTGCTCTCTGTCTCTGCATGGAAATCACCTCCAGGTGCGAAGCTTTTGATACTTCAAACATCCACTCTCTGCAGGAATTTTGCAGCCTGCAGGCGGCTCGCTCTGCAGGGTCTTGGCCCCTTCCCTGCTGTCTGGAACACTTGAAGGAGTTGAGATCCTTGGACTTCAGATCAAGGTAAAGGGTTCAATATAGCTCAGCAGAAAAGAGGGGAAGGCTGCATTATGCACAGTGGCTGGGAAAATCTACCCCAACTCAGGGATTCCAGAGTCTGAATTTCTTGACAATAAAGTTGCAGACTATAATGATATTGTCTCGCCAGGCCATAGTGTTTCCATCCATCAAAGACAGGGTCTACCAAATAGCACCAATTACAAAGAGTGGTCACTGGAGCCCAGGAGCCCAGGCTTACCCACAAACCCAACAGGAATTGCCATTTCACTTGTTAAAACAGCTCAATTAATATGAATGACTAAGTGAGGTGGTTTGTTCTCTCTTCATACAATGCAAATTGCTTAGGAAGTTTTCAGGGAAGCGGCTCCCCACTCTACCTCCTGCTGTCTCTAAAACACCTGCAAATATCTTTCCCATCTGAGAAGGGACAGAAGGCCTGGAAGAAAAGAATCTTTCCCCCTAACTCTCCAAGAAGCTTTAAAAAAAAATGTTGTTTCAAAATGACAAGGACGGCAACATGTTTATATCTGCTGTTCCTTTTCAGGTTGGCCTCCTGAGACGGCTCTTATTGTCAAATCTTCCATAGCAGGATGTGTGCGGAAGATTACTGCAGGCAGGACCCAGAGGATTAAAACATACATATTACATATCATAGAAAAAGAGGACAACTTTCGTGCGTGCTCCGTGCAAGATCAGAAATGGGATGCACGGCAACCCAGGTTTCTGTCCCCACAGAGCGCTCCTGCAACACACCTATTTGAATATATTTAAAGGAAGTCATGGGAGAAAGTGATGGAAAGGGGAAGAAAGATAAGGAGCTAATATTGAGTGACAAGTGCTTTACCTATCTTAGCTCCTTTTATCTTCAAAGCAATTTCATCAAAAAAACAGACTATGCTTCTCAAACAGATCTGTCTTGGGAGACTTAGAGCCGGAATGCTCCTTAGAAGCAAGGATGGCAAGCCAGTCCCTGGAGAAGGACATCACGCTCAGGAAAGCAGAGGGTCAGTGGAAAAGACAGAGCCCCTCCATGAGATGTCATAATACAGGGGCTGCAACAATGGGTTCAAACAGAGAACAACACGTCCCCAAATACAGCCTATGTTTCAGATGAAAGTAAAAGTTGCTTGTGTGAGGGTCTCCAACCTGACTGCTAAAAAGTTGCCTATGTAAGGTTCTTTAACCTGAGTGCTCAGACACATTGTTATTGCTGCTAAAGTGTTGCCTATGCAAGGTTCTTTAACCTGAATGCTCAGATACATTGTTATTGTTGTTATTAGACGCCACTGAGTCAAGAAGGACCCCAGCGACCTTATGAGCAACAGCTCTGAACCCTGGTCTATCCTGTGCCCTCCCCCTCATATCTGATATACTCAAGTCTATTGCAGCAGTCACTGTGTCAATGCATCTGATCAGCAGCCTTTGTTTCTTTACAGACCTTCCTCCACCTTCCCAAGCATGATGTCTCTCCTCTTCAAGGAATAGCCTTTCCTAACATCATGCCCAAAGTAAGTGAGGTGAAGCTTTGTCTTGATTGCTCAGACACAATTGTCCAACTTTAGGAGGAAAGTAAAAGGTGCCTATGTAAGGTCCTTTAACCTAAATGATTAACTAGATGTGAGACTATTATTCCAGAACTAAGGACTTACAATCAAGTATCCCTGACATAAAAACAGAAATTACCTGAAGTGTGCACCATAAGCCAAGAAGTCCGCTACCTACCTTGAATGTCAAACACAAGACTTCTGACAGTCATCATGGAAGAGACATCATGGAAGCCCCATTGTGTCAAATCCATGGACAATTTCCTCCAGAACCCTTTGCTCATTCTTTTCCTTTACTTACTTCCTTTGACCACTTCATTAAAATGCCTAGCTTGATTCTGAGATGTTAGAAAGCAGTTTTTGGTATTTCTGATCATCAGCATTTAAATAAAAATACCAATAAAATAAAAAGTAAATAAAACACATTTAAAAGATTTAGTCCTTATCTCTACTCCATTGTAGTGTGACAGGCAGCTGGACACGGCCACTTTTTGGTTACAAAATGACCAATAGATGTGATGATGATACAGGACTAGGCTTTGTTCTGTTTTAAGTAGATTTGTTCAGAGTCAGAGCCAACTAGATAGAACCTAACAAACACAGCAAAGTGCCAGGCTGCTAATCATGAGGCTGGCGGTTCAGTTCAACCAGGCGTTCCTTGGGAGTTACTGAAGCTCAGTGGAGAGTCACTATGAGTTAGAATTGACGCCACAGCAATGAAAAAGAGAAAGAAAAACTTAAAACAATGGTGCTTCCTGTTCTACCGGTGATGAAGTAGAAGTTCAGTGCAGTGAAATAATCTGGCCAAATCAGGCACACAGTTACTAAATGTCTCTAATATGAGATTGCAAAGCTGTGCTCTTTGCATACGTAGTACCAACTTGAGGTATCCAAGACTGACTGGTAAAAACACTTGGGTACCTGTTGTGACTAATGATTGGTCCCAAGTATTGGTGGTTCATAATAAGCCCCTGTTGTTTATGTCCCATCGGGTAGCTTGCAACTCATAGTGACCCTATGTACAACAGTCCTAAACTCTGCTCCTGCTCTATCCCTTGCCAACCTTATAGTCTCTGACACACCTACCCCCATTACCACAGTGACTGAATCAATCCATCTCACTGAGGGTCTTTCTCTCCTGCACTGTCCCTCCACCCTCCCAAGCATGATGTCCTTCTCCAAGGACTGATCCTGCCTTGCAACATGTCCAAAGTTATGTCAGAACGAAGCTTCAGAAAAACAGAACTGTTTCTAACAGGGTCCTTGGATGTGGCAAATAGTTCATTTGGCTACTGTCTACCTAGTGATATTGTGGATGATCTACTTCTGTGGAATTATTATTGTTGTCATTGTTGTGTTCTGTCAAGTCAGAACCAACCCAAAGCTGACCCTCCGGTGGGTTTTCAGAGGTAGTAAAAAGCATGAGAGGAGACTGCCTAACTTTCTCTCATGGAGCAACTGGTGGATTCCAACCACATACCTTTGCACTGGCAGCACGATTTCTTACTACTAAGCCACCAGAGATACTGGGTGGTGGTGTTAGTGGCCTGTTGCTAGTGACCATCACTTCCTATTCATGTCAACCCCATGTGGAAGAGTTGAAAGCCCTGGGCCTCAGGGTTTTCTGGGTATATTCCTTATAGAAGATAATGACCAAGAACAGAAAGGTTAAGTCTGAGTTGGCAATTTTGGGGTTAGCAGTTAAGTAAAAAAACACTGGAATCACATAGGGGCCACAACCATCAAAAACTGCGGGGTGCAGATCTACTATAAAACACAGAGTTGCCATGAATCAGAAATGCTGGTAATGGGCATTTTGGCGTCTTTCACAGATATGAGAGACACAGTAGTCCGAGACACTAATCGATCACTTATCCTCAAAATAGGATCCACATCATACCATGGGATTAATAAACTAGAAACAGCCCTGACATTGAAAGACTAATTTCCAGAACAAAACATCTTTCTAACACAGATGCACATTAAAGCAGAAATAGTCTTTGGCATAGTTTGTAACGATCATTGCTTTTCTTTTGTTGCTTGACATAAGGCCAAGACAACAGTTTAATGTTTTGAAAAAAAGAGAGTTGAGTCTTACTAACACAGAAACCAAGAATTAAACCTACTGCTATTGAGTTGACTGCAATTCACAGTGAACCTGTAGGAGAAAGAAGGAATGTCCAGCAGGGTTTCCAAGCAGCTTACCTCATCTTCCCCCGTGAAGTGACAGGTGAGTTTGCACTGCTAGTCTTTTCTTTAACAGATGGTGTTGCAACCATCGTGCCACAAACTCACATTACCATTCAATCAGAACTGAACCCCAGATGACTCTCCATTGACTCTGAGAGGTTAAACACTGCATGGGAGGAAGCTGCGATCTTTCTCCCAAGGTGCAGTCAAACTACCAGAGGAGCAAGGCCTCTGAGATAGCAGCACAATTCCTTACAGATTACACCACCAAACAGGGGCTGTGTCTGTCACCAGGACAGGATAAATGACATATTTTCAAGATATCATGACTGATTCAAAACCTAAAATTAGTGTAATTTTCAAAATAAATCTTTAATGTGTCTTTCCCTAAATCTAATTATAAAAATAAGTACCAGAATCACATTTGCGTTTGCTAGGTAAGTAGTTAAAGCTTGATAAATTCATTTGCCAACAGAATAAAACTAAAAGGAAGGAGATTCCCATAGGGAAGGCTTGAAAACACTGGTCTAACTTTGAACCCTTGACCCTATGTATTATGCAAAGGCATTTGACTGCGTGGATCATAACAAACTGTGGCTGACTCTGAGAAGAATGGGAATCCCAGAACATTTAATAATGCTAATGTGAAACCTATACTTGGACCAAGAGGAGGTAGTCAGAACAGAGCAGGGCAACACTGCATGGTTCAAAATTGGGAAGGGTGTACGCCAGGGATGTGTCGTGTCTCCATACCTTTTTAACCTGTATGCAGAGCAGATTATCCGAGAGGCTGGGCTCTATGAGGAGAAGCGTGGTGTTAGGATTGGTGGACGATCTATCAACAATCTGTGTTATGCAGATGACACAACCCTGCTCGCTGAAACTGAGGAGGACCTCATGCACTTACTGCAGAGGGTCAAGGACTGCAGCCTTCAATATGGACTGAAGCTCAATGTCCAGAAGACAAAAATTCTCACCACTGGACCAATCGGTAGCATCAGGATGGAAGGTGAAGAGATTGAGATTATTCACAGCTTCAGTTTGCTCGGCTCCACGGTCAACACTCTTGGCACCAGTAGCCAGAAAATAAAAAAAACGTATTGCGATGGGAAAGTCTGCGCTTAGGGACCTCTCTAAAGTACTCAAGAGCAACGGTGTCTCTCTGGAGACTAAGGTGCGCCTGATACAGGCCATGGTTTTTGCAATCACTTGTTATGCATCAGAGAGTTGGACAATGACTAGGGAGGATAGAAGGAGAATTGACGCCTTTGAGCTGTGGTGCTGGAGAAGAGTACTGAATGTACCATGGACTGCCAAGAAAACAAATAGATTCATTCTAGAAAGGGTTAAACCAGGCTGCTCCTTGGAGGCAAGGATTCTAGGGCTTCACCTGACATACTCTGGACATGTTGTAAGGAGAGACAGGTCTCTGGAGAGGGACATCATGCTGGGCAGAGTGGAGGGACAGCGCAGGAGGGGAAGACCCTCTATGAGGTGGATTGATTCAGTGACTGGGGTAATTGGGATGGGTGTGTCAGAGGCAGTGTGATTGGCACAGGATAGAGCAGGCACAGGATGTACACAGGGTCGCTATGAGTCGCAAGCGACTCGACGGCACATAACAACAACAACAACAATTGGTCTTTACAGGCGAACTTTTCTTAAGATACAGAAAAGAAATCAAAGCAAACCAACCAACACATAAAACATTCACTTGATTCCAATCTAGGTGACCCCATCGGTATCACAGGACAACTGTGCCCGCAATATGTTCAGTCGCTGATTTTTCAGAAGTAAATCACTAGACAACTTCCTCTAAGGTGACTTTGGTGGATGCAAACCAACAACACTGGTTAGCAGTGGAGTGCTCTCTACCCTTCTGCACCACATCCCCTAAAATTCTGCCGCCCTGTTGTCCTTAGGGAGTGGTGCTGCTCATCCAAAGGTGGCCCCTCTGGGTGGTTTGAATCCAGAAGCAGCTCTTACAGAGAATGAGGGGTCATCTCCTCCCATGAGACTTACAGCCTCCGAGAACCTGCTGGAGAACCAGCTGTAAGTCGTGCTTAACCTATGGCAATGAGATGTGTTTGGGGTATTTTGTTTTTTTCTTTTTTGAGATTATGTTGCTAAGTAAC
This sequence comes from Elephantulus edwardii, assembly GCF_000299155.1. Classification (NCBI taxonomy): domain Eukaryota; kingdom Metazoa; phylum Chordata; class Mammalia; order Macroscelidea; family Macroscelididae; genus Elephantulus; species Elephantulus edwardii. Next base: position 15,726,251 of record NW_006399755.1, read on the forward strand.
AGAAGAGACACTGATACAGTTATTACATGTCCGATATCCCTAGAAATGTCATTAACTAATAGAAAAATGAAATATTTTATTCAACAATAATTTAATAAAAAGTACTGACTAGGAATGAGAAAAGAGAAAAAACGGGAGCTAGTTGCTGAGATCTTACTATGTGCTAGTCACTTTACGTCAGTCGCTTTATTTTTTTTATACCTTGTTTTATTGCTAAATCACTTGCCATGGATTCTGGCTCATCATGACCATAGCCATGTATGAAGTGATTAGTAGATCTTTCTTCTAAGGCACCCTTGCATTAACGTCAACCTTGAACTTGTGGTTAGCAGTCAGGTCATTAATAATTTGCATGACTCAGGGAAATACACCTGACTTTACTGAATCTCAAATCCTTGGAAGAACCTTAAGAAATAAACAAGAAGAGCCTTCCATATAACCAAGAGGCAACATACTTGCAAATGGAAAACAGACTGAAGTTACCAATTCTTTCATTTTACTGGGACCCATAATTAGTATCCATCATAGCAGCAGTCAGGAAACGAAAATACACGTTTTACTGGAAAAATCTGCTGTCTAGGAACTCTTTGAAAATGTTCAGGAGCAAGAATGTCAGTTTAAAGACTAAATTGTGCCTTGGCCAACCCATAGTATTTTCCCTTGCTTTTTATGCATCTGCAAGTCGGACAATGCATAAGGAAGACAAACTGATGCCTTTGAGTTGTAGTAGTGGTGAAGAGTAGGAAGATTACGAACTGCCAAAAGAACAAACAAATCTGTTTTGGAAGAAGTGCAACCAGGGTGCTTGTCAGAGGTAGAGATGCTTTCATGAAACTTCATCTCACATACTTCAGACATGTTACCTGGAGGGGTCAGTTTCTGGAAGAAGACATCATACTGGGGAAGGTAGAAGGTCAGGGACAGAAAAACCTCAACATGATGGACTGACACACCGACTATAATACTGGGCTCTAACAAGAAGATGACTCAAGATTGTTCATATAGTCGCAGTTGACTCTATTATACCTGATAACAACCATCACATAATCAATGCTTTTTGTTGATTAGTGTACTCCTTTCTCACTGCCCAATGACTATGGATGATAGAAAGAGAATTGATGCCTTTGAGCTGTGGTGCTGAAGAAAAGTATAGAATAAATCACAACTGCCAGGAGAACAAAGAGGTTCATCCTAGACAGGGTAAAGTCAGGCTGCTATTTGGAGGTGGGAATTCTGAAACTTCATCTGACATACTTTGGGAATGTTGCAAGAAGGGATCAGTCCTTGGAGTGGAACATCATGCTTGGAAGGGTGGAGGGACAGTGCAAGAAAGGAAAGCTCCTCTATGAGGTGGATTGAGGGTAGGTGTGTCAGAGACAAGGTTGGCATAAGATAAAACAAATTTCAGAGCTATTAGATATAGGGTTGTTATAAGTTTCAAGTGACTTGATGACACACAACAACAATGCTTGTTTCACTAGGAGCACTAATGCCTGATTGACTATTTGATTTCTCTTTAACTCTGTTAAGTTCGACACTTACCAAGAATCACATGCTTCTGCACCCTAACCTGCTTATGACAGTGTACTCATTATTGCAAGTATATAACCCTGTGAAATATGAGTACAAAAGAAAAGGAATTGTTTTTTCTGCAACAACGAGGTTCAATATTTGGACAGAATCATAAAGAGAAAACTGTCTAAAGATACTGTTCAAAAGAGGAATGGAGGGGACAGAGGTAGGGAAGGGGAGCGAGAGAAGGAGGTAAGAAAAAAGGCAGGCAGGAAGGAAAAGATCATTAAATGCTAAAGCAGAGATCCAGAAGGATTCTGCATGTTAGTTTACCGGCCTTTCAAAAGGCTAATTCTTCCTTAAAGAAATCCAGAACTGGAATTCATAGAAAGTATGTTTTATGGATGTGGATTTGGTTAAAAAGTGTCCACAGAACTTCAATTAGTGAAACCATACGCTAAGGCCAAGAAAAATCCTTATACTAACAATAAAATATCTATAAATCAATATACATTTACTATATATTTTAATGAGTCTTAATGTGTGAATCTGAACATTCACATTAAGACAGACTAGGAAGAAGGATTGGCCATCCACTTCTGAAATAGCAGGCCTCTGAAAACCCTATGTACAACATTTACATAACACAGATGGCAAAGGAGGTTGAGTTTTCAAGCATGGAAATACAAAGGAAGAGGAACAGTTGTAAGCAGACACTGGTGATTGGGACATGGAATGTGAGAACCATG
>NW_006399755.1:15731956-15733293 GCF_000299155.1 Elephantulus edwardii
TTGGACCAATTCCTATGGAGTAGATCAGTGTCTTGCTATTCAATTCTGATCATGTAATTCTGATGATGTAAAAGCTTTTAGTTATGAGTCAACTTATCCAAATTAAGTTATATTTATTTAACCAGAAAAAGCACTTCCAACAGTTATAACCTTTGCACTTCCCTCTTTTGTTAACACTTGTAAAATATTAAGACATTTGTAAATAAAAATGAAAGTAAACCACGCAGTTGGGCTCTGACTCACAGTGGCCCCATAGGGCAAGGTAGAACCACCTCACTGGTTTTCCTAAACTGTGTCTTTACTGAAGCACATTCCCAGATGTTTCTCCAGGAAAGCCACTGGGTGCAATCACTGCTTTAAATTTACAGTTTTCTATAGTTTTTCAACTTGCAATTATAAAGATGAAGTTCTCTTTCCTCATTCTGCTCCTACTACCTTGCAGTCAGCAGATGAGCCCTTAACTACTGGGCCACCACAGCTTCTCAATTAAATTACACAATTTGCCACTCACTCCTCATCCTCCCAAAATACAACCTTAACCATCAAGTTGATTCCAATTCATAGGAACCCTATAGACCTGAGGAGAACTCCCCCTACTGGGTTTTATAAGCTGTAACCTTACAGGTGAAGACCTCCAGCTTGCATACTTAAAAACTGAAACATCGAGCCTCTTTTTCTGAAATTACAGGGCCTCTAACATGACTTAATAATGGTCCGTGCTAAAGAATTTCTTTGCTTATACAAATTCCACATGGTTCTCTCTGTTAGGTAAGAATTTTTTAAAATCTACAATACAGTGCAGAGGTTATCTGACTGATACAAGATACTCCATTCAAAATTTATCACAATGTCAGCCCCAGTAAAGAAGAATTGGCCTTAGGTCCAATGCAAAGACTTAACATCCTGGCCCGCGAAACCCAGGAGAAGAGTTGAGGCGTGTTGCACCCCTGCCCTCTTTTGGGGCGAGTGTGGCACCCTTCACTCACTCTCTCTCTCTCTCTCTCTCTCACCTACCAGCTCGTGGAAGACTGATGGAACACCCAGTGCCGAAAAATGGCCAACCTAAAGCAACTGCTATGAGAGACATTTTCTCCTCTGGCAATCCAATCTCCTGGGCAATCCAATCCAGTCTCTGAGCCCCAGATCTTCACCTCTGTTCAGCAGGAAGTATCCAGAAAGAATAGGAAAATACGAGAATATGTTGCCCTTTCATACATTGCTCTTTTATCTCTTCCGGGTCAGAGAACAAAGGATTCAAGGATATCAACCTGTAAACAAAGGGAGTGAACAGTCTCCACTACCACTGGAGTGCCCCTCCCACCCCTCCCTATAAGACC
>NW_006399755.1:15734908-15736570 GCF_000299155.1 Elephantulus edwardii
GCAGCTTGAACTTCTTCCTTCATCACCATAGGCTCTTGCTCATATGTTGTTTCATTAAATTCTCCTGTGGCTGCTAATTCTTTTCAATAGAGTGACTCAGTATATTCTTTCCATCTTCTTTTAATACTTCCTGGCTCAATTAATATTCTTTGTAAAGCATCCTTGATAATAGCAACTTGAGGTTTAGTGCGTGGTATTTCCCTCATCTGATCTGTCCCTCTGACTGTTTCTCTCTCTGAAGACCAAGGAATCCCACCTGGGAGAACCCCCCCCCCCGCCTTTTTTTAAAATAAAGGAGAGAGAGAGAGACAGAGAGAAATTACCTTAGAAAGATTTTAAGTGATTTGCTCCCAAAGTTTCATTACCTTATAGCTAAAAACGAAGCAGGGTTTCAGAGGTTGTACACATGGGAGGAGACTGCAGATATTTCTCCTTTAGGGCAACTGGTGTACTCAAACCATCTGTCTTTGAATTGGTAGTAGAGCTCTCTAGTCACTAAGCCACCAGAGCTCCCTTTCAAAATGTTGCGTCCTTGAAAATCTGTTTGGAGTGTTGTTGCACTCTATAAAAAAGACACTGGGAGTGTCATAATTTTAACTGATAAGTTTTTTCCTTTTTTTAAAAAAAATAAAAATCTCTGCTTGCTCACAGGTTGAAGGCTGAATAAGATTATGCATTGCTGTGGAAGAATTATCTGGGATCTCCTTTTAAATTTTTTCTTCCTCTTGGAGTCTCACATTTCAATTATTTATGAACTAACGAGTATATATACTTACATATATTCATATATGAATTCAAATAAATACATATTATGAAAGTTATGGTGGCCTAATGGTAACAAGTTGCACTGTCAACCCTAAAATCTAAAGGTATGTGATTCAAATTTCCAGGCGCTCTATGAAGAAAGATGGGAAGTCTCCTCCCATTCCATTTACAGGGTCTGAAAATCTGTTGCAAGATGTAAAAACAACTGTGTGTATATGCATCTCTCTCTCTCTCTCTCTGTATATATATATATGGAAGCTCTCTGGGTCCTGGCTGGCTGGCTGGAGGCCTTTGCTAGGATCCGAGGTGAACTTGAACCTATGGCTTTTTTTTTTTACAATATTACTTTTTGATAATTTTGAAAAGCCATGTTAGAAACAAGAAGGACATTATATAATAAAGAGTGAATCCAACAAGAAGACATGCTGTAATGAAGAACTACAAAATACATTTGAAAACTATACAGCTGAGAGAACACCACTGAGCACCATTCTAGCCTATAACAAACTCATGGTCTCATCATGAGTCAAAATTGACCCAATGGTAATGGGCTATTGTGTGCTTATTTGGTTTTAAAATATATTATTTTTTTTTTCTTCAGGGGCATGATCACTCCAGCTTTATTCTTTACTGTGGCTTTGCTCACAAGGGCAAAGATCTGGAAATAATCTAAGTGCCCATCAACAAACGAATGAATAGAGAAGCTGTGGTAGATTCACACAATGGAATACAACACTGCTTTGAAAAACAAGGAAGCCAGGAAGTATTATTCAAAATGGGTGAACATGAAGGATATTATGCTGAGTGAAATATCTCAGTCACAAAAGGACAAATACTGCACAGTGCCACTGTTGTAGAACGGGACTGAAATCAGGGTTGGGGTGAGACTGAGAAAAA
>NW_006399755.1:15737500-15745176 GCF_000299155.1 Elephantulus edwardii
CTGTGGAAACTCTATAAACTTAAGAGAAAGGATAACAGTTATAGAACAAGGTTAAAGTCTTTTGTTTATGAGGTTAGTAATAGATGGCACTCAACAAAAACAACAACAATAACAATATATATTGCAAAGCCCTTGTCTTCCATTTTGGACTTCCACTGGTTTGAGCTGCATGATGGTACTCTTGTTTTGGTTGAGGGTCTGTGTAGATTATTTTCTTTATAAGCCTTTTGTTTAGAGTCAATAAGACCTGTAGGATGACACTTGATTTAAGGCCAAGCCCTGTCTCCATTTTGGAAACTAGGTGGAGCGACTGGACTCTGTGACTGGACTCTGTAAGACAGCTCTCTTGTTTTGGTTGAGGGCTACTGTGGAATGTTTGGGTTTTCTCTTTTTGTTTGTTTGTTTGTTGTTGTTTTGTTGGGGATTTTTTTATGTGTGGGATTTTTTCTTTATTATTATTATTATTACCTCTTGTTTAGAGTCAGCAAAACCCTTTAGAGGGCCCTTAATTTTTTTAATAGTCAGGTCCAAGGGATTATCTTTTAATCCTTTGATACTATATTTTGGAGGAACATTCTTCTAAGTCGTACAAGCACTTCTCTGTCAACTTGCTGTGCTGAGATAACCCAGGTTTGCTGTGATGCTCAGTCTTATATGACTGGGGTCTCAAAAACTATAACAGCTGCCCATGGTGGACAGTGTTTTATGGAGCTCCCAGGTTTAAGAGAAGTTGGAAAGCAGGAGTTGCATCTACTACCTAACCTACATGACTCTGGAAACTATGAATTTGGAGAAAGTAGTTATAAAAAGGCCTCAGGTCTTCTGTTTATGGAGTTGCTATGGGTTGAGACAACTCGATGGTAATCAACAACAACAACAACAACATGAAACCTATACCTAAATCAAGAAACTATTATATAAACAGAGCAAGGTAATATACAATGGATTAAAATCAAAGAAGATGTGCATTAACACTTTATCCTTTCCTCAAGTGTATTCAGTCTTTATGCTGAACAAATTATTCAGGAAGTTAGTCTACATGAAGAAATATGTGCCATCAGAATAGGAGGAGATATTAAGCAGCGGAATGCTCCCAGATGGAAGTTTTTGAGTTGTTAAAGCCAATGGGAATGCTTTATGAGGGAGGAATGTGGAATGATGGAGCTCATGGAGTGAGCTCCATGGTTCTTAAATTTGGTTGGGCCCTCAGGCCTGATTTTAATTGTTTTTGGTCAAACATTCTTTTAAGTGGTATAGCCCTGGTCAGTCCATTTGCTGTAGAGAGGTAACTTGTGGTTGCTGTGATGTTGAACACTGACACTGATATGTCAAATGAGATGATGCTTACCCATGGTGGACAGTGTTTGGTGGAGCTCCCCAATTAAAACAAGCTTGGAAGCAGGAGTGGCATCCACTTCTGAAATAGCTCGCCACCAGAAACCTTATGAACTTGTAGAAATGATGGAAGTTACACAATTTTTTTTTCAGGTCTTTCATTCATAGAGTGTCTATGAGTCATCTACAACTCGACGGAACTTAACAACAATATTTTATATATCTCTATATAAATATATCTCACTAGAAATGTTCTCTCTCTAGTTGTTGCACATAACAACAATATTTTATATATCTCTATATAGATATATCTCACTAGAAATGTTCTCTCTCTAGTTGTTGTTGTTATGTGCCGTCGAGTCACCTGCGATTCACAGCAACTCTATGTAAAACAGCTTTGAAGCCTGCCTTGTTCTTAGCCAGTCTCATCTACTATAACACACTTATCCCCACTGCCCCAGTTACTATATCAATTCATCTCATCTGGGGTCTTCCTCTCCTGTGCTGTCCCTTCACCCTACCAAGAATGATGTACTTCTCCAAGAATGGGTCCCTCCTGGCCACATGACTAATGTATGTGAGACAGAGTTTCAAAATCCTAGCCTCTAAAGAGAAACTTGATTTCATCCTCTCCAAGATAGACTTATTTGGTCTCCTGTTGGTGTATGTATGTTCAAGAGTTTTCTCAACATCACTACTTGAAGGCATTAATTCTTCTTCTGCCATCCTTAGTACAGCTCTTTGATGTATAGCAAGCAATAGCTAAGAACATGGCCTAGATTAGGGGCGCCTTACTCTCCAGACTGACATAATTTCTTCTCAGTACTCTTGAAAGGTCCCTGGCAGCAGATTTTCCCAATGCAATTCACCTTTCAACTTCCTGACAGCTGGTTCAAAGAGTGTTGGTTGTGGAGCCAAGCAAGCTGTAATTGTTAACAACTTCAATCTCTTCATCTATCATGGTGCTGCCAATTGGCCCAGTAGTGAGAATCTTTGTCTTCTTGATGTTGAGCTTCAATTCATATTGAAGACTACAGTCCTTGATCTGCTACATGAAGCATTTCAGGTTCTCCTCAGTTTTGGCAAGCAAGGTTGTGTCATCTGTGTAACATAGGTTTTTGATGAGTCTTCCTCCAATTCTGATGCCACATTCCTCCTCCTCATAAAGTCTAACTTCCCGAATGATCTGTTCTGTATGTAAACTGAAAAGGTATGGAGACAGGATACATTCCTAACACACTCCTTTGGTTTTTCTGAATCATACAGATATGTAAGTAAATAAATAAAACAGAAATTGCTCTGTTATACTCTCTAAACTATTTTTAGAATATTACACATTTCCCCTAGTATGTTGTTGTTTTTCTTACTGTTATCCCATCAAGTGGAAAAAGTTGTAAGAAGTTTAATTTTTTAACTGCTTATGGCATACGATGAAATCCTTTAAAATAATCAATCTGTTATCCATATATTACGATGTTCTTTATTGGTCCCATTGTGAGAAGTTTTATTGTCTTTATTCTGAGTTTCATCAATAACTGCTTCAATTATTCCTCAGAATTCTATGTAATACCTGCCAGAGAAAGTCAAAGAAGACTTAACCACAGAGGCACTAACTAAAAGCTATGTTACTTATACTACTCATCTATCTAGCTTTAGAGAGCTCTGGTGGCCTACTGGTAAGAAGCTGTGCTGCCATCCCAAAGACACATGGTTCAAATTCACTAGCTGCTCCATGGAAGAAGGATGAGCAATCTCCTCCTCTGCGCTGTCTCAGGGAACTTACCATGAGTGGTGTTAGCTATGAACGGTCAGCTGTGAGTAGGTGTCAACCCCATGGTACACAACAACAACAATCTATCTACAAAGGCGAAGGATTAAGTTTCGAGTTGTTGTTATGTGCCATGGAGTCAGAATTAGACGCAATGTTAGATATAATAACAATCTCCTAATGACAAGATCACAGCAGAAGGATGAGAAAATGTGAATTTGTCTACAGTAATGACTTCAACTGTGCAAAAAACATCCACATCTTGAGACTTTGTCACCCACTCACTCATTTCCATCAAGTTGGAACCACTGTTGAGTTTTTCAAGTTCTAAGTGACACAGAAAGTGTCTGTCCACCTTCCCCCTCAAAGCCACTAGGGGATCTGAAAAACCAGAGAGGCCCAGCTTTTATATCAGTGGTACACATCCTTATGGACTACACCACCAGAGCTGCATTAGGCTCTAGCAATAACAGTAAAAATTTTGTAACTTTCCAACCCAATGCATCTTTATTTATCCTATACCAAACGTTATCTGTTCAGTGAATGAATTTATGTTATACTTTAAGCATCCAGTCTATGTGAAGTGATTGATCTAAATTTACAGAAGGCTCAGAGACGTGGTGGTACAATGGGCCAGAGCCTATCTGATAAACGAAAAGGGCAGTGCTTAGAATCCACTGGAAGCTCCATAAGAGTAAAAATCTGGTGATCTGTTCCTGTAAAGATTCCAGCTGAGGGCACTCTATAAGGTTAATCAACTCTATACTATCAGGCTGGGATAGTGGTAATTGACTCGAAAGCACATGGCAAAAACCTGCAATGTATCACTGAAGAGAGCTGATGCACCAAGGAAAAAGACAAGTTATGGGATTGCTCAAGATAGAATCTGATTGTGATCAAGTTTTCCCCAAAAGGAAGATATTACTATCATTTTGTCTCATTTTTTTGATTATTTTCTTATTCTAACCAAAGCACAGACTAGTACAAGAATCCCATCACTCATCTATCCACCCCTAAGGATAATTTGGTGGCTCAGTGGTAAAATGATTGGCTCCTAACTGAAGCCAATTGGTTGGTAGGTAGTATGAGCCTTCCAAGGGATTACTTACCACTTATAGCCTAGTGGTAAGAAGCTGTGCTGCAATCTTTAAAGCACGCAATTCAAATCCACCAGGTGCTCTGCAGGAAAAGGATGGACACTCTCCTCCCATGTGATTAACTGCCTCTGAAAACTAGCTGGAGTATCAGCTATGGGTCAGTTCCAACTCAATGGTATACAACAACAACAACAACATCAGCCTTTCACATGTTCTATAGAAGAAAAGTTCTGTTGACCAGCTCCCATGAAAACTGCAGTCTTGCAAACATTTTAGGGCATTGTATCCTGCCCTATATGGATTCTATGAGTCAGAATTGACTCAATGATAAACAACATGCATAAAAGTAAGCACCTAAACACACCCCCTGATTCAGCAAGCCCATTCTGCCCCAAAACAACTTTATGTGTACCGGGTACACGTGAAAAAAATATTGTCATACTGAAGCTGTTGCAAAAACTGCAAAGGGGAAAACAACAAATATGTTTTAAAATGGATTAAAAACCTCTATAGATAAAGAGAGATGAACTACAAATATAAGCTGTGATGTGGATGAATTATAGAGATAAAATTAAGTGTAGGAAGGCCAGAATCACAGAAAATACATCAAACATCAAACCTGAACAAATTATTTATTAGATACAAACTTTGGAAGGGAAACTATAAAGAAAAGGTAAGGGAGTGTCTGCACATTAAAACAAAAAAGGGAATTTCTGCTAGAGGGGGAGAACTAATTATAACTGGGAATGGGTAAGTAGGTGTGAATGGCAATCTTTCAAACTAGAGGCACTTCTGTCAGACATTAAGAATGATGGGGCCGCAGGGAATCTTAGGACCATCAAAAAAGAAACAGGAGAGAGTGCAGCCCCAATTTGGGTCACTGATTCCTGTGTGTGATGGAGAGACAGAGTGAACAGCAATATCCAAAGCAGCAGCAGAGGCGGCTGAGAACCAGAGACATAAGACAGAGCTGAACAAGAATAGAGCCTCACAGAACCAGAATTCAACACTGGGCCAAAGCCATGAGGCTGAAGGTCAGGAGGCCTGCCTCTGAGCACACCTGAGAAGCTATCCTGTCTCAAGAAAGAGATCCTGTGTCATCCAGGAAGTGTAACCTGTGGCCTAGTGGCAAGAATCTGCACTGCCATGCTGAAGGCGTGCTGTTTACTCTGCAGGAGAAGGATGGGCAATCTCCTGTGTGATTACTGCCTCTGAAAACCCGCTGGAAGGTCAGCTGTGGGTAAGTTCTGGACTCAGTGGTACACAACAACGACAACTTCCCTAATATATTCCTTAATCACGGGTATAGAGAGAATGATGTGGCCTACATATAGACTGGGGGTGAAGGGTAGGGGAAGGAATTAGCATAGTAACCATTTAGGAAGACTGCATTATAATGTTAACAATATGTCCTGGGGTGTGGGGGGGAATCTGTGTTCTTAACTATAATCATATATCACTGAACCAGCTGGCACCATGCAACTAGGTGGTAATGCACTCCTTCCTGGCCAAGTAGCTGACCTTTACATTTCAAAGGACTTCATGTTGAAGTTGATCTTATCTATAATCAATCACAGAGAGCAATTAGTAATTCTGTCTTTTGTTCTCTCTCTATAGACTCTTCTCTCCACTTTAACAATGGAATGCTTTGCATTTTTTTTCTTTCTGTAGTGCTCTTCAAACTGTCTTATTTCTCAACAAAACTTCTTTTCTTTAACTCCTAACAGAGTACAAGATTTCTTTCTTTCACTTATCTGGTGTCAGGTGCATGACTTTGAAGGTGCATTATCTTTCATGATCCCTGAGAACTGAGACACAGACACCGTACAAGCTGAACTGCTTTGAGCTTTCTGCTTCTGAGAATTCTCAGGAATATTTTGAGATAAAAACCAATAAATAAAAAAAAACCCCTCTCTAATCTGAGCTCCACTCATTGCATCGAGAGCTCTTTTGAGCTTTAGTGCAGATTTGTTTCGGTTCTTGCAAACGGAAGTTTGTTGTAACTGTCACAGAATGAAGGATGCTGTGTCTAAAGGGCCTTTGGAAGTATACTATTGGACCTCAGTTCATTACATGAGTGAACATTACTGTATCTTCTTGTGGATGTTTTTGTTTGTTTGGCATAGCCTCCGCTGAGATGGTTTAAAAAATCAGGGACTATTTTGAGGTTCTTTTTATCTCAATAGATCAACTTTTCTGTTAGGGAACTGATGTCCACTAACAGGTCCACTGGGATGCCTATTTTCTTGTTATACTGAGGTATGCAAAAGACATTAAGGCAGTAAAATGACTTCCCTACAAGACACAGACTCTACGTTAAGTAAGCATAACAAAGAATTAGGGAGCTCTGGAGGCCTAGTGATAAGAAGCTGCACTGCAATCCAAAAGGTTCATGGTTTGAATCTACCAGCTGCTCCACAGAAAAAGATGGACAATCTCTTCGTGTGCGATTAACTGCCTCTGAAAACCTGCTGGAAAATCAGCTACGGGTCAATTCCAACTCAATGGCACAAAAGAACAATAACAATAAAGAATTACAGTATCAAACTTCCAGCTCACATGCCTCCTGATTCTTTGCAGACTTCTTCCAGTTTTCTACACTTATTTGCCTTTCTGTTTTGTTGGAAACACTTCATCTTATCATGGAAAAAACCCATCAAGCCTTTCCCCTAAATTTCTTTTAAAATTTTCCCTGGCAGGGACACTGGTGATTCCTCTATTATCACATTAGTCTCACAAACATGACCATAATTACCTAGCATTTGGAACGTTTCCCCTAAACTATTGTTTTCCAAGGCAATAATAGCAAAGTTCAACAAGAAAGCAAATAAAAATGTTTAAAGAGTATGGAAAGAATGAACTCTTACATGCTGCTGGTGGGAATGTAAAACAGTGCAACCACTACAGAGTGCAGTTTGATACTTCCTTAGAAAGTTGAGAATAAAAATATTATCTGTTCCAACAATCCTATTACTAGGTATATCATAAAGAAGTAATAATATCTGTGAAACTAACATGTGCATACCTATGCTTACTGAAGCAATATTTAAAATAGCAGAGCACTGGAAACAACCCAAATGTCTATCAACGGACGAATGACACGGTACATTCACACAATGGAGAATTATGCATCACTTAAACACAATTAAGAATTCATGAAATACTGCATAATATGGTTGTATCTAGAGCAAATTATGCCGAATGACCTAAGTCAGTCATAAAAGGATAATTATAGTATTAAGACCATTATTACAAAAAAAGCCAAGGATGAATTGACACACAGAATCAATCTTAAGAGAGTCAACAGGATGGGAATGGAGGGAAAAGGGAACAAAAATTGATGTTTGATGAATGGAAAAATATATAGGATAAGGGATTAATTAGACACTGTGATTAATTACTTAAAATAATCAGTAATAAACACCAATAATATTCCTAAAGCTTCACTCAAATAAATCAATGAACTTTTAAATTTT
>NW_006399755.1:15746251-15794538 GCF_000299155.1 Elephantulus edwardii
GAAGGGTGCAACAATGAATGAATGGAATTCCAAAATCTCTGTAGATGTTCATTGAAATGAAAAATAAATAAAAATATAAAAAAACTTCTACTAAAGTCCTTACCATTCAGGTTCTCTCTGAAAGCACTTCACCTCAAAGAATCAAGTTAATTGAACTCCCTAGAACGTGTATACATTTTGTGAGGAAAATCTGTTAATATTATTAAAAGAAGTAGATATTGGTCTTATTATTGTACGTGATATGGGCATCTCATATGAACAACAACAACAAATATGAACTTGTAACTTCTTCTAGAAATATAATTTAAAAAGCAGCTTCAATTGCAGACCCAAGATCCTGAACCAGGGTTGAAAATATACTCTTTTATTCTGTTTGTTTGATTTTTTCCTTTTTTGCATTTTTTATGGTCATGCATCTATTAATGCTGCCCAAGATTAGGCATATGCTTATGAGCACAATTTTCAAAAGTTATATATTGGATATGTGATAACTTCCTGACTTTATGTCATTGTAGCCTCCTTCTCTAGAGGTTCTGTCCACTACAAACAAGTACCTCACAAGAAAGTGAAAGAAGTAATTTATCATAAGAAGAAATAGCTATTACTAGACTTTTCTATTGATAAAGGCCCTTTTTGAATATGAATTAAAAACTCAGTCTGTAATTTAAATTATAATGTAACATAATCCTTACTTTACTAAGTGAAGTTTCCCCAAAATAGCTATCTAGAGAATCTTTCAAATCCACCAACAGTACCTTTGTAGTTTAGATCCATCAATACTTGTGGGACAGATAGATTCATCTGGTTAAATTCCCAAGCAGGAAGGCTAAGTTAAGTTGTTCTTTCCTGGGAAAAATCTAATGACCTATCTATCGCCAGATGTAACAGATGACTTTCAATGTCTGAATGTGCATCAGTTGTGCACATTCAAGTTACTGACTGAGATATCCTTGGCACTGGACTGATAGGCCACATCATGATGAATGGAGAAAGGCTGAGACTATCAATGACTTCATCTTACTTGGATTCACATCAATGCACTTGGTATCAGCAGTCAGGGGATCAGGAGGTGTACTGCACTGAGAAAATCTATAGTCAAGGACCTCCCCAAATTACTGAGGAATAATGATGTCAGTTTGAGGACTAAGGTATGCCTGATTCAGGCCATGGTCATTTGCTATTCATCTGAGAGCTAGCTGCACAATAACTAAAGATGACAGAAGAATTGATGCCTTTGAATTGTCATAACAGAGAAGAGTGCTGTAAAACCCCTTGAACTGCCAAAAGAACAAACAGATATGTCTTTGAGAAGGCGCAGGTAGAGTGCTCCTTGGAGGCAAACACTGATGAAGCTTCATCTCACATACTCTGGGCATGCTGCTAAGAGAAGTTATTCCTTGAAGAGGGAAATCATGCTTGGGAAAGTGGAGGGACAGAGAAAAAGAAGACCCTAGATCAGGTGGGCTGACATGAGTGACTGCAGCAATGGGTTTGAGTATGTCAGAGATTTGTGAGGATGGCACAGAATAGGATAGTATTAAGATGGGCTGTTCACAGGTTTGCTATGAATCATACTTGACTTGATGGCACCTAACAAGGATCTCTAACAGCACCTTTTGGTCATTTGGAATAAAGATTTAGTTCTGGCCTCCACTAGGCTAGACTGGAAGGTACACTCGAGGTCTGAGCTAGCTTTCAGATCATAATTACACTGATTTCCTAATGTAATAACACTAGGAGCCCAATAATTGACTCGATCATTTAGAAACAGTATGTATTTTGTCTCCATACCTTTTCAATCTGCATGCAGAACAGATCATCCAAGACGCTGGGCTATACAAGGAAGAATGTGGCATCAGGATTGGTAGAAGAATCATCAACAACCTGCGTTATGCAGATGGCACAACCCTGCTTGCTGAAACTGAAGAGGACCTGAAGCGCTTGCTGCAGAAGGTCAAGGACTGCAGTCTTCAATATGGATTGAAACTCACCATCAAGAAAACGAAGATTCTTACCACTGGGCCAATTGGCAGCATCAGTATGGATGGTGAAAAGATTGAGATAGTTTACAGTTTCAGGTTACTTGGTTCCACAGTTAACACTCTTGGTAACAGCAGCCAGGAAATCAGGAGATGAGCTGCATTGGGAAAGCCAGCTGTGAGGGACCTCTCAAGAGTACTGAGGAGCAATGACATCAGGTTGGAGACGAAGGTGCACCTGATCCAGACTATAGTCTTTGTAATTACGTGCTATGCATCAGACAGTTGGACAATGAATAGGGATGACAGAAAGAGAATTGATGCCTTTGAGCTGTGGTGCTGGAGAAGAATGTTGAATATACCATGGACTGCTAGGAGAACAAGCAGGTTTGTCCTGGAGAGGGTGAAGCCAGAATGCTCCTTGGAGTCAAAGATTCTGAGGCTTCGTCTGACATACTTTTCGGCATGTTGCAAGGAGGGGCTGGTCCTTGGAGAGGGACATTATGTTTGGGAGAGTGGAGGGGCGGTGAAGGAGAGGAAGACCTTCGATGAGATTGATCGATTCTGTGACTGGAGTGATGGGAATGAGTGTGTTTGAGATGGCGAGGTTGGCATAGGATAGAACGGCATTTAGGGCTCTTGTACATAGGGACGCTGTAAGTTGCAAGCGACTCGATGTCACACAACAACAACAACAACAACTATCTTGACGTAGATGTTAAATACCATTCAGAATCATTAATCAAAGACATACAAACTTTCATAGATGACACTGATGATAGATCAATAATGAAATAGCAATGATGAGAAAATTAGTACTCCAAAGAAGAATGCCCTTTGACATTCTCACTGTAGGTCAATGAGGTCCATATAGTAAAATCTACTTGTTTTAACTGTATTCCTGACCATAGTGCTAATATTATACTCTATGTTAAGCATATGCAACAAGTACTATGTCACCTTAATGATCTTTTCCATTATTTACTGAAATTACAAGTAATTTGTTTTCTTTATAGGATGGACTTTGGAAAAAATTCTGCCACTTTATTTTGAGGTATTTATATCCCTCCTCATTTCTACTATTGTAAATACAAAATGCTGTTTTACTTTAGCTCCATGGATCTTATTCATGATATATTGTACTTCAAAGCTATTTCATCCTTTTCCATAAAATCAAACTCTTCTGATGGGTTTTAAACAACGTTCATGTTGTTTAATTCTTTCCCTGTTGCCTCACTGAGTATGTTTATTTTTTTTTTAGTATGTTTATTCTTGATCTCTATAATTCTGTCTGGATTGGGAAATGTTCCTCAAATGTGACCTTGACTATTAAGATGTTTCCCATAAAACCTACTCACCCTGAAGATGGAGCCTACTAGCTCATCAAGTGAAGAAAATAAATCATACTAACCAAAGCATTTCAGGTAAACAGACAAATCCTTGTAGAGGAAAGGCTATGCCATTGTGAGTGATCAACGTCTAATCAAAAAGGGGAGGGTAATGTAACCAGAAAACTTAAAACTAGATGGGGCCTACATTCATTCCCAGGAAACAAGGTCAGGATGTAAACAGTTTTTAGGAAGAATGTGTTAAGATTTAAACAATTTGTTCCCTGGGGGATAAGGAGGGATGGGATGTGTTCAAGACTGCAATCATGTATAACCTTCTATAAGTGAACTAGCTGGCACCACTCACTGAGGTGGAAGGTACTCCTCCCCAGGCAAATGGACAACTTCACATTTCAAAAGACCTGAAGCTGAAGTTGACCCCTTACTTTCACTTTGTTCTCTTTGTATATAGATCCCTCTCTCTGATTGAATGGTAGAGCAGTTTGTATTTTTACTTAGTACTGCACAGCTAGATATGTATTATCACTCAATAAACCAGTTTTATTAAACTCTTGAGAGCATATGAGATCTGCTTCTTTGATAAAAGGGAATCCTGGGGTCCTCACATGCTATAATGCCTTAATTTGGATAGGTGTTTCATGGATGTTCATTTTACAATTATACATTAGGCTGTTCATTCATTTTTTACTAAACTTTCTATATTTAAATTGTTTAATATAAATCTGAAGTATAATATATAGTCATTAATATAGTATCATTTATATAATAATGTTAGCCGCTAGTAGGTATTAACAAATGATTGTAGCCCTTGGTCCCTAAGACTTGGACAAACAAGTCTAGTTGAGAAGGAGGAACATTATACTTTAGACACTTTTCTTTAACTGAGATTATTATTAATTCACTTAAATTATGTTTAGTGAAGAAGAAATAATTATTTTTTTTTTTTTTTTAGGAAGGGGGGAATTAAATAGAAGGGTCATCCTAACACTCCAAAAAGTTTTTCAGCTTGGTTTAGACATTGTGATATTCAATATTCAGGTTCCACTCAGTAATCAGGCATGTAGAGCTTGGTATAGATTATAAGAGAATCCTAGACACCCTGCTTATCGATGTGGGGCTGGCTGCCAGGCTATGGCATTCAAACAGGCCCCTGCTGGTTTTATTTGAAGAAGATGCTAGTACAGTGCAGATTATGGGGGATCCATTACACATCTCTGTGACTTTAGAAACCCCAATGGGCAACATTCCTTCCTTTGTACCTGCAGCCATTTGTTAGCCATTTATTATAACTTCTAGAGGAGCAAAACGCCAGAAGGGACAGTAGGTGAGAAGTCAATTTAATTTTCATTCTGTACCTGGCATATTCTTAACATGACCCTATGAGGATTTATGTCAGATGCAAATTACGTATTTGTCCCTGATTTACATGGCAGATGTAGTCCCCATTTCAGAGTCATTCTTGAACCTTTAACTGAATTTAATCAAAAGTGGTATTCACTATGAGACCATTTCCCCCTTGAGTTTTATTACTGAAATCATCAAAATAAATCACCTTGAATCCTCAATTCTGCCTACATTAAAAGCCAAGAGGGAAAAACAAGGAAATCTTCAAAAATAAAAACAAAACAAAAACTTGAAACATTTTTTGTACTCTTGAGACAGCAATTAGCTATTAAATTGGGTTGTGGTTTGTTTTCTCCCCCCACCCCCCAGCCCTTCCTGCCTTTCTTTTGGTGTATGTGGGGGCAGGCAATAGGAAGTTTTGTTTTCCTGCAAGTTGACAGTAATTTACAATGGCTTGTTTTTACAAGTAGAAACGAAAAGTACTATTTAAACAAGAAAAACACTGAGACAGATGGTGAATACTGACCCTTAGGATATTAATCTGCCAATCTGAGAATTATAGCAACATGCCAATTTTTGCAAGCTTGTTCTGGTCTTTTAGAATTTGTCTTCTTATCTATGTTCATTTTGTCCTGGTTTTGCAATAAGAGGAACGTTAAGTAAAAAAGAGAAGGGGGATAAATATTACCTTGCAAGAGCCCTCATACTCAACAAACTGTTCATACCTCAGTTGAAGTGTTCATCCTTCTAACTATGTTGTGAACCTCATACTCTAAGAGCAACTGAGCTTATAAACATGACTGGAAATGAATTATTGTTATTGTGATAAGGGGGCCCACCTGGGCCTGACTCATGATGGCCCCATGGTCATTGGGTGCCAGGTCCTGTCCCATGGCCATGGTCAGCTGAAAACTGGTCCATTGTGATTACAGGATTTTCATTGGATAATTTTTTTTCTTTTTTAAATTCACCAGCTGTTCTAAGAAGGAAAGAGGGGAAATCCTCTAATACAGATTTACAGCCTCAGAAAACCACGGGAGGGTTACCATGAGAGGGAAGTGATTCCACAACAGTGGGCTGGGAGTTAATTCTGGAAATCAATTGTCAGGTATTTCTTTCTAGTTCATTTTATCTAGAAGGTTTGCTAAAACCAGTTCAGCATCACAGCAACATGGAAACCTCCAATAGTAGGCCAGCTGTGGCTGCTTGTAAGGCCTGCTGGTGGGCAAGCAGACCAGGGTCATGTGATGGTAAGTAAGAATTCTATTGTGGAATCACTGGCCCTCAGTGAACTCAAACTTTGGTGAATGGTCTCAGCAAAGTAGACTAGGGAATCAGGGGGAGGCACTTTAATTCCTGCTCCCCTAGAGCCTATATTCTACCCTTCTCCAGGAGATGTCTAACTCAGGTTTTCAACCAGTTTCCACTCAGACCTCATGTTGGCTAATGGCGGTTTTCACACTGAACTCTCCTTCTTCAATTCTGTTATGTCTCTAGGGGTGTAGGCCCTGCAGGTTAACACAGCTGCATTAATCACATTAAGTATTAATGTTTAATGTTTTAATGTGTCAGCAGCCCAGGATTTTTTTTTAACGTTTTAGCTGGGAGTGTTTATTTAAGCCAAAAGGTTTATGATTTTCTGAAGTCATTTTAGGGGGCCCCTGAAATCTTCAACAGAGACCAAGATTTCCTTTGCTACCACTGACCCTGGGTAACAATGCCAAAGTGGCACTCAGTCTCCTGCACAGAGACACTGAATCTCATGTGCTCATTTGCTCTCTCTCTACTGATAACCTATAAACTTCCAGGCACAGTTCAGATTTATCCACCTGGGGAAAAAAATGAACCTACTGCTGCCCATCACCTGATTAAGCCCTGTTTATCTCCTAGAACCTGGCTTAAATCCCAACTTAACATCTTCTCTCATGCTCACGCTACTGCAAAATAATTACTTTCTGTGTGTGCTTTGTGGAGATGTGCCTGTTGTTACATGCTGTTGAGTAGCCTGAGACTCAGAGCGATTGTATGTACAACAGCCCTAAACCCCGCTCTGCCTGTGACAACCATATTGTCTCTAATAAACCTACCCCCATAGTCACTGAATCAGTCTGTCTCATCGAGGGTCTTCCTCTCCTGTGTTGTCCCTCCATCCTCGCAAGCATGATGTCCCTCTCCAATAACTGGTTCCTCCTTGCAACATATCCCAGTATGTCTGATGAAGCTTCAGAATCCTTGCCTCCAAAGAGTAGCAGGGTCCCACCCTCTCCAGGACGAACCTGTTCATTCTTCTGGCAGTCCATGGTATATTCAATACTCTTCTCCAGCACCACAGCACAATGGCATCAATTCTCCTTCTATCACACCTCGTCATTGTCCACCTCTCTGACACATAGCAAGTAACTGCAAACAGTGTGGCCTGAGTTAGGTGCACCTTAGTCGACAGACTGACATCGTTGCTCCTTGACTGCTAGTCAAAAGGCTGACTGGCTGATCCTACCCAGAGGTGCAGTAGAAGAAATCCCTAGTGATCTGCTTCTGACAACTCATTCACTTGAAAATCCAATGAAGCCATTCAGCCAATCATGTGTCTGAACTGACTTGATGGCAACCTACCAACAAGCACTTTGTACATCCTTGTCCCACAGCAAATGATACTCAAAATTGGATGCCTGTACACATAATTTTGAGACTTGAATAAACGAAATAGAATCTGTGGCTCTGACTCAGCAAGACTGAGCGTTGGACAGCAATGCCATTTGTGTCTAGGCTTTTTGGATACTTCTGTGATGGAGACCAGTTTGACAACCACATCTTACATGATTTATGCTGATTTCATTGTCATCCTCTGCACACTCACTGAAAGGCAGCATATATGAGCAAAGACTATTGAGTCCAATCACTTGGGTTCAAATTCTGGCTCTAACACGTAAGCTCGCTGATGGGGGGTCAGTTCTCCATTGGGTTCTGAGTCTCTAAGCTATGAGAGGAGACTGTCCATCTTTCTCCACAGAGGCACTGGTAGATGTGAACTGCTGAGGATTCACAGTATTCGGGTTAGCAGCACAACTCACTACAAATTGCCCCATGAGATTCCCATGACAGTTAACAGTCACTAGCTGTGTGATCCTGGGCAAATGATAAAATACGTATTTGTCTATATTAACTATATAAAACAGGGATCTGAGTATCTAATGCATAGTACTCTGATGGAAAGGCATCAGGCACAAGGGAAATGGCATTTATCATTTAGTTATACTACTATGGAGCATATGAGCATCTTTGTACCCCTATTAAAATGTCTAGCTGTCTTTCTAGAGCAGATAACTCAGTGCTCTGCACATACTAGTCACTCAGTGAAAGCCGAAGTGGAAGGAAGTGATAATCAGGAAACTACAGAAAAAGAAGCTGCAGAGAGGTCAATAAATGGACCCAGAATCAGGTTCTAGTGCAGTAAAAAAAACTTCATCATATGTCTAAGTAAAGTAAAGTAAGGTCTCGGACTTGATGGTCCAATGAACTGCCTTTAAAGACTGACGTTTGCATATTCTTCAATGACTAGCACAAGCTAGTCTTTCTGCTTCACACAGACCTCAGAATCAATGAGACTTCTGAGAAGCATCTGATCAATGCAATTTACAACACTATCATTGAACACTTACCTTGAAAATGTCCATGACAATCTATTATGCAATCTAATTGAGAGAATGGATTAAATGCTTCCTTATCTTTTTACCTAAAAAACTGCAAACAGGGAATGGAAATACCATACCAGAAGGCAGTGTGTTGCCTTCCAAATCAACTAGTCCTGGAGATTTCTGTTTATTGTGTGATAACTATCTCTGCTTGCTCTTTCCTGTATAAGGAGCCCTGGAGGAACAGTGGTTAAAACAGCTGGCTGCTAACTGAAAGGTCATTGGTTTGAGTCCGCTCACTAGTCCACAGAAGAAAGGAGAGGCAGTCTGTTTTCATAAGATTCACAAGCTTGGCATCTTACAGAGCAGCTCTACTCTATGCTATAAGGGTTGTTATGAGTCAGAAGCTGACGTGACGGCACTGGGAAATTTGCTTCATTAATTGAATACATGAGTTGGACTACCTGCAATTAAGTAAAGACACGTAAGTGATCAGTAATGAGTATGTCTAGAAAGTGGTGAAGCATATGGGATGTGAAGACAGGTCAAGTCTGGGTTTAAATCCCAGCAAAGCCACTTCCTGGCTGCGGTGTGTAACTTCAAACATTAAATGGAGATAGTAATAACTACCTTATTAGAGTTACTGCAAAACTTAACTGTTACAGTGCAAATCAAATATTTAACTGAATTTAATTGTCTGCTTAGCACTGAAGTACTTGAGGTAATGTAGCGGGAGAGGCTCAAGCATCTGCCAAATATCTAAGAACAGGATCACCTACCCGGGACTTGATGAATATGAAATCACTCATTCACTAGTTTCTGTTCTGTTGGAACTGACTCATACCTGGTCTTCTGGGTTTCCATGGCTGTATATCTGTTACTATGAGGTTTTCCTCATATTAAAAGTAATCTTCAAAACTCCTTGAGTGATGAAAGAGTGCTATTGTCCTGCCTGTTGTTGTTAAGTGCCATAGAGTCATAGATGAACCCATAGAAACCCTATGAATGAAAGTCCTGAACACAAAACTTTCAACTTTTCTCAAAGTTCATAAAGTTTCTGGAGGCAAGCTTTTTTCCTGGAAATGGATGCCACTCCTGCTTCCAAGCCTGTTTTATTCAGGAGATCCAAAGAAGCAGGCCCGAGGGCCACAGGCCTAAGGGCCCAAAAGCCTTTCTAAATATGAGGCCAAATCCAATCTGCTCATACCCTATTACAGGTGAGAAGATGGAGATTCAGCCAGGAAGACCTGGCCAACGTCCCATGGTTGGCAAGTAGTAAATGAGGGCTAGAGTGTACATGTGTCTGCTCAAATCATACCACATCACAAGGTCTCTGCTATGGTGGTCAGGCAGGGTTGTTACTGTTACTATAAATAACTGAGTCAACTACAATCCTACGTACAACATACCAGAACAATGCCCTGTCCTGCACGATCCCCACAATCTCCCACATGCTCCGGCATATTGTTACCATCACTGTGTCAGTCTATCTTGCTGAGGATCTTCCTGGTTTTATTTTTTACTCTTCACCTTTCCCGGTATGATGTCTTTTTGCAAGGACTGGACCCCTCCACATCATGCCCACATTATATGAGGTGGAGTTTTATCATTCTTCCCTCTGAAGAGTAATCTGGATGCCCTTTCACCAAGACAGACTTGTTTGTTCACTATATTCTTTGGCTGTCAATATAAAACATTCTCTTATTTTTAATTTAGAGAAATGGAAGTAAAAAGACAGTGGAAAGAAATAGGCTGATTTTAAAAGTATAATGGATTCCAAGGTTACAGAGAACACATGACTGAAGTGGCATGAACTTCAAACTCAGGGTAAGGAGAACTGCTATAGAAGAGGCAGCAGCTGAGCTTACAGAAGTTATGGCTTTTCTTGACAAAGAATACAGCGATGAGCATTCCAGGAAAATAAAAACACCTAACAACTAACCAACTAGACTCAAGATAACAGAGGTACAGACTAGTATATGGTCTTGAAATGTACTATCAGGTATGTTAGACACTAGATAGATACAGATTTTCAAATTTTAGGAATTAAAAAATTTTGGTTTTCACACACACTCGACACAGCTGAAATCCTAATGCAGCATGTGTCTAGTGGTGACTATATAGGAAAACAAAGATATACAACATTTTCACAGAAAGGTCTAAGCAAAGTGTTTGCTTTTGAATTAAAAATGCAAAATGTTAGCCTACAAGTTGAGGAGTCCAGAGCTGGAGGGAGAGTTCTGGAGGTGTACAGCCTGTAGGGAGTTGCACTGCTAATCCAAAGACAAAGTCACTCTAGCAGTTTGAATTCTCCAGTCGTTCCCAGAAAAAATTATGTGCAATCTTCTCCCTCTCATGCCACCGACAGTCTTGGAAATCCAAAGGTGAGCTGGTTATGAGTGGATTCTGACTTGAGAACAATGAGAAAATTACACAGAAAAGTGGAACTGAGAGCTTGATTATGAAGAGACCAAAGAATAGGAGGAGTTACTGAAGGTTCTAAGTAGAAGATTTCCCAAAGGTTGCCTAAGCTACAGCATGGAGACTACAGGCACGACAAGGAAAGACTTAGCTACTGTAGGAAATTACTCTGAGCTAAGGCAATAACTTCTAGAGATTGCTGTTTGGTGCTGTGGAGTCAAGCATGATTCATAGTGACCCTATGAATAAAAGATTTGAACTCTGTTCTATCCTATTTCATGCAGCAGGCACCATGTCAGTTCAACCGGTTGAGGGTCTTCCTCTCCTTCGCTCTCCACCCTTTCCAGCATCATGTCCTTCTCCAAGGAATAGCCTTTCATAGCAACATGCCCAAAGTATGTGAGGTGAAGCCACATCATCCTTCTCTCCAAAGAGTTCTCCAGCTGAACCCTCTCCAAGACATAACAGTTTGCTCTCTTGGTCATCCATGGGATGCTCTTCTCCAACACCACAGCTCAAAGGTGTCAATTCTTTTTTCTGTCATCCTTACTCATTGTTCAGCTCTCAGATGTGTAGCAAGTGATAGAGGTAGGAATATGAAAAAAGGCCTATGAGGTGGAGCCCAACGATCAATGTGGAGTGTGATAAGACAATCAACAATTCTAAAGATGGTAGATTGGGGGAATGTGTATGGACAGGAGTGCTGTCACCTCATACACAATACAGAGAGCAAAGGAGGTGATCTGAAAGGAGGTGGAAGGGTTGTTGAGTCCAGTCATGGGCATGCTGAACTTGAGCCTATGGGACATTCAATAAAGATGTCTGCTTTGCAATCGGATACAGGGATCCCAAGGCAATATCATCAAGCTACAGTTGTTTCTAGTCACATGTGAGCTATAAACCAGATTGATTCAGTCAATAAGGATTTGCTGAATCCCTTCTATGAGCCAGGTGTTCTAGTATATCGGAAAAGAGTTAGAAAAATGAGAAATCCCACTGAGTGCTCTGAAAGCTCCAGGCTGTGAGGAAGACACTCCTTTACTCACTGGAAAATGTCTTGACCTCTGGGGTCTCCAGCAGCCTCCTTCCCTGATAATGGCCCCTCAACATGACTTAAAAGCTGACATGTCTTTGGTTTTGATTAGCGATACGTTCCCAAAGCAGGCCTGTTTGTTCTGCAAGCTCAAAGAGCCCTGAAGTTTATATTATCCCCTGAAGTCTTGCATTCTGATTTAACAACCAACAAACCCTTGGTCATCACAGGTTTCAGAGCAAAGAATGCAAGGTTACCAGAAAGAAGCTAGGCCAGGCTCGCTGACTCTGCAGGAGAGGGCATTTCCGTTTCTTCTCAGCACATCAGAAATTTCACCCACTTTGAAGTCCTCCTCCCTCACAGGAGGTTGATCAGGTCAGTGAGGCCACAATGTCACCACAGCACAGCGGAGCCACGCTCTAAGATCATTTTCTCCCCTCCCCTGGGAGTCTTGATGTGCTTCTCTGGGGCCTGGCACACCCTCACATTCACACACACACACACACACACACACACACTCATAAGTTCTCTCACATTTGCTCTCCCTCTCTCACACTCACACTGTCTCATGCGCACACTTTAACCCACTCACTCAGTCTCTTCTCATATTTATTCTCTCACACCCTTTTACTTAACTCCCCACTCTCTCGCAATGAGTACCTCCTTCGCATCTCACCTATACTTATTCCTAGCTCATTTCAAGCTCCATCCACACAAGGATGACTTCTTTTTCCAAGCCAACCAGTGATGCCTGTCACTGAGCATTAAACACGCAGAAATGCCACAAATACCAGTGAACACTGGAACGATATCAGGCCCCAGAAGCACAGAGACAGACAGGCAAGGCTCAAAACATTCACAAGCTCAGTGGTGCCCCTTCAGAAATTCGTACAGTGTAACTTTCCATGCCAGGATCCTGCTCTTCTGAACCTCTTGAGTCCATTAAGTGCTAATTGACCTGAGTCTTTGTTTACACTGGTCCTTCTTCCCTAAATGTTTTTCCTTTTCTCTGAGTCAGGCAAATTTAAACTACTTCTTCAGATGTCTGCTAAGATGGCCTTTCTTTGAGAAGTTATCTGAAATCCAACGCCCCATCATACCAAGTGTGATAGGTTCTGAAAGCACCCTGGGCATCTCTCTCCCTATATTTACCAAGCAATTCTGTAACATTATTTTTAGGTGATTTCATGGATGGCAAAAGAAAATGTGGACAAAGTCTGGAGACCTCAAAAGCAATTATGAGCTGGAGGCGGAAATAGCCAGAAGAGAACAGAATCTGTAGGCTGATCTTAGCAGCGTACTTCTGCTCTGCTACCTGGGCAGAGAGAATGCGGTTTCTAGTGGACACATTCTCAGAGAGAAGACAACAACCTTCTGAATTAGAGGAGGAGGAGGTAGACAAGGCAAGAAGAGAGGACAGCATCCAACGGAGGCAAGGCATGCAAACAGAAATCTTTCCACACAAAAGGCACTTGGAAAAGCAGGTTTATTTAAACTTCACCATTATTTTGATAAGTGAAGCTAAACATCTTCTTATATCAGTAATTAGTTTTAAGCTCAGAGATAATAAAAAAAAAAACCAAAACCAAACCAAAACCCTCACTAATAGGTGATAATGATGTCTCTTATGTAAGCAATTCCAAAATTTAGGATGAGTATTTCAAGAGAGATCAAAGTTTTTTCCAAAACCTCACAGTCAGGAAATTCTAGGACATAAGACTGTATTCCAAGGGTTCCAAGTTGAGATCGTTTCTCACAGGCAAAGTTATCGCACGGAGCTCTGCTGATCTGGTCCACAGAGAGCGGCTCTGCTTATCCAAAGGCCATATCTCTCTGGTGACTCAAGTGCACCGGGATCTCCAAGGGAGAAAGAAGGGCGATCTTCTCTCCTGACATTTATAGCTTCAGAAACACAATGAATGGAGGGTCAGCTGTGAACAGATTCTGCCTCCATGTAAGGGAGATTTTTTAATTTTTGTGTTGTGAGTTGTTTTTTCCCCCCTTCAGTGCAACTTTAACAGGTTGCCTGAGATGAGATTCCAGGACAAGAATCATGAAGGACTTTCCCCCTCAGAAAGCCTAGTGTGAGCTGATATTCACAACTTAAAAGTTATTAAATCACTCCTGACGCTCTGCTTCCCTGAGAGCCTACAACCATAATGTTCAGTCAAGCTATATGGTTGTATCAGCAGGTTTATTAAAATAAAACAGAAGCACCTAAAAATACTGATGTGTGGGCCAAAGTCTCTGCAGAAGAGGCCCAAGCACTAATATTGGTATAATACATCGCTCGTTGACCAAAAGGTCAGAGGTTTGAATCCACCAGCTGCTCCATGAGAGAGATAGGACTTCTCGTCCCACAAATATTAATAATATTAGAAACTTGACTGGAGAGTCCCTGTGAGTTGAAATTGACTCAGTGACAGTGGGTTTGTGGTTTGGTCTTTGGTTAGTGGTCAGGAGTCCCTGGTGATGCAAATAGGTAATAGGATCAACTGCTAACCAAAAGACAGGCATATGGAGCACCCACTCAGAGGAGCTGAGTAAGAAAGTCCTGGTGATTCGCTTCTGAAAAATCGTCCATTGAAAACTCTATGGAATGTAGTTCAAATTTGCCACATGGGGCATCTGAATCAGTCACGTGGATGGCAAGTGCTTGTTTGTGTTTAAATGTTGCCAGGGATACTATTAAAAATCTCCTCATTACTACATTGTAATATACATTCTCTCCAATATATGCCACTGTTTCCCCAGAAAAAGCCCAAATTCTCAAGTCCAGGATCATCTAGGAGAAATAAAAAGGAAGAAGCACACTCACACACATACTGCTCGCTCCATCATTTGTGAGAAGCGCTGTCTGCAATAGATCACTGTGAGGTGTGCTTATTTATTCTTACTTCTCCGGCAGATAAGGATTATAGGGATATAAAAGAAGAGTGCCTTGTAAAATGTTATTTATTACCAGGCCAATAGCCTTTCATGTGAACTGGGTTTTACACTTTGCATTTTCCACTGAAACAATGGAATGTTACATAGCTAATAATAAGGCATAGGCCTTGATTAAATACCCAATCCATAATTCAATAAAGAAGTTGTGCTGACATAATCAGCAAAGAGGGACCCTTATGAATACCCAAATAAGCCCAAATCGGAAAAGCATGAGTCAGCATTCACCCCACAGAGGCATATTATTTGTAAAGTGTGCAAAACATTTTTCTTCTAGAACCCAACTTCAAGAATTTTGTAATTAGCAAAGTTTTTGTTAGCAGAGTAGAGACTCATTTTATTTCATGTGAAAGCTTGCAGGAGCCTTAGGACATTTTGCCGGGGAATTAACAGTCTGTTTCAATTACGTAAGGAATAATATATGTCTTTAATTGAATAACAGGCTCTTTGTCAATTGCAGAGGCCTTGAAAATTCCTAGACGTTCAATTCAAGGCTCATTAAAAATCGAGAATCACACAGATGCTGGCTGATTGATTTCTGATTTTTTTTTTTTTTAGTGGAATGGTTAAGTTCAATGCCTATTGTGATCCAACCTTTTGGTGGAAGAGCCTGGGCGGTAAAGTTTTTTACTTTTCAAATTTCAGCATCAGAATAACTTCATATTGTACCTATAATGTACAAACCTATGCTGTTATGTCCTGTCAGGTTGACTCCAACTGATAGTGACTCCAAGCATTAACAGAATGAATCACTGTTTGCAACATCCTCATTCTTGTTGCTATGCTTGAGTTCACTGTTGCGGACATTCACTCCTCATGTGTCCATCCATCTCATTGAGGATTTTCCTCATCTTTGCTGACCATCTGCTTTACTAGACTAAAACTGACTCCTCTGAACAGTACGTCCAAAATACATGCAATGAAGTCATAGTCTTCGCCTTTAAAAAACACACTCTTTTTGCACATTTTCCAAGACAGATTCATGTGTTCATGTGGCAGTCAATAATGTACACAACATTCTTTGTTACTACCACAAACAGAAAATAGTAATTCTTATTTATTTATTGATTGAGTGTCCAACTTTTACATGCATATAAGATGTTGTTGTTTTTGAGTTACCTTTGAGTCAGAACCGACCATGAGCTGCCCCTCCAGCAAGTTTTCAGAGGCAGTTAATCGCATGGGAGGAGAACTTCCCATCCTTCTCTCTTGGAGCAGCTGGTGGATTTGAACTGCATGCTTTCAGGATAGCAGTGCAGTTTTTTACCACTAGAACCCCAGAGCTCCTCATGTAAGATGATTGAAAATAATATGACTTGCTCTGGGCAAGTGCACCTTACCCTCAAAGTGACAATCTTATTCATTAGCACTTTAAAGAGATTCTTTGATATTTTAAATGAAATGTATGACTTCTAAGAACATAGACACTAGGAATCTTCAAACTGGTATGTTTGCCGTTTTCCTTTGACCACTAGGTATCTCAAAACTAAGTCCACAGCTCATCATACCTACCAAGGAGAAAACCTTACTGGAAGTTTTCTCTCTCACCAATTTCCTTACTTGTATCTTATATTCTAACAAACATTCCTTATAATATAGGTTTCTTTGCTAACTACCTCATATCATCCCTGTTATGAAGCAGGGTGTAAGGAAATACGGTACCTTACATCATTGCTGTTGTTGTTGTTAAATGCTGGTAAGTCAATTTCTACTCACAGCAAAACCACATCACAGAGTGAAACCACCCTTTAAGGTTTTTTTAGGCTATCATCTTTACAGCATCAAGCTTCTCTCCTGAAGAGCAAACTCGTGGGTTCAAACTGCTAACTTTTTAATTATTGGTCAAAAGATTGGTCACTGCACTACCAGGGCTCCTAATGTATATGGTATCACATTCTATTTGGTGATTCTGTGCTGCAAGTTGCATGTAATTATGATTACTGCATATATCAAAGATGCACACGTGCACTGGAACCCTTGGAACAGAATACTGAAAACTTAGAAAACTTCTAAAAGTCCACCTTTAAGAATCAACTCTTTGGAAAAAGTTTGATTTTGGTTTGTCCAGGCCTAGGACAATGCATCTCACTCTGGCCTGACAAAGCCCTTAGGGGTTCTTTATGTTGTCCTATCACATCTCCAAAGCGAGGCTTGAGTTGTTGTTGAGCACCATCAAGTCAGAACCAACTTATAGCTGAGCCTCCACTGGGTTTTCAGAGGCAGTAAATCACATGAGAAGAGACTGCTCATTTTTCTACCATAGAACAGTTTGTAGATTCAAATCATGTACTTTTTTTGTTGACAGCACAATTTGTTATCACTAAGCTAAAAGAACTTCTTTGTGAGGGTCCATACATACCCACAAATAATAATATCCTAGTAGAAAAGAAAACTTTTCATTCATAAGTAAAGTATGTGTAGGGATGTGGGAGTTAGATGTACAATGACATATCTGGACAGGAAAAGGGGGGGAAAAGCCATCATCCATAGGTGCATAGGTTTGAAAAAAAAAATTAACATCTTTACCGAACTTATTACGTTTAACTTTGAAGAAAGAAGCGGTTCTCTCTGATCTCTAAGTTAGAGAATGTGTTACCACCTTAAGTTGAGCAAGGGTCCTATACCACATGTGAACGCATCCACTTATTTGTGCAATCAATGCAGACGTGGTAAAGAGTATTGGCAAGAAAATCAATGGAGATAAATCTAAAGAGCAAACCTGATGGAAAGAATCGGGAGAAGCAGCGGGGAGCTCAGGTAATATGGAGTGCAGTGTCGTTTCGGCAGGGGCTAACTCAGCAAGTCTGCAAGGTTATGGAGAACCTTCTAGCCAACCCCTATCTGCCCCATCAGCCGGGCCCTTGACAACATAACTCCAAGGGTCTCACAGACATGACGGTGCTTCACTCAATACTTAAAAGAACCATTACAGCAGTTTTGCAGAGGAGAACTTCTTCTAGGACATTTCTTGAGATTCTAAATGACAAATTAGGCATATGAGGGGAACAGCCAGACAACTCCTCAGGGACATCCTATACAGCAGCCCAATTTAGCCAATATTAACTGAGCACTTACTATGTCATGGACATGCTGAAAAGAGCTGGAAATACAGTTCATAAGCAATGTTTACATAGCTAGATCATCCTACTTGTCCTGAACCATATGAGGGATGCCTACATGGTTTAAATCGCTGTGTCAAAACATATGATAAGGGCATTGCAGGGTACTGTGGAACCACAGAGGAGGCAAATCTAACACGGGTTTAGGAAGTCAAGGAAGATTTTGAAAACATACACTCTATCTCTGTACACACACACACACACACACACACACACACACGGGGGGGGGGCGGGGGGAGGGGAGAAGAGGGAGGGAGGGGCAGGCTGTGTTGCTGTGTACCAAAGAGTTGGAACCAACCCACAGCTGACTTTCCTGGCAGGTTTTCTGAGGCAGTTAATCACGTGGGAAGAGATTTCCCATATGTCTCTCATGGGGCAACTGGTGGATTCGAACTGTGTGCCTTTGGGATTGTAACACAGCTTCTTTCTCTCCAGAACTCATGTACTATTTATATATAAATATGGAAATGCATAAAGAGAGTGGAAAGATATCACCCTAAGATTGTTTGCTTCTTTACAATAAGGTAAAGAAAGGAAGGGGGATTTGGAACCCTTTAGAAACATTAGGGTGCAGTTGTTGGTGTTGGTTGCCTTCGAGTAAAGCACGACTGACTCAGAGCAGCCCGATGAACAAAAGGCCTGAAGCCCTTCTACAACCATCAACATTTATCAAAGTTCACAGAGTTTCTGGAGGCCTATTGTTTAGGAAGTCGATCCCACTCCTACTTCCAAACCTGTCGTACTATGTTATTGTTGTTATGTGCAGTTGAGTTGCCAGCAATGTATAGCAACCTTATATACAACAGCTCTGAGCCCTGCCCTATCCTGAGCCAGTTTCACTAATTCTGAGAGTTACTGTATCAATCCATCTCCTCCAGGGTCTCCCTCTCCTGCGCTGCCCGTCCATCCTTCCGAGCATGCTGTCCTTCTCCAAGGGTGAAGGAGAGGTGCAATAGTTAAGCACTCATTTGCTAAACAGCTCAGTCTCTCCACAGGAGAAAGATCTGGCGATCTGCTTCCATAGAGATCACAGGCAGGAAAACCCTATGGATAGGTTTTACTCCATCATATGGGGTTCCTCTTAGTGTCAATAAACTCAATGCCACCTAACCACCACAGCAGAGAAAAAACAAACAAACAAAACAAACCTCCATTCATTTTCTAGTTTATTTCGTACCCAGTTAAGAAATTCTAAATCAACACAGGAAAAGGATCTCATTCCTCAATCTCATCCCAGCTGCTCCCTCAGGACTGAATGGATTATTACTAATGTATAATACAGGAAGATAGACATAAATATAGACAGCACAAGGAAAGAGATTCCCTTCAGTTACAATGATCTACCAATGTTAACTAAAGGTGGTTCCTGGTAGACATGCCTGTCAGAAGTGTGCATGTGCCCTGTCTTACTGGATAATGTAACATCTCCAGGTAGATGATCCTGCTGAGAATCTAACCCCAAGCCAAACTCCATCAATTCCGATTCACAGTGACTTAGAGCAGAGCTTCCCACAGGGTTTCCACGTCTTTAAACCTTTATAGAACGACTTCATCCTTCTCCCACTGAGAGAATCTGGTGTTTCTAATCGCTAACCTTCTGGTTAGTAGATGAATGTTTTAACCACAGTCAAACTAGAGCTCTTTATAATCCATCATATGTTGTTGTTGATTGCCATCAAGGCAAGTAGGACTCATAGTGGATCTATGAATAGAACTAATGTTTTTCCATAACTATCGTCATTTTTCCAAATTCACAGAGTTTCCAGAGGCATGTGGTTTAGGAAGTGGCTGCAACTCTTGCTTCCAAACCTCTTTTACAACTGGGAGCTCCACCAAACACTGTCCACAGTGGGAAATCATTATGGTATTTGATACTCCAATGGCACAAGGTTCAGCACCACAGTAAATCCAGGTTACTTCATACAGCACATTGACAAAGTGGAAGAATGTGATTAAGTATTGTAAAGTTTAATAAGACTCACAGTGACCTTTGCATTATAAAGGCCTGAACTCTGTTCTATAACTAACATCATTTCTGTATGTTTATAGAGTTTCCAAAGGCATCTAGTCTAGGAATTGGATGCCATTCCTGCTTCCTAACCTGAATCAAACTGGAAGCTCCTCCAAACATTGTACATGATGGTAACCATTATGGTATTTGACACGACTGTGGCACAGTGTTCAGCATCACAGTATCTCTAAGTTATCCAGTACAGGAAATAGACAAACAATTCCTGTATCAATTAAAGAATATTCATTTTAAAATTACTAGATTTTAAAGACTTGCAGTCTCAACCCCTCATTACAGGATTTTAAAGGCACATTTCTAAGCAGGCCTTATCCTTGGTCAAAAGTTCAACGGACACCTACTTCTCTTTGTCAGTAACACACATCAAACAGAATGCCAAAAACTTTCCTTATGTGACTGCCTTCAAGACGTAATCACTACCAGATGCTAGGAGCCAATTCCTAAAGTGGAGGCTCCAGACCATATACATTAAATTAACTGGTAATTTCTCCTCTGAGTTTGAAATTTTCATCATGAGTATTAACTAGGCAATAGTAGCTCAACATGGAGTCTTCCAGAGGAGGCTGGAAGGGACAAATAAGGAATTTTAAATGAGGTTTTGGAGAGGCAAAACTGTCCCAGACAAATGAAAATAAGAAAGAGCAGAATGTGGCTCATTGCTAATAGGAGAGTTTTCATAATGACCCAGAGAAAAGGCAGGAAGAGCTGTCATTTGGATACTCACATTTATCTGATAGAGTCATTGAGTGCGAGCGCGTGTGTGTGTGTGTGTGTGTAAGAAAGAGCGAGCAAGAGCGAGAGAGAGAAACAGAGATAGAGACAGAGAGACCAATCTAGAACAACAGACCAACTTGGATAATTAACAGGGTAGCTGACGAGCACGTTCCCTCCCATCTCCATTGCTTCTCTTTGCTACTTTCTGGGCTTTGTGTTTTCTTCAATTTTGTTTCCTTCATTATCAACATCTGCACCATTAAGCAGTAACTCAAGGGAAAAACGTGGGGCACAGTATTCCCCTTTTCGTAACTCCCTATCACCACTAATTCAGTAGAAATGATTAGGGCTAACACTGGTTCAATCTTGACTGTGTACCAGGCCCTTGATAAATGAGATCATCTTAAAGGCAGTTTTCTTACTTTTCATAGTGATATCACAGAGATATTTCCCCCCAGCTTTGAGATTAGTGATCTGAACATCCAGAAGTCAAATCCCTTGTCTAAAGTTTCATAGTTTAGAGGTGACAGCAGTGGATAAAGAGATTAAACTCCAGGCCCGTTGGATTCCACCTGATCACCTCACTCCACTGCCCACAACAAGATCTTCTGCTTAACCTCTGTGCTGCTGTGACAGAAATACCACAAAAGGGTGGCTTTAATGCACAGAGAAGGATTTTCCCACAGTGTAAGGGGTTAGAAGTCTGAATCCTGGGCACAGGCTCAAGGGGAAGGCTTTGTCTCTGTCATCTTTGGGAGAAGGTTCTTGTCTCTTCTCTTTCTCATTTCCTTGGTGATCATCATATGGCATGACCTCTATCTCCTATCTGTGCTTCCTTGTTTCTTTGCCTTATCTGTTCTGTTTATATCGCATAGTGATTGGTTTAGGACACACCTATGCTGATATGCCCCATGAATATGACAGAGAAAACTCTATTCCCACAGAGAATCAGATCCACATTAGAAGGATTTGGATGCCAACACAAGGTGGGGGACATAAATCAATATAAAGCAATCTCTTTATTTAATATGAATGATCAAAACAACCTCCAAGTTACTTACTATTAATATTTTACTTCTTCTTTCACTTCTTGGAATTGATTTTTCTCACTACAAGAAGCCAAAGTTATAGGAACAATGTCTTGCAGTTGGTTCCCCATAAGACACAGTATTTGATGCCTGAAAAATGGTATAAATGTAATCTTTAACAATATTTATTAGAGGATAGCATGTACATGGCTTCCTTTCAATCAAACTTGCAGAAATCCTGGTTTCAGAGAAGCTATTTCCCTGGGGAATGGAGCAACCTAGTTATCTACTCATCATCCTGACCTTCTCAGGCCAAGTCTGTTAACTCTTCCTAATCTAAAAATAATTACTGGATAACTGACCCTATCGTGTGGAAACAAGAGAGTTATTTTTAGGGAATCTCCCGGCTATATCAAATGGCTTTTTGCTGGTATCACTAACCTTAACAGCCACTCATAAACTCTTTCCCCCTACTTTCCTAGGCCCTGTTGTTATCTCTGTCAGCAAAAGGGTAGGCAGGTCATGAAGTTCAGCCTGACATTAAGGTTGCCACCTACACCATAACTAATGAGAAGAAATCCAGCCCAGCCACCAACCATATGGAGATGAGAATGGTTGGAACATGCACTCCAAGGAGACAAAGGACTGAAGAGAAAAGGCAGCTCATCTAAAACTGGTGGGTTTTATCAGGTCTGGGAAGTGTTTTCACACATGCTGGATGGGTGGGGGGAAGCAAATGGGAGAAAATAAAACAAGCTTCATGGTCCACCCTGGCTAAGGAATGCTGAAAGATACCCAAGAGTGCGTGCCAGCTCCTACTGGGTGAATTTGGTTTTACCAGGAGCAGCTGGAAGCCTGAGGCACAGTGTTCAGATAAATGCTGTCTAGGGTAAATAGCTGGAAACAGACTCCCTTCATAGCAGTATGATCACAAATTCCAGCTCTTTCACTAAGTGAGGAGATACATATCTTTGGGTGAGGGATTTAACCTCAGGTTAAGCATCTGTAGAGAGAGATTAAAAGTGTTTAACTAACAAAGCACTGAGACCAGAGTAAGGGATCAATCAGTAAGGCTACCTACCACACAAAGTTGTGCAGATGATACAGCCTTACTTGCTAAAAGTGAAGAGGACTTGAAGCACTTGCTGAAGAATATAAAAAAATTTAACCTTCAATCGAATGTTTGACCAAAACCAATTGAGCCTGAGGGCCGCGGATTAAAGTCACCCACCTTTGGCTTGGGAGCATCACTTTTTGTCCACTAGGCCAACAGATCTCTCTCTCGATGTTGCTGTTGTTGTTAAGTGCTGTCAAGTCATAGGCAGTACACTTCTTATTTTTTTGTGTGTGTACCACTGAGTCAGAACTGACCCACAGCTGACTCTCCAGCAGGTTTTCAGAGGCAGTAAGTCAGTCACGCAGGAGGACACTGTCCATCTTCCTCCTGCAGAGCAACTGGTGAAACGGAACTGAGCGCCTTTGGCTTGACAGTGTGATTCCTCAGCACACTCAACAGCATTTTTGTAAGTTTCCCTGACATTCCCAAGAGCAATGATGATGAGGTAAGAGGCAGGGTAGGGCAGCCACCCTTGATAAGTTCTTACAATTCCACCACCATGGATATTTTTAACAGAAGTAATTGGCTTTTTGATACATACATTTGAAAGATTTCTGAATGTTATACCCTTAAGTAACTCATCAATGTTCACAAATAAACTCATTTAAATGAGAAACATTTCACTGTAGAGGCATGATCTCTTGAGCCAGAATGTTTGGATCAAATTCCAGATACAGCCATTATTAGTCATACGGCCATTTTTTGCACAAGTTATTTTTATCTCTGTGTGCTTCTGCTTCTCAATCTGCAAAATGGGTATTTGAGAAATTCCTAGGTCATCTAAATGGGGGGAAACCCTCAATGAGATGGAACAGTACAGGGACAGGAAAAATGAGCTCAAACACAGTAAAAATGATGAGGACAGCACAGGACAAGTCAGTGTTTCTGTTCATCTCCTCCAGCATGATTTAATACTTTGAAAACCCTCTGGAGGGCCAGGTATCAATCAGTTCTGACTTGATAGTACTAAACATCACCAACAACAGCTTTGAATAAGAGTATTTTAAGTGTATACAATCCTTTCCTCTCAATGCTATTCTTATTTTAGTTCTCACCTTGATAGCATCTTGGGGCATTTTCAAATCTTAGTGCCTACTTGAAGTTCTTGAATACTCTAAAGCCCACTAAGCTAGCTTGTATGTTAGTAGTAGATTATGTTAGAAGTAGTATTTGTTAGATTTGTAGATTATGTTTGTAGTAGTCGTAGATTAATCTAGGACATCAATCTTATAAGGTAAATGGGTAGAAGAACATTTCCAGCTAGTCATCAAGGAACCTTGGGAACCATATGCCCCTACTGCTGACCTCAAACCTATCCAACCAGGATGAAACCAGCCTAAAAGATATTTCTTACAGGTTGATGATCGATAGCAGAATGTATGAGCTATGTACCCGTTGGCATCTGTGGGTAATCAGTAACTATGCAAAGAGGAATACCGTTTGAGTCTTAGGATAATGAATAGAAAAATGAGTCTTAGGATAATGAATAGAAAAATGGCTCCCTAATTTCTATAGTCACTGGGATACAAAGATATAACAGACCCTTGCCTGCCTTGGGGCTTCCCCATCTCTCTGAACCACAATGATTCGTACTGACACAGAGCACTCCTTCCTTCCCTCAATCATCATTTACTCATCAAACTTTTACTGAGTCCAGCAGCAGCCAGGGAGTGATCCACTGGGTCCAGCTAGAAACACAATGTTCAACAAGACTATATTTTTCTTGCTATAACTGGCCAGAATGAGCCTCAACACAGGGTTTCTTTTAATAGCTTTTACTTTTACCTAAATATATGAATATATCTGCCTTTTTGCTTTAAATAAATTTTTTCTTTTGTGATTTTAACAAAAGTTTACAGAAGTCAGATTTTCATTTGTTCATTGTTGCACATTTTCATTCCTTTCCCTCCCTTCAGCCTCCCCCAGTTTACTTTTTAAAAAAATGTTCACTGTTGCACAATTACCTCCCCCATTCCCCCAGTACCTCTTATTCTGGGCTTCTGTAATACATAGACTGCCTAGTCATATATGAAAAAGGATTTAAAAAGTTCCTTTCTTCATCTGTTCCAGTGCAATATTCATTATTTATCCCCTCTTTTCTTAGTATCCCCCCAACTCCCATGTCAATCTTGTTTTATAACAGTGATGTTATGCATTATTTGTCCTTTTGTGACTGAGATAGTTCCTCAAGGGTCACCCATGCTGTGCAAAATTTTATGAGTTCCTTGTTTTTCAGTGTCTGCCTTTTAAAAACTAGTGTTTATTGATTAGTCATAGCAAACTTATACTAAAAATAAAACCTAGTATTCATTACCTCAGACTTGCAAAGCACTACCAAATAAAAGCTCATTTATTTCTCTCAAGAACACATTGTTCATATACTACCATATTTCCATATCATAATAAGGATATCGAGGCACATTACAGCTAAGTAAGATGTACAAAGTCTCACTGCTAGAGATACTGCAAGTTGGGGTGAAAGCACGTTGTTGTTATGTGCCGTTGAGTTGCCTGCAACTCATAGTGACCCTATGTACAACAGCTCTGAAGCCTGCCCTGTCCTGAGCCAGTCTCACTGACTCCGGCACATCTACTTCTCTTTATCCAATTACTGTGTCAATCCATCTCATCCAGGGTCTTCCTCTCCTGTGCTGAGCTCTGAGCACGATGCCCTTCTCCAAGGACTGGTCGGTCTCTCCTGGCCACATGCCCAAAGTATGTGAGGTGGCTTCAAAATCACTGCCTTCAGGAGAAAATTGGTTTCATCCTCTCCAAGACAGAAGTATTTGTAAGTTCTCTCAAAATTGCAGTCAACACTAGAAACCAGACCAGAGCTTAGACTGTCTCCTGCCATCAGTGAGATGAATAGAATGCATACTTTGAAATCAGATGGACCTAGGAAAATCTCCTAAGGTGTGACTTCTGGCACCTTCAAAATTACATTTCTGCTGCTATGAAATGGGTATAAGGAAGACAACTACTGAAAGGATTTAAAGAGGTATAAACACAGAATTCTCATGAGTAACATATACTTAATAACTGCTTATTACTAACAATAATCCCTAAATTCATGTGTTCATAGTTAGGCAGTCTGTCTTAAATCTCCCTTAAAAGGATAATTATATTAAGTCAAATAAGCTAGGCAAATAAGCCAGGTGTGAGATAGATACAGATATATATACCAAATAATTCTTGAAAGTGAAATTCATTCACAGCCACAAAATGTGAGGAGAAAAGTTGACAAGCGAGTGGGAGAGAGGGGTGCGAGGTAGGGTTGTGAAGGGGGACAAGGAAATCTTTGGAGACGGTAGGCAAGTAAGCTCATTACCTCAATGGTGGAAATAGTTTTCTAGCAGAATCTCAGCTGCTGCCAAGGTAACTCCAATTCACGGTGACTCCATGTGTTCAGGGAAGAGCTGTTTCAGGGGATTTCAGTGATTGAATTTTTGGAAGCAGACTGAGTCAGGCTTCTTTTCGGAGGTCCCAAAGAGTGGGTTCAAACCTAAAGCCTTTAGTTAGCAGATTGTTACACAAGGTATCCTCTCATACATATACCTGTCAAAATGTGTGTAGTTAACGCCCTTAAAACATGTAATTTATTGACTCTCAATTATTCTTGAAGAAAGCTGTTTTTAAAGAAAGCACCCTGGCCCAGGCATGTGTCTGCTCTGTTTATGGAGTGACCAGTTTAGGCCATGGCTAGTTCATCTGACTGTCCTCACCACAGCACAACACCTGGGTGGGAGCCAAGGTGGCCCCATCCACAGTCTCTGCCATTCTCTCTTTTTTTCTTTGATTCATCTGTGGTAGAAGGACGATGACCTGATAGTGACAGCAGGAGGCAGGTGGGTATTCGGAAGCTAGAGAACATGGCAAATGTTACCTGATAACTTGATCAAGTCCTGGACAACAGAATGAGGAGCTCTCGTTAATGAAAGGTCTTTAATAATTCTCAGTCTTGGCCATCGATCTTGACAATTCTGCTTAATTAAGGTAATTTTCATCACTTGAGTCATTGGGCACCTTTCAATGGGGTCAGTCAAGGTAACAGGCGATAGAGATTGCAGAATGTAACAGTTACCACCACAAAGGCAACTGTTCAGATAAATCAGAAATTAAAAATAGGTCTGACCTGCAGTCACATCATTTTAAGGGGAGGGATCAATAATATGTAATGCAGTCTCTTTTTGCTTAGGTAACTGAAAACTTAAGCTTTTATTTAGTCTGGGATTCATTAGCCTTTGAAAACAGGGGCAACTGTATATAATGCTAGCTGATATTAATAATAAAGCAACATCCACAAGGAATTACCACATGCCCTGTATCCTTACCACATCCTTAGCATTCCATGTGTATTTCATCTGATCTGCACAAAACAAACCTATTAGACAGACTGCTACCATTATCATCATTTTAGATAGGAAAATGAGATTTTCAGGCTTCAATAACTTGGTTAAGACCACACAGACAGAAATGGTGTTTTATCTAATAAAAGTAACCATTGTTTTAAGGAGCCCTGATGGTATAACAGTTAACTGTCTACTGAAAGGTCAGGAGTTCGAACTCATTGAAGTCTCAGTAGGATCAAGGACCTTGGAATTCACTTGGTAAAGAAGAAACAAACGAAGAAGTAGTACAATGTTCTTCATACCCTCTACATCTTCTTCTCAGGTGAGCTGGTCTCACTGCTCAGATGTGCCAGACAGACACCAAAGGGCTCAAGA
Organism: Elephantulus edwardii; assembly: GCF_000299155.1. Lineage (NCBI taxonomy): Eukaryota > Metazoa > Chordata > Mammalia > Macroscelidea > Macroscelididae > Elephantulus > Elephantulus edwardii. Next base: position 15,773,687 of record NW_006399755.1, read on the forward strand.
CATTAAGTTAAACTGACTGACTTGCACAATTTAGTGACCATTATTTTTGTAAATGGTGACTAAAACATCCTAGTTTTATTTTTAAGACGGGGCGCTCTGGTGGCTTAGTGGTAAGGAGAATGCTGCCACGCCGAAGGCATGTAGTTCAAATGTACCAACTGCTCCGTGGGACAGAGATGGGCAATCTCCTCCATGCGATTTACTGCCTCTGAAATCTTGTTGGAACATCACTTATGAGTCAGCTCTGAGTCGATGGTACGTAACGACATTTTTAAAATACAAGGAACATAATTCTATCCACAGGAAAAGCTTTAGGAAGAAAAAAATTAAACCATAGCTTGATGGCAATAATTTAAACTGTAGCAGAGTTAGTAAAAGTGAAAAAAGAATTTCCTTTTACATACTACCTTCATATAGAGTATCTCATAACAAATATACTTTACACACAGAATGATGAGAATATAGTGTAAATAATAAACATAAACTACAACAAATGAAAACTAGCTTTTTCCATAAATTCTGTCTCCACACTACGCCAATTAGGTGAGAAAATATTAAAATACAAAGTGAAAGAAATGGGGAAGGAATGTGAGGATCTTTCAGCTGGCTTGAATTTGAAGAAGAAAGTGAGCATATTAACATATCAGCCCTGGTACATTTATTAATAGCTCACCTTGAGCAGAACACTGTCCAATATGTTGTTGTTGTTATGTGCCGTCGCGTCACTTGTAACTCATAGCGACCCTATGTACAACAGCCCTAAACTCTGCTCTGTCCTGTGCCAATCGCACTGTCTCTGACACTCCCATCCCAATTACCCCAGCCACTGAATCAATACACCTCACAGAGGGCCTTCCCCTCCTGCACTGTCCCTACACCCTTCCAAGCATGATATCCCTCTCCAAGGACAGGTTTCTCCTTACAACATGTCCAAAGTATGTCAGACGAAGCCTCAGAATCCTTGCCTCCAAAGAACCACCTGGTTTAACCCTCTCCAGGATGAATCCGTTTGTATTCTCAGGAGTCCATGGTACCCTCAATACTCTTGTCCAGCACCACAGCTCAAAGGCATCAATTCTCCTTCTATTCTCCTTGTCATTGTCCAACCCTCTGATGCATAACAAGTGATTGCAAAGACCATGGCCTGTATCAGACGCACCTTAGTCTCCAGAGAGACACCACTGCTCTTCAGTACTTTGGAGAGTTCCTTAACAGCAGATTTTCCTATTACAATATGTCTCTTAATTTCCTGGCTACTGGTGCCAAGAGTGTTGAGTGTGGAGCTAAGCAAACTAAAGCTGTGAAATAAAGCATCAGAAAATGAGTCCTTCATGATGAAAAATCCATACCCATTGCTGTAAAACTGGAACAGCCTTGGAGCTGATTTTCCAGTGAGTTTACAAGACTACAAATTCCAAAGAAGGACTTCTCATCTTTCTCTCACAGAGCCATTACTGGCTTTGTACCAGCAAAGAAGCAATGACTCTGGGTTATTAATTGTTCTTGCTGTTCACCCTCAAGTCGGGACCACTCTATAGCTGACTTCCCAGCAGGTTTTCAGAGGCAGTTAATGGTATAGAAGGAGACTGCCCATCAGTGGTGCACAAAGTTTAGTGTTCAAAAGGGCTCTCCTAGCCATCGAATTTGCCTTTGTATGAGGTTGGACAGGAATATGTGAATATGGAGTGTTAAATCCATCCACAAGGGGATTGGGTTGTCTCAGCGATCCACAATGGAACTGGACAGTCTCACCAAGCCACAAGGGGAATGGCTTGTCTTGTCTTTAAACTGCACAGATCCAGCAACGGAAGGAAGACTTTCTCCACCAGCAAAGAAGAAGCATGAGACTGGAGCATGTCCTTTGGGCCCTGAAATTCTTTCACCAACTAGACCAATGGAAGCAGTGGCTGTGGCCAAAGTGGAGAACCTGAAAGCCAACATGAGATGGAACTGACCTTGTGACTGATACTCTACATGGAGAAAACCAAAGATAAAGTGAAAGCCTTTGCCCAAGTTTGTTAGACAACTGGGGTAGGTGGGGGAGTCCATATTGGCAGGATTGAGAACTTTGTAACATTGACCTTAGGCCACAAGGCTCAATGCAGAAGTGCCTGCAGGCACAAAAGCTATCCTGAGTATATTCTGCTACTATCTTGGATTATAACTTTCCCTTATATGGTTCTATGGGGTTTCTGAGCTATCATATCAGCTTTTGAATCCAGTAAAACAGTAGGACTGGTATTGGGAAGAGTACAAGGAGGTGCAGGAGCCTGGAAGACATGTCTGACTTCATGGGAATTGGTTTTGTGTTGTTGATGTTGCTGCTGGGAACAGTTCCACTTTGTGAAGTCGGTAAAGGTCAGATATGGCCATCTCCACTTGGCCCTGGCTCTTTATACAAGACCTTCCACCCCCCCCAGAGCAGGTGGCAGGTTCAAACAATACACCTTTTCACTGGCAGCACAAATACTTGCCACTGAGCCATCAGAGCCCCCTCCTGAGACTAGAAGCCTCTCAAAATGTAACTGGAGAAGAACTTCCTCTTTATAATGCATGTTAACAGAAGAGAGCAATCCCTATACTGCCCTCTTCCACCCTTCAAAGCATGATGTCCTTCTGCGAAGACTGGTCCCTCCTGGTAACAAGCTCAAAGTATGTGAGACAGAGCCTTAAAATCCTTGCAATTCAGGGAACAACTTGGTTTTGCCCTTTCTAGGACAGACCTATTATTTCTCTTTACAGTTCATGTTTAATACTATTCTCTAGCACCACAACTCAAGGACATCAATTCTTTTTATATTCTCTTCCGTCACAGTCCAGCTCTGATTCTTAAAAGGTAATTATGAAACTATGGCCAGTATCAGGTGTAACTTAGTGTCTAGACTGACACTGTTTCTCTTTACCACTCTGGAGATGTCACTGACAGCAGATTTTCCTAATGCACTTCATCTTTTGATTTCCTGAATGCTGATGCCAAGAGCGTTGATTGTGGAACTAAGCAAGCTGAAATTGTCAACAATCTCAATCTCTTCATTATCTATGATGCTGCTGCTAATTAGCCCAGTGGTGAGAATCTTTGTTTTCTTCATATTGAGCTTCAATCTGTATTGGATATTGCAGTCCTGACCCTGTGTAGAAAATGCTTCAAGTTCTCCTCAGTTTCAGTGAGCAAAGTTGTGTCATTTGCATAATGCAGACCATTGATGAGTCTTCCTCCAATCTGCCTGCCACAGTCCTCCTCATAAAGTCCAGCCTCCCAAATGATCAGTTCTGCATACAGATTGAAAAGGTAAGGAGATAGAACACATTCCTTACACAATACCTTCCTGATTCTGAACCACACAATGTTTCCTTGCTTTCTTCTGTCAACTACCTCCAAGTCCGAGTATAGATTTGACATGAGCACAATCAAGTGTTCTAGCATTTCCATTTTCTCAAGGTTAGTCACAAATTGTTGTGATGCACACAGTCAAATGCTTTTGCATAGTTAATGAAACACAGATTCTTCTGGTATTCTCTGTTTTCAGCTGAGAGAGACTCATCTGACATTAGCAATGATATCCCTAGAGTCATGGCCTCTTCTGAACCTAACCTGTATTTTTTGTAGTTTTCTATCAATGTACTGTTCCAATCATTTTTGGATGATCTTCAGCAGAATTTTGTTTGTGTGGTATTAGTGATACCATGTGATAATTTCCACATTCTGTCAGATCACTTTTTTAAAATGGGAATACATATGCATCTCTTTCAGTCAGTTGGCCAGGTAGTTTTTCTTCAGATTTCATGGCACAACCTGGTGAACACATCTAGGGCTGCATCTGTTTGTTGAAATATGTCAATTTTTTTTGGAATTCCATCAATTCCTAGGACTTGTTTTTTGCCCATTCCTTCTGAGCAACTTGAACTTCCTCCTTATTCATCTTTGCCTCTTGATCATATGTTGCTTCATGAAATTATTCTGTGCTAGCCAAGTCTTTTTGGTATAGAAACTCTGTGTACTTGTTCCATCTTTTGATGCTTCCCAGGTCATTCAATATTCTGCCCATAGCATCCTTAAGTACTGAGAATAAAGGCCTGAATTTGTTCCTCAGTTCCTTTAGCTTAAGAAGTGCTGAGTGAGATTGGACCTTTTAATTTTCTGACTCTAACTCTTTGCACATTTAACTATAATACTTTGCTCTGTCTTCCTGAGCTGCCCTTTGAAATCTTCTGTTCAGCTCTTTAACTATCTGGTTTCTTCCCTTTGCTTTGGCTTTTCAGTACACTAGTGTAATATTCACAGTGTGTTCTGACATCCATCTCAGTCTTTTCTTCCTCCTTTGTCTTTGTAAAATAACCTTTTGCATTATTCATGGATGATATTCTTGATACCCTCCCACAGCTCATCTGTTCCTTAGTTTGTTTTTAATTCAGGTAGGACAGATTCAAATTTTGGTTCTTGTGGATTTTATTTCATTTTTTTAGCTTCAGTTTAAAACTGCATATGAGTAGTTGACGGTCTGTTCTATAATCAGCACCTTACCTAGTTTGCACGGCTGTATTGAGCTTCTCCAACGATTCCTTCCACAGATGCAGTCAATCTGATTCCTGTGCAGACTATCAGGTTAGGTCCATGTATACAGTCATCATTTATGTACTAGAGTTTTTCACAATAGAAGAGGGAAAGGGAAGCCAGAAGAAGAAATGATTGAGTAGAGACAGGTACAGATTTGGGATTTTCATACAAAGAGTATATTGGGAGAAAGGAAAGATGTTTGAAAGGCTGGAATGTGTTCAATGTGGAATAAGAAAATAACCCAGTTTCCAAAGTCCTGCTTGTCAAAGTCAGAATCCCGTAATGAGCTGAATGGGCCAAGGGAGTTAATAGAGGGACCACTAGGCTTAAGAATACTTATTTTTCAAAAATCCCTGAGTGGTGCAGATGATTAACATACTTGGCTACTAATTAAAAGACTTTTAAGTTTGATATTTCAGAAGAACGGCCTGGTAATCTGTTTTTGAAAATCAATCCAACCGAAAATTCATCACCAGTGAATCCTCTGACTCAAAGTTACCAACCCTCCACTGGGTTTCTAACACTGTAAATGGCAACAGGAAAGACTGCCCGTCTTTCTCCTATGGAATTGGCAGATTTGAAACACTGCAGACACATGGCCTTTTGGTTAACAGCACATCACACTACAGATTACTAAAACTCATTTGGAGCCCAGTTCTACTCTGACACACATGGGGTCACCACAACAGATCACGAATTCACTTGTTAATAATAATCTGGGTTTTAGATTCCCCCCCCCCCTTTTTTTTAAATAATGACTGCTGGCACCTAAGGAGACAGGAATCTACAATTCTACAGCTGAGAGTCAAGGAGCAGGGCAGAGCAAGCTGCCTAGTGCAGACCATAAAGATCCACTCAGGGGCTGTTCCAGATTATCACCTCTATATTAAAGGGCTTGTAGGGAGATGATTGCTGGCTTATGTCTGATGGCCCAGCAGCCACTATTTTGAAAAAGGGTTTTTATGGGAATGTTCAAGCATAGTAAGGATAGTAATGAATTGAGAAACAGACTGCAGGCTACATATGAACCATTTCTTCCATGTCTTTTTGTACAAGAGAAACTCTGACAAGAGGAGGATCATGGGTTAGAGACAAGGCACTACAGATGTGTAGGGAAGAAAACAGTTGCTGCGCTGGTGGCTCAGTGGTAAAGAGATTCCCTGCCAACCCTAAGGACGGCAGTTAGGATCCACCAGTTGCTCCATGGGAGAGAGATGGACAGTCTCCTCCTTTGTGATTTATAGCTTGTGAAAACTCACTGGAGGGTCAACTATGAGCGGGTTTCACCTTAACAGTACATAACACTACCACCGCCGCCTACTGAAAATTCAGCAATGTGAAAAGAAAAGCTGAAGGGAACTGCAGTCAGAAGTCAAGCCATGGCCAGCACTGCAATGTTTAGTCAGTCATTTCCGCCTATCTGTACCAAACTTCCCTTGTACATAACATGAGGAGAGTGAGCAGCTTTTCAGAAGACATCCTTTTACTGACATGTACTATGTACTCACACACCATTCTAAGAAAGGGAAAAAAGCAGACCTGGCTTCTGCCCTCATCTAATATGCCTCTAGCATGTGAATGCTTGTGAGGAGGGTACAGGACTAGAAAGCATTTTGTTCTGCTATACATGGGGTCATTACTAATCAAAATAAACTCATAGACATCTAGAACCACCATTATCACCCATTAGCACGTATCTATGTTCTAGGGAAGGGGTGGTCAACATGGATATTGTCACAAAGAATAAAAGCACTCCTTGGTGACATGTTTTACACAGTGTAGGGATTAAAAGTATAGTTTGAAGGCCAAGGACCAGGTTCAAACTTGAGTTTTCTGTCTCCTAACGACACAATTTGGAGGAAGCCCATTCATCTTTTGGTGCCTCAGTTTTTTCAGAAGGGTGTGTCAAGGACAAATGAGATACTACATAGAATGCCCCTGGGACAATGCTTGCAACAGAGCAAGGATTAAAATAAATGCTATTTTTTTTTTACAATTATATTTAACCAAGATCTTCAAGTGATTTCCCTTGTAATTTTCTATGTTGATGCTTGAAGGTGATGATCAATAAATAGGCAAGGTTGTAGAATAAAAACCACTTATGTTTACATATTACTTTGCAATTTACAAAACATTTTCATGCACATTTTCACCTGATAATCACAACAAGCCACCTCAAATAGGCAGACAAGTTAAGTAATTTTTCTTGTTGTTGTTCTTAGTACCTTAATATCACAAGGTCTTTAGTACTTAGCCAAGGGCCCAGCTTATACTTGGCATGTAATAAGTGTTTGGGAGATGATTATTAAATAAAGATGAGAAAATAGAAGTTACATTTAGTAGGTGACAGCAACTCTGCTTTACACATCACATACACGGAATCCAGAGAGGCTGCGTACTTCATTCACCCAAGGTCACACAGCTAAATAATGGCAAAATTCAGTACTTGAACCAGAAGCTATTATTATGTCTTCTTAAAGCCATTAAAACAAAAACAGAGAGCCACTTCCTGCTAATGGCTGACTTAAGTCACCATATCTTTCTTCCAGAATGCCTCTGGGTACACCTGGATATTGCAGACCACTCTGAGCATTGGAGACCACCATAGAGAGAGTCTTGTATGCTAAGATTCAGACTTGTGCCACGATAATGTGAAGAGGGCAAACTGCTTACACAGGATAAGAAGAATCTCAGCAAACTGAGGAATTGCTAATATGACCAAGTAATTATTTCTGTACTCGATATTTCTGGATATGGTGGAGTGATAAACAAGTCTGCAAAACTATCATGCTTGTGAAAAACAAAAAACACCAACACCAACAAAAAACAAAACCCAACCCAAACCAAAACCCAAAAAAATCTTTCATGCTCGCTTGTTCTTGTTGTGTACCATCAAGTCAGAACTGACCCATATCTGACCCTCCAGTGCATTTTCAGAGGCAGAAATTGCACAGGAGGAGACTGCCCATTCTTCTGCCTTGGAGCAGCTGGCAGATTCAAACTATGTGCCTTTAGGATTGCAGCTCAGATTCTTACCACTAGGCCCTCAGAACTCTCTACGCTGCTTCCTTAGGAACTAAAATAACAAAGCTGTTTGTCTTAACTTGCTCTTTGAGAAGGCTGATAAATATGGAGGGCAAAAGGCAACTTGGGCTCTTCTTGAGGAATTAAGACCCCTGAATGCTTCTTAAAGAGTAAATTGTGTCTGAGTTTTCTTTCAGTTCCCATTTCACTCCCTTTATTCGGGTACCCTGGCACTGTGAGCCGGATCTCAGACCTGAACACTCAACTTTTCAATCAGTAGATGAGTGCATCCCTGTCTGTACTGCCCAACACCTAGGTCCTTCTGACACACACCTAGGTCCTTCTGACACACAGTGGGATCTCAGTAACACTTATTCATTAATTGTTCATTAGACTCATTTAAGTAGATGCTTGTCTTGCCCTTTTGTAGCTTAAGTGTGTCTGTAGCCTTTGTTTAATGACAGAATCCATCAAAGTCCAAATCTTTCCCAGGAATCAATTCTTTAAGACCTAGCGCACCCTAGAAACTATCAGAAACGTCTTCTGACATCTGTATCAAACTGAACTACAGCTCTTAAGAACGCAGAGCTCATTCCCATTAAGCGTGAGTAGGAATTTTTTCATAGTTCACCCTCTCAGCTGGTTTCTTAGGTTGCAAATCACACAGGAGACTGCCCATTTTTCTCCGAAAAACAGCTGGTGGAATTGAACTGCCAGAGTGGAGTCACCTTTGGATCAACTGTGTAACTCCCTGCAGATCATCTGCCTTGAGCATTACACACTTTCACAAAGTATCTATATGTGATCAAATTCACAACAGAAACTTGAGAGATCAGATAGAAACCTTAGGGGGCAAGTGAGTCTCAAGTAATGAAGGAAGAATTCAGAAAAAGAGAAGGAGACAGTTGCAAAACTTTAAAAACTATAAGTACTGTCACTTAATTTTATATGGATGAACTGTTGAGTTGATAAATATTTTACTGTGATAGCTCAATTGGATAAAAAAACAAAGTACCTAGTGCTCAGGTCTTTCATTCATAGAGTCGCTATGAGTTGTCTAGGACTCGACAGCACTTAACAATACCAACACCAACATAGAGCTCTGTTGGCCTGTAGGATAGAAAGTTATGCTACCAAGTCAAAGGTGGATGATTTTCGTCTGTGGCCCTCACGCCTGGTTTTAACTGGTTTTGGTCAAACATTCTTCTAAATGGTATAGCACTGGTCTGGCCATTTGCTGTACAGAGGTAACTCGTGGTTGCGTTGAAGCTGAACACTGTGATACTGATATGTCAAATGTGATAATGGTTACCCATAGTAGACAGTGTTTGGTGGAACTCCCTGATTAAAACAAGCTTGGAAGCAGGAGTGGCATCCACTTCTGAAATAGCTGACCTCCAGAGACCCTATGAACTTGGAGAAACGATAAAAGTTACACAAGCGTTCAGGTCTTTCATTCATAGGGTCGCTATGAATGTCTATGACTCAATGGGACTTAACAACAACAACAACAACAACAATAGTGAACATGAGGCCACTTTCCCAGGATTTCATCAGCTGGATTATCTTTGTTTAAATCCTATTTATCAGGCTTGCATGAGGTTATACGCTTCAAAATTCTACCTCATGTAGCCTGTGCATCCACCTTCAGACTCACGCTTCACTCTTTCTCAACACTCCAATCTTCACTCTACACCCTTAAAAACAAGAACACTGCTCTGACGTAAGATCATTCCATAAGCTCATTCCTCTCCCAGAAAACTCTCCACTTTTGCCAACATTTCAGCAAATCAATTCTGAGTCTTCATTTGGATCTCATTTTAAATGTTACTTCCCTCAAATGTAAACTCTATCATTGAGTTGGAACTGACTCGTAGCTGACTCTGCACTGGATTTTTGTTATTGTCAGGTTCCACTGAGTCAAGTATGACTCACAATAACCTTATGAACAACAGCTCAGGACCAGGCCTATCCTGCACCCAACCGTATCATCCTCAACACACGTTGTATCTATCTAGCCGAAGGTCTTCTTTTCCTTTGTTGACGCTCTACCTTTCCAAACAAGATGTCCTTCTCTAAGGAAAAGCCTCTCCTACTAACATGCCCAAAGTATGTGAAACAAAGCTTTGCCATCCTTGGCTCTAAGGTGAACTGTGGGTACACCTTCTCCTGGACATACGTCTGTTCTTTGGCAGTCCGTGGAACACTCAGTACTCTTCTTCAAGACCACAATGCAAAGTGCATTTTCAGAGACTGGAAACCACACGGGAGGAAATTACTCATCTCTCTCAGGCAGCAGCTGGTAGATTTGAAACACTTGCCTTTGAGTTGGACTCCTTTCCCATAAGCGTTCCCTGCTACTGCCCTAATCACGTCCACGTTCCTAAACATAACACACTCCATTGGAGCCCTCTTATATCTGTTCAGAGAATGCACCTTTCATTTCAAAACTCATGAAGAAATTCATGCCAGGAATTTTCTGCCATTGGAAATTCAGCATGAACAAAATTCCCCACCCTCATGGACAGACCCTTCTGGTAAAAGGTAGCATTTGCTCTCAGAACTGATAAAAAATTTCAATAAATTGTTGTTGTTGTTAGGTGCCGTCGAGTTGAGTACAACTCATAATGACCTATGAACAAAAGATCTGAATCCTGTTCTACCTGTGCTGTCCTCACATTTCCTGACACACAAGAGTCCACTGCAGCAGTCACCTTGTCAATCCACCTGGTCGAGAGTCTTCCTCTCCTTCGTTGACCCTCCACCCTTCCCAGCATTGTGCTCCTTTCCAAGGAATATCCCCTTCTAGCAACATGCCCAAAGTCTGTGAGGCAAAGTCTCATCATTCTTGTTTCCAAAGAGCACGCTGGCTTCACCCTCTCCAAGTCTGTTTGTTCTCTTGTCCATGGGATGCTCACTGCTCTTCTCCAACACCACAGTTCAAAGGTGTCAATTCTTCTTCTGCCATCTCTATTCACTGCCCAGCTCTCAGATGCATAGCACAATATAACACAGCCTAATTACTTGTTATTCACTACCATAGAACTGGTACCAACTCATATGGACCCTCTATCAGGCTTCTAATGTTATAAATCTTTACAGGACGAGACTGCCTGTCTTTTTCCCTCTGAGTGACTAGTGGATTAGAACTGACGACATCTGGGTGGCACCTGTATGTGTTATATGGATGTACTTCTCTATTAGAACATCTTTCTTAATAGTTGGCTCTTGTCTTTACTAGGGAGCTTTGGTGGATTAGTGGGTAAAGGGCTGTGCTGCCAACCCAAAGGCAGGCGGTTCGGATCCACCAGATGCTCCTCTGAAGAAAGATAAATAAAACCCTCTCCAGTGAGATACACAGCCTCTGGAAACTGCTGGAAGGTCAGCTATGAGTCATTTCTGAATACAAGGGACATGATAGCAAAATTGTTTTACCAAGTTGGAAGAGCTTCTGAGCAGGGGACTGCTCTTTGTGTTTAACACAATGAAGCAGTCTGGCAGGGGCTCAATAAGCAAGTTTAAGCAATGTTCAGAAAAAGATGGATGGATGAATGAATGCATTTTTCATTTTCTCAGCACCTGACATAATAGTTTGGTGGTTGCTGTTGGTGGTGGTTTGTTGGTTTCTTTTTTAAGTGACGGAAAAGGAGGACATTCAAGCTGCTACTGCCACAAATTCAAATAATGTCCCATCTTAAGGATTCCCTTCAATCTCTGCTGTGTGGCATACATATTTCTGCAAAGAAGAGGTAATTCAGAAAATGCTGCAAAGCAGTAATTATCTCTCCCAATATTGCTATAAATAGTTTTAGGCGGTCCTCCACCCCATCCTCATCCCTGTTTGATTACAGAGTTTTTGGTCTGAATTTGAAAGGCAGAGTTTTCTTTTTTCCCCCCCAGCCCTGGCAATTTGAAGACCATGATTGGCTTGTAGAGACTTCACTTGCAGGTGCTAAAAAATACATTTTGCATGCACAAAAATACAAGGGGGTCAGGCTGAATTCCATTGAAAATGTGGCCTTACATCTTTTCATTTTAATTTTTTGAATTTCTGATGAGGATAGATTCTGTGGGTGTGCTGCCCATTTTAATAGCATAGTGGAATTTGGCAGTTCCACTTGGGAACCCATTGAAATGCAAAGAGAGGCCAGGCCTATAAAACTAAGCTCTCTCTACCTGCATTAGCTTTGGAAGAAGAGAAATAAAATGCAAAATAGAGTTAACCATTACACTACCAATGGAAACAGGATTAGAAATTGAAGAGGAAAATTCACTCACCAGAATATTAACTTTGAACTGTCAGATTAAAAGAAGATATAGAAGTTACATCTGTAAAACTATCTTACTGTTTAGAAGAGTATTTTCACATCCATCCTTACTTCATTTCACCCTTAAGGAAACCCTGTAATTATGTTATCACATTGGTACCAATTATTCTTCTTCTGCACAAATAAAAGCATGCATTTTCCTTCTTCAACAGGTTCAACATGACCCTATGCTTTCAGTAAGAAGTTCAAGGTTAAGGCTCACCACAACCTGAACTTACACCATCTTGGTTTTTTATATACAGTTATTCTCTGATAATGCAAATAGAGAACTGTGATGGCTTAGTGTTAAGCAGTTGCACTATCAACCTTAAGACACAAAACAGAATCCACAGACGATCTCCTCCTATTGGATTTACAGCATCTGAAAACCCAATGGAGGGTCAGCTATGTGCTAGTTCTGACTTTGATGGCATATTACAGTAATAATGCTCATAGAGACACAGTACATGACCACCAAGAGTTTCTTATCCAGCAAGGCATGGCAGAGCAAGAGATGAGACCCTGAGAAACACTGAAGGAAAGGAGGTTTATGTTGCTCTATCCTCACTGTGACCTTAGCTGTTGATTGCCGTCAAGTCGCACACGACTCATAGCGACACTAAGAACAAAAGACTTGAGGCCTTTCTATAACTATCGTTTCTCCAAGTTCATAGAGTTTCCAAAGGCATGTTGTTTAGGTAGCAGATGCCACTCCTGCTTCCAAACCTGTCTTAAAGTGGGAGCTCCACCAAACACTATACCTATGGGCAGCCATTATGGCATTTGAGACCCCAATAGCAGAAAGTTCAGCATCACAGCAAACCCAGATTACCTCAGCATAGCAAACTGAGAGAAGAGTGCTGTACGATTTAGAAGAATGTTCCTTCAAAATATAGTAACAGGGGATTAAAATATCTAAGGCCCAACTGATCAATTATTTCAGAATTAGGTCACCAATTACACTTGTAATCTTTTAATCTAGAACCTTCCCTGAAACTTGTCTTTAATTATATGAAATACCTGTTGCAAAATTTTTAGCATTACAGTAAGACAGAAGTGATCACAGTAGAGAAAACTAATAGATGAATCATAGAACATAACATTAGCTTTAAAAAAGAAATTGGGAAGAGGTTGTATAGAATTGATGTTAATTCATGTCTATATTTTTTAACTTAATATAGAAATGATAATAATAATAATATTGCTGTTGCTTTTAATAAAATTTGTATTACATAAAAAAAAAATATCTCAGGCCCAACTTTTAAATACAAGGGCCCTCCAGGTCTTGTTGACTCTAAACAAAAGGCTTAAATAAAGAACAACCAAATATTCCACACTGACTTTCAACCAAAACAAGAGAGCCCATCTAACACAGTCCAGCCACTTCACTGAGTCTCCAAAACGGAGACAAGGGCTTGGCCTTAAATCCAAGTGTTCTCCAGGAAGTCTTCTTGATTCTAAACAAGAGGCTTAAATAAAAACAACCAAATAATCCACATAGATCTTAGGGAGATGAAATATGGGGGACTATGTATCGGTATTGCAGACAGGACTTCAAGCAAAAGAAACAGTGGATTTAATGTGCTAAGGAATAAGAAAGAGCATCATTCTCCGTGACCACAATCACATGGGATAATCTCCTCACAATCTTTCTTACCTCCACATTATGGACAATCTGCCAGGAAAAGTCTATCATTACACCACTAAGCAAGTTCTTACGAACCTTTCAGCTTCATATGTGTCCTTTTCCTCTTCTACTTCACCATGAAGCTTTGTTTGTCCATCTACCTCTTCTGAGTAGTTTGTAAGGTAAGAACAGAGGAACATGGAACTCTGGCCCACAGTAAGTGAGCCGAGCATGGGCACACAGTGTCTTGGCAACTGAGAAGCCTCAGTGAAGTGAGAGAACTAATTGCACATAAGAGTAGCGGGTGCTTTCCAAGCTGCCCAGCAATGACCTGTGACTCAGTAGCAATCAACCTTAAGAAAAAGAGGCCAGCATGTAAATGAACATGATCAAGTGCAAGCTGACCAGTGATCACCGTAAACTATCCACTTGACAGCACTTTGCTAAAGGCCTTATAAGCTGGCTTATTATTATTATTGTTATTATTATTACTTCCTGTGGCCTTTCCATTGGCCCAAACCGCATCCATTCCAACCTACTTTCCATAATACCTCTGCATCTCTCAGTGCTGGCTTGCCTGAGGACAAAGAAAAATAAAAAATAATCTGATCTAGACAAGGAAGCACACTGTACATGAAAAGGTTCAACTTCCTTGAGCAGGGCTCTTAAAAGAATGTCAGGTTGTCAAGAGTTCAGAATGAAGGTTGCATAATGGAGTGTACTGGAGGGGAGAGGGAGGAGACTGTATACCAATGAAGGAATTTTTCTTTTACTTTTCAAAGAGAAGAGCAAATTGGGGGGGAGCAGGGAGAAAAATGCAACAATGAATGAATGGAAATCCAAAATCTCTGTAAACATTCATTAAAATTAATAAAATTTAAAAAAATGTCAGGTGAACATTTTTATTTTTTAAAATGAAACAGTCCTTGGAAACTCAAACATTATATACACACATACATAACACAGAGTGTGTGTGTGTTGTTTTATATATCTATCTGTCTGCCTATCTACCTAAAAACCAACAGTTCTTAAGAAATGGAAATTAGAAAAACGGAATGCCCTCTTTGGTCTCCCTTCAGGTGAATCAGATCCTGAGGCCCCTCCACAGGCCTAAGGCTCCATAGATCACAAAACTAAATCGTCATCAATCCAGATGTCAAATGCCAAATGTTAGCTGGACTAGGAAGCTAGCTCTCCACGTGGACCTGAACTATCAATGGGAAAGACCTAGATGTGTAATCAGAACTGGATTCCTGACTTGAATGGCCATTTGACAGTAGCATCTTAAGAAAGTCATCTAAGCTTCCTTAATGTCTTAAGCGTGCTAGAGAAATGAATGATGCCTCTGTGTACACTGTGCTAAGAACTAGATGAAATGTATACAAAGAAAGTATACAATAAGCAAGCAACTAGTAGCAATTAAATTAGCAATCATGATAAGGCTGAAACACTATTATTGCCCTCTTGCTTGTACAGAGTGGTCTTTCACTCATGGTGATCAAACATATGCCTGGCAGGCTCTGAAAACTGACAATTATTCCTCAACTCACACTCCCATTAAAACACAAACGGCAACAGTAAAGTCAAAGAGCTCTCAATTCAGGGAAAAATGATGGCTGAAAGATTTCCCCTATTAGCCCCTCACCTTGGGAAAACCAGGCCGCTTTGCTGGGAATGAAAGCGTTTGAAATTTAGTGCCAGCATCTCCTCTCTGAAGGCATTGGTCTTCGTGTACGTGTGTGTGTTACATCATTACTGATTTATTGTAAAGCACAAAGGGAAACCCCACTCGTGCTCAACACAAAAGAACATTCATAGACCCACCTAATGAAAGCAAGTGTACCAGTGCGCCCTAGCAATCAAAACTTGCCAGGAAATGGGGTTTTCTATCAGCACTGTTTTTGTTTTTACCATCTGGGACCCACAGGAACCCCATGTGACGAAGTAAAACTGCCCTCCAGGGTCTTCTAGTTGCAATCTTCATGGGGATGTGCCTCGGTAGTGCAGTAAAGTAAAGTAGGTACCTGCCTTCTGGGCTGGCAGCACAATGCCCAGGAGCCATGGCTTCAGAGCTTCCCTACCTGGAGTTCCTAAGTTTCCCTTGTCTTAGGGATGAGAAAACAGAGCCTCAAAAGGTCCCCCAGCTTGTAAGTCACAGACTTGCATCTCTTTGATCTAAGAGTCGATGCCTTTTCAGCACCACTTGCCATCGCCAGCACACTGGCTTAACAAACCTAATTTCATTAATGTACAACATCTCCAAATACGTTTGAACAGTACAGACCAAATTACTGCCGTGAAGAGAAATTAGTCGATCTGCATTTAGAAACCACATGCCTTTATTGGCTCTTCCCTTTCTCTCTCCTTTTTAATGCTCTCTCCACTACCAATTCACTTTATTCTTTTCAATGAGCATTTATCCAATTTAAAGTCAATGAAAAATAATGTACATTTTTCAACAAGTTTACATTAAGCACTGCAAAAAGTGCTTATGTGCTATTTAGGGCTGATGGCACTGAAGCATGGAACACATTTGAATATGTCTTTAATTGAAGTCCAAAGAGGTTCACAGGAAGCTGGTTTTGTTCTGTAATTTAGGTAACTAAGAGCTTGTTAGAAAGGCTCCGGCGGGAGGAGGGAGTGGAGACAAAGAGAAAGGAAGTGAATGAGAAGCAATGTTTAGTAAACTGGCTTAGAGATGTTTAAGCTGCAGAGACCATCTCCATTAACACCACTCCCTACACAACTTCAAGAAGAAACTGTGCCCATCTACCAGACCAAGCGGACTCTGCCAACAGGAAGATCCTTCTGCCGTTTTCAGATCCACAAATTAATTCCCAGCTGTGTAACATTCTTGAACCTCCATTGTCTCTGATTGTCTAGTCCATGGATTGTTGTGCTGCTAATCCAAGGTGTGTATCTCTTTGGAGGTCTGAATCCATCAGCAGCTTTTTGGGAGAGAGATGGACAATCTCTTCCCATGAGATTCAAAGCCTCAGAAATCCAACAGAGTCAGTTCTGATTTGGTTTTGACTCACAGGTGATGAGATGAGATGAGATGAGATGAGATGAAGACCCTTGCCTCACTGACTAGATCTGCAGGGTGGGAACAATTATATATACCGGGGGCGGGGGGGGGGGGGAGAACCCAACAAAACAAAAAACCACCACTGCAAGATTAAAGATCTTGTAAATTCTCCCTTGTTTTTGGGTTAAAGCCTCAGGACCTACTTGTCTCTTTCCCCTCCTATCTCTACCCATCTTTTCAGGGTTCACCCATCTTCACTAACCCAGCAAGATTCCTCTTCCTTTTACTCCCATTTACTTCCATCCTGGTCCTTCCTTTCCCTTAAAGCGCAGGTTGCCAGTGAGGTCAGATTTTTGAACTGTCTTTCATTGCTGTTAGCTGCTATCAATCCTGGCCCAGGCTTTGCAGCAGCTGCAGACTCACAGGAATTTCAGAGGCTGGTTTTCAGGAGCAGATTGCTAGGCCTTTCTTCCTAAGCCACTATACTGCTTTATTAACCCGTGGTAGTAAGTGAGTCTCAAATAAGGACTTACAACATGCACAAGCAGGTGAGTTTTGGCATGAAGAAAATCTATTTTTCAACCCTTCTGTAGCTACTTACTTAAGCTAATTCACAAAATGATGTTTCCGTAACACGGGATGCTATGGCAGGTGAGGGCTTCTGTGTGGTAAGATGTCCGGAGCCTTTTCGTAAGCTTCTGCTATAAGTAGTTTACTATTCAGTTGAGTCAAATTGATGGTCAGAGTAGAACTATGCTTTGTAGAGTTTCCAGCTGATATTTTTTTTGGAAATAGCTCACTAGGACCTTCCTAGCAGCTAAGGGTATTAATGGCACCTAGAGAGAGCACTCCTATGACGGATGTGCTAGATTTGCTTTTTGAATAAATGTAGTCACTCAAGGCCTTGTGGAAATGCAGGTAATAAAATTTTGGAGTCCAGTTTATGAGTGTCTCCCCCAAAAAATAAAAGGAAAAACACTCAAGGAATTTACAAAGGTACTTCAATGAATTTATACCTGAACTCTTCCAGAAGGCACTTCACATGTCTCTGCTAAATATTTATTTCTCTTTGTAAATCTTCAACTCTGGGGATATAGGCTGTGTATTTGTATATTAAAAATTTAATAAAGCCATAGTTCAAGTCCAGTGGATGACTGATTCATACGGTCATGTGAAACTGTCTGAAGATGAAAGTTCTCACAGGTGCCTGCCCTTTCTACAAGTCAAGGTGAGAAAGTACTTTCTCTTGTGTTTAAGTGACCCTAAGGTAGACCCTGAAATAAGGATTCCTGTCTAAGCAATTTATTTGGGAGAGGCAAAGCACTCTGTCAAGAGGGTGGGGAAATGAGATAAGGAAAACAAACAAACAAAATCAAATCCATCAAGATGATGGCACTCTTCTCTCTTGGGTTTCAGAGCTTGTAAATCTTTTGGGGAGAAGATTTTTTTTTTTATTATTATTTTTATCCCACGGAGTCATTGAGGAAATCAAACTGCCAGCTTTCATTTGCTAGCCTAACATGTAATGTGATACCAGCGTGTCTTAAGGAAGGAGAGAGGGAGTCAATAAAGGTGCTTTTATAAAGTCAGATTTTAGAAAGTAGAATAAAATCTGAGAGTCATCCCATTCAAAAGATGAGGACGCTTACTGATGAAGTTACAGGCTCATTCATAAGTCCTTACACAGAGATTTTTAGCAACCCAGAGCTCATTCATAAGTCAGGCTCATTCTTAAGTCCTCACAGAGAGATTTGAGCAACCCAGAACTTCTGGCTCTGCCCTAATCAACTTCCAGAAAGGCAGGACAGAAAAGATGGGGTGGGAAGCTGCCACTGGAGTGCAGAATCAAGAGACCTGGTGGGGCCCTGACCAGACCTGTTCCCACTATTAATGAGGTTTCTATCTGGACACATTGGAGCATGCTGTCCCCTTCACACCACCCTTCCCAACTTGTCACCTGGCTTCCTCCTTCCTCCTCCTTCAGCAGCTATCTCCTTAGGCATAGCTCTTCAAAGACCACATGTTTCAGCAGGATATTAAAGCTATCTGCACCTCCATCATCTCTGTTGTTGAGGCTCCAAGGATAGCATCTGGTATGTAATAAATTCTCAGGCCCTGCTTGTTCCAATGAGTCTGTTCTTAATTGATGCTTTTTATGGGCCAGAGACTGGAGCCCTTATTTCATTGCCTTTTCTTTTTCTAGCCTCCATGTGAGTACTACTTGTTACTTATTCCTATCATTATCAGTGAGGAAAAAGGTTAGAGAAGTTAAGAGTTAAGGACTCAGCACTGAAACTAGATGGGAATTCAGTCTAGTTTGATCTTAAAGCCAGGTGCTTACCTATGTATGCTGCACTGGGAAATAGAAACCTCAAGGATTTTTTTAAAAAAAGAAACCTTGAGGATAGAGAGAGAGAGAGAGAGAGAGAGAGAGAGAGAGTGAGTGTGTGTGTGTGTGTGTGTGTTTGCGTGTGCGTGCACGCATGCACGTGCACGCGCTGGTGTTTTCAGGCCAGGTCTCAAGGAATTCTGTGTCTACTGTAGGTACCTGTGACACTCTGCATGGTGTCACAAAGTGTGGAGACCACACAGAATACTTTTCAACTTCTAGTTCTGCCAGAAAAGGCAAGTGTCACAAGTAAAACCTTCTCAGCAGGGGCTCTGGTGGCTACTAGTAAGGTGTTGCACCAAAGGCAGGCAGTTCAAATCCATTAGCTTCTTCCAGGGAGAAAGATGGACAATCTCCTGTGTGATTTACAGTCTCTGAAAACCTGCTGGAGGGTCAGTGATCAGTTCTGACTCGACGGCACATAACAACAGCAGCATATAAGCAACACACATGCTGGCACGGAGTATTCGACGGTCAGTAGGGAATGAATGTGGGACATGAGGAGCTCTGAAGGATGGGCAATTCAGCTTGGAAGTGGCATGTGGCTCTTAAGTTTCTATTGGGATTAAAGCTAAGAATTTTATTCACTCTCATTGTGCCACAGTGGTTAAGATTTGACTGAAAAGCAAAAGGTCAGTGGCTGAAACCCACCAGGTTTTCTGCCCAAGGGAGATGGAGCCGCTTGCTCCTGTACAGATTAATCACTCTGGGCACCTTGTGGGGAAACTGTGCTCTTACCCTCTAAGCTCTGTGAGGAGGCAGTAACTCAATGGCGACAAGTGTGGTGGTTTGGTTTTTCTTGTTTTGTTTTGTTTTTATTTCACCATATTTAGAGAACACCCTAATATTTACAGAGAAATTGAGAAAGCCCAAGCTGTATGCTTACTTTTTTTTTTCTGTTTTAAAAAGAAAATGCCCTCCTTCTGTGTTAAAGGTGGTTATATGAATGAGGGAGGTTTGTACCTTGTACTGCAAACTGGGTATTAGAGTAATGGTATCCTCTGAAACTGTCCGTCCCATGGTAGGGTGTGCTGGTTGCTGTCAATAATGCCCTTTCCCTGATCCTAAGAGGAGATGGATGCCCGGCGGTCTGCTTCAATTCCATGCCACACCTTTGTTTTGAGAGGTAAGTGGACCACCTTGCAATATAACTCACATCTCCAATCACTGAGTTGAACAAATCTGACAGCTAACATTTTGCTGCTTTATTTCACCTTAATCTGCTCTTGAACTCTGACTACTGTTACTGGATAACCACCAACTGCAAAGTGGGATAAACCAAAATGTGTATTACTTTGCTGACACCACAGATTGCCCTCTTGCCACAGTTTAATTCAATGGCTCTCAATTTTTCCTTTCCTTAGGTCCCACCACCTGCAGTCTCCGTCTTAAACACAACTCCGTCTCTCTCTCTCTCTCACACACACACACACATATCACACTCTCAACCTACCAACAAGTCCAACAGAAAAAAAATTAAGGGATTTTATAGAAAAACATGTATTTATATGATTATATAAAAATGTATAGCTGGAACTAAACAGATTTAAATTGAAGTATCAGTTTCACTTCTTGCAAATTGTGTGATCTTAGTCCAGTTACTTAACCTCTTTAAATCTCATTAAAAACATTGAGATAATAGGACCAAACTTCTAAGATTATTGTGAAGATTAAATAGGAAGGTAGGGAAAAAATACTAGGAACAGTGCTTAGAAATGTGACCTATAGTGACTGCTATCTTAAGCACTACATGACTATTAATATTAATAAGCATTATGCTACTATAGCCTTTATTACTGTGTGATTTAAGGACATAAGATTTCCTTTAATATTTTAGATAGCAAAGCCCATTGCTATGATTTTTTAAAATTTTTTATTTTTTTAAATATTTTTTTTATTGGGAAAAACATATTGGGGGTACA
>NW_006399755.1:15796363-15814545 GCF_000299155.1 Elephantulus edwardii
TGTTGTTGAGCTTCAGTCTTCACTGAGGGCCAGTCATCAACTGTTTAAGTGTTCAATTATCAATAAGCCGAAGTCTGTGGAAGGCCATAATGGCCCTGCTTTAAGTGGTTCGCTACTACCGCAGCTCACCACACTGTCTCTGCCTCTGCCGCCATCTTGGATCTCCCATTGCTATGATTTTTATATAACCAATGCCAGCTTTACAAAGAGAGAGAACTGAGATGGTCACTTAAGATATCACAATCTTAAAATATTTGAAAGTCAACTGTTCTGATGAAAAAAATACTAAAAAAGTAATAAAATATTTCTGTCTGTGTCCTACAAAGTCAGTGGAAACTTACATATGAAGTTGAGGGGCAAGGAGATACAAGGCAGAGTGAGGGATTATTATGTACTGAAGGGCAAGGAGATACAAGGCAGAGTGAGGGATTATTATGAACTGTCGAATCAAATACAACTCACAGCAACTCACTGAACAACAGATCTGAGCCCTGCCCTATCCTGTGTCATCCTCATGACTTGAAACCATTGATACAGTCACTATGCTACCACCTTGGTGAGGGTCTTTCTCTTTTTCACTGAGCCCCTACTTTCCCAGTATGATACCATTTTCCAGAAACTGGCCCCTTTTGACAACACGGTCAAAGGATGTGAGGTAAAGTCTCACCATCCTTGCTTGAAGGAACACTGGCTGCACTTGCTCCAAGACAAACTTTTGGCAGTGCATGGGATATTCAGTACTCTTCTCCAACATCACAGTTCAAAGGCATGGAGTCTTCTGGAAGGATAGTGATTTCTTAACAAAGGTTATAAAACCTCTGTATCCTCTCTACTTCAATGTTTCATCAGCAGTACTTGGAAGACTTCAACTGTCAACTTGCTATCCCAAAGAAGAATATGCATTTCAAGAATTTGTTGGAAAAAAACCATGTGGTTGAAATTAAATTTATTAGGTTAAAAAAAAGGCATAATGAGCATTAACATTTCAACAAGAACCTCTTCTAATTAATAATAGTCAATATTTAAAAAATAGAAATAAAAAATGAGCCAAATAAGATGGTTTTTGCTGTCTGTGCATGTATATGAATACATGAATATAGAAATGATACATTTTACTACCAATCCATTAAAGTTAAAACATCAATCTTCATCATATCAATTTCATAATATTAGACTCTGCCATTCTCATCTGTTATTGATAAGAATGAACAAGGCCTGGAATTTTACACCTGGGTGCATTTCATTTTGTTTCTCTTCAGTGACAGAATTCAATATGACACAGCTCAGTGTGACAGCATCAGCCTGGGACTGTCACCTTAGGGGCTTATACATCTTTAAAATTCTCACAAAAGTGAAATTGACTGACAGTGAAGCAAAATGATGCTTTTAACTTGAGTTGGAAGATCAGAAAAGTCAATGAAAAACACTCAGAGTTTGTTTAGGCTCTTCAGTGAGGGATCTTTTTGAGGAAACAGCAGTAGCCTCTCAAGTACTCACCCGCTGTGGACTGCTGGACTCCAGACAGCCTTGAGGGACACCTCTGTGCACAGGCAATGATGTTACGAGTAGTAGAAGCTACAGTATCACTATTTTCATAAATAAACTTTTTTGTCTCTTTGCACTAAATCAGAGGTATAATATAAAGAGTAAGGAAGTGTGATGGTTACTGCTACATCTGAACTTGACTAGGCTAAGATTCCCAGCATCTGGCAGCCATTGGATGGACTGCTCTTGTACAAAGTTGTTGCTGACTGCCTTTGAATCGAGCACAACTCATAGTACCCTATGAACAAAAGGCCTAAAGCCCCTCTACAACTCTCATCACTTATTAAAGTTCATAGAGTTTCTGGAGGCATGTTGTTTAGGAAGTAGATGCCTCTCCTGCTTCCAAACCTGTCACCTGCATGATGTGATCAGCCAATCAACTACAAGAAAAGTTTCTTAAGGGTCTGGCCTGCCTCCAGAATATAAATGGATGGCCTGACAAGTCAAACTCTCTCTCAAGCACTCCTGTTGAATCTTGACCTTTGGTGGATAAAATGTAAGCCTGGACAAGTCTTCTGACTTGATGATTCACCAGAGCTCACAACCCTGAGAGCCAGCAGAGGCCTTCAGTCTGCAGTCTGACTTGCAGATTTTTCATTCACCAGCCCCTACAGACATACAAGACAGCATGCATGGCAGAATTCTGTCTGATCCACAGATTTGGGATTTTTCAGCCCTTACGACTGTCTGGGGAAAACTTTGGTGGCATAGTCTCTACGGAGCTGCACTGCCAACCAAAGACTAGAAAAAGTCTGAGGTTCAAATCCACCATCAGCTTAGATGGAGATGGATGGGAAGTTTCTTCCTAATGCAATTTGTAGCCTGGTAACCCAATGGAGACTTCACTTAACTATTGGGGTCTACACTTATTCATCTCTAAACTGAGTTACTGAAGTACTTCAAAGCGCTGACAAAACATCAAGGCAAACATGCTGTAAGTGAAACTACAACACAGAAGGCTACAAAAAGAGTGTGTGTGTGTATGTGTGGGGGGGTATACTGATGCCATACACAGGTACTAATGCTACAACCATGAGTCCTAAATGCAGGCTGAGTCGGAGACTATAAGCATGATGTAATCTGAAGGGAAAATAGTATTCAGTATGAGGCAGTCTGCATTCTAAACTTATGTTCTGCATATGACACGATCTTGCATCATGTCATAAAACTCGGAACTGAGGGTACCTACTCAATCCCCTTATCTAACAAAGGAAGGGGTTAGACAATAACAATAATGATTATGATACAGCAATTAAGTCATTAATAATATTACACAGACATCCCATTTTCTTTTTGACAACACATATTTCTATGAGCTAATTTTTATTGTTTGTTGTTACGTGCTATTGAGTCGCCTGCTACTCATAGCGACCTTATGTGCAACAGCCATAAACCCTGCTCTATCCTGTGTGAATCTCATTGTGTCTGACATACCTACCCCCATTACTCCAGTCACTGAATTAATCCACCTCATAGAGGGCCTTCCCCTCCTGCACTGTCCCTCCATCCTCCCAAGCATGATGTCCCTCTTCAAGAACTGGTCCCTCCTTGCAACATATCCAAAGGATGTCAAATGAAGCTTCAGAATTCTTGCCTCCAAGGAACGTCCTGTTTTAACCCTCTCCAGGCCAAAGCTGATCATTTTCTTAGCAGTCCATGGTACATTTCAATATTCTTCTCCAGCACCACAGCTCAAAGGCATCACTTCTTCCATCATCCCTAGTCATTGTCCAGCTCTCTGAGGCATAACAAGTTATTGCAATGACCATGGACTGTATCCGGTGCACCTTAGTCTCCAGAGTAACACCACTGCTCTTCAGTACTTTGGAGAAGTCTCTAACAGCAGACTTTCCTATCACAATATGTCTTTTGATTTCCTGGCTGCTGGTGCCAAGAGTGCTGACTGTGGAGCCAAGCAAACTAAAGCTGTTAACAATCTCAATCTCTTCACAATCCATCACGATGCTGCCAATTGACTCAATGGTGAGAATATTGTTACACTGTGTATTAGGATACAAAGCTTGTAACTGCCATTGATTTAGACTCATGACAATTCTGAGTCACAGTGGGCTTCTACATAACATTTTCAAGTAGCCTTTTGGAAGCAGACTGTCAAGCATTTCTTTCAAGGCTCTTCTGGGTGATTTTGAATCACTGGCTTTTCAGCTAAGTCATCAAGTGCTTAAATGTCGGTGCCAAGCAAGCACTCCTTGTGGTTGTGGTACTGTGTGCTGTCAAGGCAGTTTCAATCCACTGCAACCTCAGCTACACCACAGGCTGTTCTAGATCACAGCCTCTAACAGCGCAAGTGCCAGGGCTTTCTTCTAAGAAGCTCCTGGGTAGGTCTGAACCACCAAGCTTCCCATTAATGGCCAATGATTAACTATTATACCACCAGGGTACTTTGAATTGTTCATGCCACCCAGGGACCCCCTTTGTTGTTGATTTTGTTTTCCAACAGATTCTGACTGATAGCCACTCTACAGAGCATTACTGCTTCCTCCATTATAAATATAGAGGTCCAGCCTCTAAAGAGCTAAACTGATCTCCCCATGGCTAAGCTGCTAAATCAGGTGAAGAGTTCAAGCTCCAGGGTGAAGCTGACCCTAATCCCAGATCATCTCCATCATTCTAAAGCGAGCTCTGAGGCACAGAGATCGTAATGCTGATGAGATAAGGATCTGCTTAGTGAAGTGAGGCAGGAAGAGGCTCCACATAGGATCCAAAAGGAGACCTGCTGTCTTAGTCACAGGATCCCCCTCTACATTGATCTCACCAAGTGCGGCTGCGGGAAACAGCACACAGTATTAAAATTGTCAAGTGTAAGTTGATGTTCAATTCATTTGGACACACATTACCTCTCCTAGACCTTGCTTCACTGATAAAATGAGAATATCCTACTAACTCAACCAATATAAGCTGCCACTTGATTGATGGTAACCCCATGTGTTTCAGAATAGAGCTGCCCTCCACAGGTCATTGATGGCTGTGACTTTTCAGAAGCAATCACTGAAACTTTTTTCCAAAGATTTTTGGTAGATCAGAGCCATGAACCATTTTGTTAGTAGCCCAGTACTTGGCCAATTTTGTCATCCAGTGATTCCTTCCACTAACTCAACTTCTTCTAGTATTCTCTCGCCCTTCTAGTATTTTTCCTTACTTTTGCTTGTTAATTCTCTATACTTTCTACTCATTCTATTCTATCCAGTCTTACTCTATTCTTCCTTCTCTAAAAATATCCATTATTCATTGGTGGTGTTGTTATGTGCCGTCGAGTCAGCCTGCAACTCTTAATGACTATGAACAATCCATCTCATCTGGGGTCTTCCTCTCCTGCACTGACCCTCTACCCTTCGAAGCATGATGTCGACTGGTGCCATCTAGCGACATGCACAAAGCATGTGAGACAGAGCTTCACACTTTGTTTCCAAGGACCAACTAGGTTTCATCCTCTACAGGACAGACCTGTTTGTTTTCTTGGCAGTTTATGGTATGTTCAATACTCTTCTCCAGCACCACAACGCAAGGGCATCAATTCTTGTTCTGTCATCTATAGTCACTGTCCAGCTCTTAGATGCATAGCAAGTAACTTAGAAGACCATAGCTTGGATCAGGCGCACTTTAGTCTCTAGACTGATATCGTTGCTTGTCAGCTCTCTAGAGCATTCCCTGACAGTAGATTTTCCCAGTGTAATCTGTCTTTTTATGTCCTGATGGCTGGTGCCAAGAGTGTTGACTGAAGACCTGACCTTCAATCTCTTCTCCACCTATCATGATACTGCCAATTAGCTTGGTGGAGAGAAACTTTGTTTTTCATAATGTGGAGATGCAATCCATTTTGAAGACTATAGTCCTTGACTTTATGCAGCAAATGTTTCAAGTTCTCCTCAGTTTTGGCATGTGAAGTCGTATTATCTGCATAATACAGGTTTTTTATGGTCTTCCTCCAAGCCTGATGTTACATTCTTTTGCACAGACTTCATCCTCCTGAATGAACTATTTTGCATATAGATTGAAAGGTATGGAGATGTACTATATGTAAGCCCTGTGCTAGGCACTGAGGCTTAGAGCTAAGGGGCACTTAGTCTCCGTCTTCAAAGAGTAAGCAGTGCACGAGGAGAAATAGATGATATGAAGGTGACAATACACAGGAATCTAAAAAGTATAATGGAGTCACCAAGTCATGATTGTTCAAATAACCTTTTGTTCAAGTGGGATCATAAACAGTTTCACAGAGGGAAGATTTTTGTCTGTCTTGTAGTTAATAAGTCATAATTTCCTTTCTGAGTCTGATCACTAGTGTTAGCACAACTACAATGAGTTAATCTAATTCGAGCCCAAAGGAAAAAGCAGACCTTTTTATTGGACTTGCTGACTGTGGTTATGTCATCAGGAAAAGCTGATCACTAGAAAAAGGACATGAAAGTTGGTAAAGGTGAGGGAGGGTCAGGGGAGGAAAGGAAGGCCCTGGTGAGACACAGACTGACACAGTGTTTGCAACAGTGGACTCAAACACAGCAACAGTCATGGAGTTGGTGCAGGACCAGGCAGCATTTAGTTCTGTTAGATGTAAATTCACTGTCCAGGATCGTGAACAACAACAATCACCCCAAGAGGAAGAGGGAGGATTTCTGGTTTAGAGTAAGAAAAACAAAACCAAGCAAGACAGAGCAAATTGACTGAGGATTCACTACATTTGAGCATCAAAGAAAATGCAGGATTCCAGACAGATTCCAGACTGAGCGACAATGAACTAAATAATCCCTTGTGTGCTGTCGCTGCCATCCCAGGATCTGGAACAACAAGCTCTTTCACAACTCACATTCACCCTGTTGAGAGTCCAGTTATCCCATGGAGACTGTTATATGAGGGGTTTGATCCTAAGCGGTGAGCTCACAGCTTCCCACACTGAGCTGAATGCATAATATTAGCTTGATGTGAAAAACGCAGGGGAAAAGCAATGTTTTCCAAATCAGATGGAGAGAAGAGGCAGTCAGGAAATAATCTGCATGTAGAAGCTTAATAAAAGAAACATTTGTTTCCCATGATGATCTGCTAGAGCCAGCTGACTGCTTCCACACCCAGCACTGCACTCCGAATGTGGGAGAAAGGAAACAAAAGTGATACCCAACATATCCAGCCTCGGGCGCCACGGCTTCTCCTAAAAACGCTGCCCCCTGAATTGTGTTCAGAATTAGATTTCTGGAGTCAGAGGCTCTCTGAGACCATAGTCTTTGAGGCCTTTTTTTTTAAAAAAAAAAAATGTCTTTGTGTTGGCCCACGAATTTTGCGTTTGAACGCTCTTTATAGAAATCTACCAAATCCCCATTAATCCCGTGTCTAGTCAGCTCTGACGATCTCTAATAATAATGCTATAACCTTTCTGGGAAGGTCATCCCACTTCTAATGGGAACCCAGTCATCACTGAAAGTTAAAAATGGCCTCTTTCCCTCTCCTGCATGCCTTCCCTGGTCTGCAACATGATCCAGGTAAACCCACTGAGTTTCTTACCCTTTTCTTTATTCTAGGAAACGCTAGAGTAGAGGCAGAGTGGCCAGATGGGTGACTGGTAACTGAAAGGTATTTACCAGCCACCACCGTGAAGGAGAAAGATGTGAGAGTCTGTTTCTCTGTAGGTGATGTTATGTTATTGTTAGGTGCCATTGAGTCAACTCTATGAGCAACAGATCTGAACCCTGTTCTGCACTGGTGTCATCCTCACAAACTCTGACACACTTAAGCCCACTCTTGCAGACACTGTGGCAATCTTGGTTGCGGGTCATTCTCTCTTTTGCTGACCCTCTACCTTCCCAAGATGTCGCATGATCACCCTCTATAAGAAATAGAAACTGAGCTGCAATCCCAAAGGCACATGGTTCAAATCCACCAACTGCTCTGCAAGAGGATAGGTAATTGCCTCCTGTGTGAGTAACTGCCTCTAAAAACCCCCTAGAGGGTCAGCTGTGGATAGATTCTGACTTGACGGTACACAACAACAGCACATGCCTGTTGTGTAACATGAGAGTACGTACGTGAGATGAAGTTTTATTATCTTTGCCTCTAAAGAGCACTCTGGCCACATCTTCCCAAAGGTTGGTCTGTTCTTTTAGTAGTCCACAGAATAGTCAACACTCTTCACCAACACCATAGTTCAAAGGCATCAATTCTAATTCTTTTATCCTCATTCATTGTACAGCTCTCAGAAGTACAGCAAGTGACTGACAAGTCTATGGCTTGAATCAGGTGCACCACAGTCCTTAAACTAACATCATTGCTCCTCAATAATTTTGAGAGGTCCCTTTCTGTAGACTTCCCCAGTGAAATATTCCTCCTCATCTACTGTCTGCTTGTACCAAATATATTGACTGTGGATCCAAGTAAGATGAAGTCATTGACAGTTTCCGGTTTTTTCTCCATCTATCATGATGGTGCCTGTTGGTCCAGTGGTGAGAATTTATCTTCTTGATGTTGAGATGCAATCCATATTAAAGGCTGCAGTCCTTGATTTTCTGCAGCAGTTTTCGAATCCCTATGGGGAAGTTCTACTTTGTCCGGTAGGGTCCTTATAAATTCATATGGGCTTGGTGGCAATGGTTTGATTTCACCAGGATCTTTCTTTTATCTAAATTCAGATTGCTACTGTGGGATGCTCATGAATTTCTGAATGTCCCTTTTCAGACAGGAACAGGTTGTCCCTAATAGCCATATTGAGAAAAGGAGGGGAACTTCTGTTTGTTGTTAGCCTGTCTACATAAGGCACCAGAGGAAATCTTCATGAGGTTTGAACTGCATTTTCTATCTGACTAAAGAACCAGATGAATCAGATTAAAGCAAGTAGACAGGAAGGAAGCAATCAGAATGAATTCCAGAAATAGTCGTCCTTGACTCACTCTTAACACACTCTCATTGCTGGTTTGCATGGGTGAGAGATCCATTGTAAGGTGCTGCTAGCGGATGAGTGAAGGTCTTTACAAAGCTAGTAATGTCAGTGTGGGCTTGACTTTTCAGTTTATTCGTGGGGAGGTTACACAGCCTCTCTGATTCTTGTAGACTGTCGACAGGCGAGGCCGCTGCCTCCCTGTGCAACTGCTGCAAGGGTGGAATGTCTGGAAGGTATGTGGTGCCCAGAAGCATAATAGGTGGCCAAGAAAAGTGAATGTCATTGTTTAGTCCCTTTTCCATATAATTCTAAGCAGGTCTGTTGGCAGAGTATTAGTATTGAAATACTAGCCAAAAGGTCATTGGTTTGAATCTGCCAGCCGCTCTGTGAGAGGAAGCTGGGTAACCTCCTCCTGTAATGTGAACAACTTGAGAAGCCCAAGGAAGCCTGCCATAATGGAACAGACTTGACTGCAGTGGGCTTTTTGCTTGTTTTCGTATTAATTCTAGATCAGTCTGATTCCATAAGTACACACTAAGGTCAGGACACTGGGCCAGATGCTTTAGGGCACATAAAGTCTTACAGATGTGGCCTGGATTTCTTAGAACAGTGACATTTTTGACAGTTATTTATCGTTTCCTTGTAAAGAAACAGTGCTCTTCCCAGGCTACACGTTGCCATTTCTTTGGCTTCAGAAGAGACTGTCACTGTGGGTTAAGAAAACAATGTTCCTGCCTTGAAGGATCTGT
Source organism: Elephantulus edwardii (assembly GCF_000299155.1). Lineage (NCBI taxonomy): Eukaryota > Metazoa > Chordata > Mammalia > Macroscelidea > Macroscelididae > Elephantulus > Elephantulus edwardii. The sequence continues at coordinate 15,805,538 of NW_006399755.1, forward strand.
CAACCTATTTTGAGAGAAAACGTATGGTCAGAACTACCTAGAAGGAGAGTGCTGGATCATCATAATCAATACATTCACACCGGGCACTTTTATTATCATACCACTTCATAAGTGAGAGCGTTCTTTCATGCACATGGCCTTGCAAGACCACCTTGCAAGATATTTTAGTATCTTCATTTTTACAGAAAACTACAGTGGCAGTTAAAGAAGTTTTTAAAATCACCATGGGCCCAGGGTTTACGGGTCCCTGGACTGAGTTTATGACCTGTACTGGCGTCTGGAATTAGGTCTGCATTTTCTGGAGCCCGAAGTCTCTTCTGGCTGCCACTTTCGAGAAGCTCCAGTTGAAGTTGAGGCTGCATACATTTTATTCACACATGCAATTTTGGTTGGACCATCCAACAGCTTCTCAAACTGGCATTCTAACGCAGATAATTCATGCTGGAAGTGCTGATAATTCATGCCGAAACTGTCTGCAGGCTACTGCAAACAATTCATGCTTGAAGAAGACTAAAGAAAGTCACCTTTAAAAAAAAGAAAGGCGTTTTGGAAGAGGGTAAATCATTCTGCTTATACTCCCCAAAGTATCCATTTCTCCATATAATGCTTTAACGGAATAGTATCTTAAACAGTTCTTTAAAAGTTCTCTGAAGGTAAAACCATTGCTATCAAGTTTACTGCTCTTCATGGAGGCCCCATGTCAGAGAAGAACTGCCCCTAAGGGGTTTCATGCCGGCACTGTTCACAGGGAGCTGAGGCAGCACCTCTCTCATGCCTTCAATCCAGTTGTCACTTTGAGGGAAGAAGATGAGAAATCTCTTCCCATATGATTTACAGCCTTGGAAAACCCAATGGAGGGAGCCAAGTTAGGAATGAGTTTTGCATTTTACCTCAGAGGGCCAAATTATTAGAATTCCCTTCTATGACTCTGGGTAGGTTCAAACCTCCACCCTTTGTATTAGCAGCAGACAGAAAATAGCTTGCATCATCAAGGGAGTTTATATTGTTAGGTGCCAGTAAGATGATTTCAACCCATGAAGATCCTGGGTAACACAGCAGGATCACACAGTCAAGGGTCCCCTTGACTGTGGTCTTTAAGAGAGTGGATCTCCAGGTGTTTCTCCTCTGTTGCTGTTTATTGTTCTTAGGTGCTATTACGTCAACTTGACTGATAGCCACATTATGCACAACAGAGAGAAACTGTGGCCAACCCTGCACAACCCTCCCCATCATCGCTGTGCTAATGTCCACTGCTCTGATTCAAACGGCTGATGTACTGATTAGCAGCCGAGCATTCAGTCACTGGGCCAGCAGGCACTGTGAGTATACACTCACGTGTGTATGTGTATCGCTCCATCCTGTAGCTTCTGTGTTCTCCCCCATCACTTCTCGGTACTAAGAGAGTGTGAGAGGAGACCTCTGACACGGTGGCACAGGGGCACTCACTCTGTCCTTTCAATAGATTCTCCCTCTCTGGTTTTAAGAAATAAAGACACCATTTGTGGTACATTTTCTTGGAAAAGGATAAGCAAAAAAAAAAATGTGCATCTTTCCCCTTCCTGTCATAAAATGCCCAGAGACATCGTCTCCTAACTGCAACATTACCCTCTGCTGCATATTTAAAGAACAGAAATTGTCTATCCTACAAAGAGGCAGTAGTTAAACTTCTCTGTTTTTGGTTTTTATTGATCTTTTTTCTTAGTTCCTCTCACATGACTTCACTTTTATTTCTCTTTGCCCAAAATGACCATTTAGGGGGAACAGGCCAGGAACTAGCATTATTTACTGTTTCCCAAGGACAGGCACTGTTAGGCCTTTTACAAATGTTTGTTCATTAGATCCTTTCCTCAAGTCAGTAAGGAACATAGCACTGACATTATTCTTTCTCTTTTAGCAAATGGTCAAAAAAATAAGGAAGAAAAGAAAGCCACAGCCGTTGAGTCTGTTGTTCCAACAGAACAACCCTGAGGTTTCCAAGGCAGTAACTTTTACAGGACACTCACTGCCCATCTTTCTCTCACAGTGTAGTTCCATAACCTTGAACTGTGGACCTTCCGATAAAAAGCCAGACAAGTTACATAATACACCACTAGGACTCCTTAGCTCAGACTTGTTGGGGGTTACCCAAAAAAGAAAGACAGGAATGAAATCCATATCTACATGCCTCCTTAGCTTATCTATCCTTCCTTTCATCCCTTCTTCTCACTCTTTGCAAACACGTGGACAAACCCTTGTCACTGAAGAGGGACCAATCTGGTCCTAATTAAGGAGCTTTTCATTCAGGGGGCAATGTGGATCCTTAGCAGAGGCAGATTGTGCAACCTGTAAGGTAAACATGGCACCATTCACTAATTAGTAGCAAACAATTCCACATCATATGCTTATTGGGTATTCTGTGTCTATCAGGAACTATAAATCTGAAAAGAAGATTTGATTCTATAGGGAAGGTGCTGTGGAGTTGGGAGAGAGACAGATGCCAGCCAAACCTAAAAGCAAAAATCTCTGGCATGGTGACAAAATGTGAGTTATTCAACCTAGATCCGCAAGGAAGCACAAGTGAACCCATGTTCATGGTACATACCAGGTACTCAGACATTGGTCCTAAATGCTACCAAGGTAGGGGACATATGAGCAGTGACAGCACAGGGAAAGACACAGAGACAAAACACTCAGGGATGCACTGGAATGATAAGTTCTCCAAGGGAGCAGGGCCCAGAGGAGTAGATAGAGTTTTTGATAACCAAACTCAGATGATGTGTGCTGAGGAGGCTAACCGCACATTCAGAGGTCTTTATACTATGGTCACCTAGATGGCACCACACAATAGCAACACCTAGAGTGCTGAATATGCAGGAAGGAATGGCGAGCTATGTATCTAGTGAGGGTCATGCAAGTTGGTTAGGGGCTTTCATACATAGTTAAGGTATTTGGTTTTAATACACTAAAATGCTGAAATTTATTTTTCTTTTAGAGACACAAACATGCTCTTGACTGGACCAATAGGTATCATGATAAACAGAGAGAATGAAATTGCTAAGGATTTCATTTTATTTGATCCACAGTCTACATCCATGGAAGCAGCAGTCAAGAAACCAAACTGCCTGTCCCCTGGGGAGAGCTGCCCAGCCCCTGGGTAGAGCCACACAGCCCCTGAGGAGAGCCACCTGGCCCCTGGGGAGAGCCAGCCCATCCCTGAGGAGAGATGCCTGGTCCCCGGGGAGAGCTGCCTGGCCCCTGGGGAGAGCCACCTGGTGTGTGAAGGGCTTTATCTAAGCCACTTTCCTCCAACTCCTCTTCTGGTATACCTGTAAGTAGTACCTCCAAAGCTCTTTTCTTTGTAATTCACAAGTTTGTTTTCTCTAGGTTTGCTCCCTTTCCTATAGGTAACCTCAACACTGAGTCTTGTTCCAGAACCAGAACTCTGAGCCTGGTTCCAGAGACAAAAGGGGAAAATAAATAAATATAAATATCTATCTATCTATCTATCTATCTATCTATCTATCTATCTATCTATCTGCCAGCTAAGGAACTGAAGGTGGATGGAACCTCAAAGTTCAGCCAGCCATTCCTATTGGACTCCCCTATGCAAACACCTTGCAGTACAGAGGACAGAAAACATCATGAAAATATCTTCTAATTGAACAAGGCGGTATGCAGCTTCAACCCCAAGAGTACCAATAAAGGGTTAAAGGGAGCTCCCCTTCATCTCACTCCCCCTGTTCAGCATGAAGGAGCCAGAGAGTTGTTGTCCCTATTCCCAAATGAGAAACCCACAAAGAAATAAAGATAATGTCTCTATTAAAAAAATAATAATAATCACCATTGGACTATGCCCACCATTACCCTGTCTTTTCCAGTCCCTGGCAAATCTTTCTTATTTCCTATACGTACACCCTCCACCCACCAAATTGGCAACCCTGTGATTTCATCCCTACCAATCCTCACTCTTCTCCTCCCATCCCTTATCCCCTTGGCTCCCCATACATGTTTTACAATATTTTTTTTAAAAAAAGGAGTCAAACTGTATGTTACACTGAGCAAATGCTGCCAAGAGCCTCTTTAAAATGTTAGAGAGAAAGGATGTGAGTTTCAAGACCAAGTGGTACCTGTCCCAAATCATCATATTTTCAGTTGCTTCAGACACATACGAAAGTTAGACAATGAATAAGGAAGAACAAAAGAAATTCGATGACTCTGAATTGTGATGGTAGTGAAGGATATGGAATACATCATGGATAGCCAAAAGAAGGAATAATTCTGCTTTAGAAGAAATGTAACAAGAGCGCTCCTTAGAGGTGAGGAGAGCCAGTGTGTATCTCACATAATTCAGGCATGCTGTCAGGATGGGTCAGTCCCTGGAAAGGATGGGGGGTCAGAGAAGAAGAAAGAAGAACCTCAACGAGAATCTCATCCATCGTCTGCCTCCCCACGTTCCCCTTGACCCTTCCACGCATGCTATGCTTCTCCAAAGGCTGGTTCCTCCTGGCTACATACCCAAAGTAGGTGAGATGGAGTCTCAAAATCCTTGTCTCTAAGGAGCATCTTGGCTTCACCCTCTCCATCACAGACAGACCTTTTAGTTCCCTTGGAAGTCCATGGTATGTTTACTATTCTTCTCCCACACCACAACTCAAAGGCATTGATTCTTCTGCTGTCATCTTAGTCATTGTCCAGCTCTCTGATCCATGGCAGGTAATCATGAAGACCATGGCCTGGATAAGGTACACCTTAGTCTCTAGACTGACATTCTTGTTCTCCAGCATGCTAGAGAGGTTCTTGACAGCAGATTTCCCTAATGCAATTTATATTTTAATTTTCTAACTGCTAGTGCCAACAGTGTTGACTGTGGAACTGAGCAAGCTAAAACTGTTAATAATCTCAATCTCTTCTCCATCTATCACAAAGTTGCCCAGTGGTGAGACTGGATCAGGATAGAGCAAGGTTCAGAGCTATTATGCACAGGGTCACTATGAGTTGTAGTTGATTAAATGGCACACAACAACAACAACAACACATTGCACATCTAAAGCTGGACACAGATGACCCATATCACTCACTTCTGGAGGTATGTCACAGCCTGACCTGTCTTTTCCCAGGAGCCCACTGGGAAGCTTCTAGAGGGCTGACATCTATCTAGCCCTTCTTCTGAATTCTCCAGCAGGAAAGTTTCTCTAAAGGCTGCTTTATGAAGGAGGTGTTTCTACATAACTCCTGTGGGCCACACAAATGGTTCACCTGTTTCATATCACCAGAAACTCAAGTCAAGTGCTATTTAGAGAGTAATCAATGACATCACATCTGTCAGAGACAAAAAACAGGAGAAGACCAACAAGTGGAAGTCAAAGAGCACTGTCGTGCATGAAACTTCCAAAAACCTGTTCACTGTCCACCAAACAAATACATTTTATACACATTTCAAAAAGGTTTATGGCTATAAGAGAGGGTGCTTTTTGCGGTAATGGCAGTATTTTGTCCCCACTACAAATACGTGCCAGGTCCTTAAGCCTTTCTGGAAAAACTGGAATCTTGTTTTGCTGTCTTAGAAACTGACTTGTAAAAGCTGGTAACCAGTTTTGTTACTGGTTTGTTACTGTAAAAGCTGGTTGTTGTTACTCCAGGTCTGTGACTTCTCCTTGGGGTTATCACCGGTCAGCTTGGAGCGACTTCTCAGCAGAGCTACACATGTCATTAAGTGGAAGGTGAGGTCTAATATCCTACCCCTGCTCCGCCTCACTGTTAGCAACCTGAACAGAAGTCCAGGCTGGCCCGGAACCTGTGGCCTCAGCGGGCACTTGGTAGGAGACACAAGTAGATGCTCTAAGGCCAACCGGGCAGTATGGCTGAACTACAACGACCACACAGAAATGTCTTCAGTGGGCTCTCAGAGACGAACACAAAGGCAACACAGTGAATACTCTCTGCTTGATTTTGTCACCATACTAAACGTGACCCATTACTTGGCAGGATCTTAGACCTGCTGCCACCTCCCAGCTTCACAAGATGTGCTCTTCAGTCCTCAAAGGTTTTAAAGGTTATGTCAAAATACTGGTTAACACTTAAGGAGTTGTAGAATGGGATCCGATACCATAAAGGGCTTTCCTTGTGTCTACAACATTTAATTCTAAAGGGGGGAAAATATGAAGCAAATAAGGCCAAGTGTTATGTTTTACCAAAATTTTAAGCTGTATCAACATTTATCCTTATATTATTTTAAACTTATCTATATGCTTAAGATATTGTCTAATTACAAGGCATCTATATAAAACACCAAGTTTTAAAAAAAATGGGGCCCAACCGGAAAAATCCAAGGCCAACCGGAATTTTTTAAATGCAAATAATTTTACGTCCAAGCAAAAGTAAAGACACTGTTTTCATTTCATTATCATTGAGACAAATTTCTCTTTTTCATGAGAAGTCAACAGCAAGTGTTTCAGTTGGCCTCTGTCTTAGATGAGACCTCCTGGCTTGATGCCCCAAGTTTATCCTTCCAATCATCCAAGGAAATTTGTAAGAAACCGGCTACTACTTGAGTTATACATAGTTCCCACCTTCATTATTTGGTTTTTGCAATCAAGACTTGCTTATTGAAGCATACATTTCTCCTTCCTAACACATGAAAAATATATGGCTACAGCATAAGCTTCTTTATTTCAGTCCTGAACTCAATAAACACCCAAGTAATCTTTCTCATGATTACAGATGATTTCTCCAGCAACCTGAAATTGAGCTCTTTAATTCTCATTCCAACAACGCCTCTATTATCTTTTTATGCAAGCGAACAACTCCTCAGAAATTGTGTAGCCTACCACTCAGAGATTGTTTTAACCATTTGTTTTGTTTTCAATACCAGAGATGTGAAAAATATGGAAAAATTATCTCTGAAGATTACAATTCTACTCCTTTACATAAAACATCTGCTGGAGATGCTAAGTGAATTAAATGACAGCAGAGATATCAAGTGTACTTATCAGATCTTCAAAAGGACTGTCATCTTGATAAGGAAATAGGATTATTGAAATTAAGTGATTATATAGAAGTGAACAAATACCATTTCTAATCCTGTTTTGGATTTGTTACTACCAAACTCCTCCATGCTAGTTCTCTTCCCTCAAGAAAGAATTCTGGAGGCCAAAGAACTTTCTCATCCAGACCATGAGCTTTGAAGCCACGGAGACCCAATGCTGCCATTGATTAATTGATGGCACTGGAGAAGTTACTTAATGCCTCTGAACTCCACTTTCCTTTATTAAATATTATTTTTTTAAATCTATGTTATGAGATGCTGGGGAGGATAAAGTGAGTGAAATATGAATGAAAATGTTCAAAACTATCTTTTGCACAGTAAAGATGACTTAATAATCATTGGTATACTCTTGAGTTGCCGTATGTATTGCTGTTGTTGTTATGTGCTGTCAAGTCACTTGCGACTCACAATAACCTAGGTACAACAATTCTGAACCTTGCTCTATCCTGAGCCAATTTCATTTTCTCCAACACACGTAACCTCCATTACTCCAGTCACTGAATCAATCCATCTCAGCCAAGGTCTTCCACTTTTGGGCTGTCTCTCCACCCTTCCAAGCATGAGGTCCTCCAAGGACAGGTGCCTCTTGCCAACATGCCCCAAAATATGTGAAATGGAGCTTCAATATCCTTGCCTCCAAGGAGCAAACTGGTTTTATCCTCTCCAAGACCAGTATGTTTGTTCTCTTAGCAGTCCATGGTATGTTCAATACTATTCTCCAGCACCACAACTCAAAGGCATCAATTCTTCTATCATCCTTATTCATTGTATGGCTCTCTGATGCACAGCAAGTAAATAACCAAGACCACGGCTTGGATCAGGCGCACCTTCTTCTCTACACTGTTATTGTTGCTCTTTAGTACACTAGAGAGGTCTCTCACAGCAGACTTTTATAATGCAATTTGTATTCTGATTTTCTGGCTGCTGGTACTAACAGTGTTAACTGTGGAGCCAAGAAAAGTGAAGCTGTTAGTTAACAATCTCAGGCTCTTCTCTAATAATGCTGTCAACTGGCCCAGTGGTGAGAATCTTTGTTTTCCTGACATTAAGCTTCAATCCATTCTGAAGGCTACAGTCCTTAACCTTCTACAGCAAATGCTTCGCATAAGGTCCTGTTATCTGCATAAAGCAGGCTGTTGATAAGTCTTCCTCCAATCCTGATGCCACATTCCTCCTCATAAAGTCCAGCCTCTCGAATTATCTATTCTGCATACAGGTTGAAAAGGGATGGAAATAGGATGCCTCCTTGGTGTACACCTTTCCTGATTCTGAACTATGCAATGTTTCCTTGCGCTGTTCTAACAGCTGCCTCCTGGGCCAAGCACAGGTTTCACATAAGCACAATCAAGTGTTCTGGGATTCCCATTCTTCTCAAGGTTAGCCACAATTTGTTGTAATCTAAACAGTCAAACACCTTCTCATTGTCAATGAAACACAGATAGACATTCCTCTGCTACTGTCTGCTTTCAGCTAAGATCCATTTAACATTGGTTGTAATCTCCTGAGTGTCATGGTCTCTTCTAAACCTGGACTACATGCACAGCAGTTGTTCTCAGTTGAGGTGCTTTTTTTGCAGTCAATTTTTGCATACTTTCATCAGGATCTTGCTTGCATTAATGACACTGTGTCAATTATTAATGAAACTGCTCAATAATTTCCACACTGTGTCAGATCACCATTCTCTTTAATATGGAAATAAATAATAAATAATAAATATGGATCTCTTCCAGCCAGTTAGCCAGGTGGCTGTCCTCCAAATTTTTTTTGGCACAAATAATTGGGAGCACATCGAGGACAGCATGTGTTTGTGTTGAAATATGTCAATCGGTATGCTGTCAATTCTTGAAGCCTTTTTTCCCCCAAATTCTTTCAGAGTAGCTTGAACTTCCTCCTTAATCACCATTACCTCTACATTATACTATATTTTATGAAATTCTTCTGTGTTGGCCAATTCTTTTTGTTACAGAGACTCTGTGTACTCCTT
>NW_006399755.1:15814645-15816950 GCF_000299155.1 Elephantulus edwardii
CCTGCCCTATCCTGAGCCAGTCACACTGACTCTGACACACCTAATCCCATTGCCCCAGTAATCCTGTCAATCTGTCTCAGACGGGTCTTCCTCTTCTGTGCTGTTCCTCCACCCTTCCAACCATGAAATCCTTCTCCAAAGACTGGCCCCTCCTGGCCACATGCCCAAAGCGTATGAGATAGAGCTTCAAAGTCCTTGCACTGAAGACACTGTTCCTCAGCACAAGCATTAGTTAGCATAATTATTGCTTGACCCACACCAGTGGCACAGGCTAGCAGCACACACAAAACCTTGTTGGTTTTGACCCATCGCCTACCAAGTCTTCCTGAGTCTTACAACTTTTAATGAAAAATTTTAAAATGGAAATCCATAAAACATACAAAATATCAGAGAGTATCTTAATTTCCCAAACCTGAGTTTAATGTAGGCTTCTTAAAAATATTTCTATGTAACTTTTATACAAGAGATGCATTTTCTGAGTCTTCGTTTTTGTTATTGTTAAGTGCTTTGAATTGTCTTAGGAATCTTCAAGATAAGATTAGGTGTCAGTCTCCTGCATGGAACTTGCTCACGGGCGAGCATCTGAGCCGAGCCTGGTGGGTCGGGATGAGCACAGACGTGTAGCTTGCCATCTTTGCCAACATGCTGGGCGTTTCACTCTTCCTGCTTGTCCTTCTTTACCACTACATGGCGTGAGGGGCCTTCACACTTCACTTCATCCTTTCTGCCCATCACAACACACAAAGCAACTACACCTGGGTTTTTCCGAACTTTTATTTCCTAAAAGTCTTCCTTAACCCCGTAGAACAAGAAGCTGCCACTGCATAGGGCCCAGTATACGGGCTGATATTTTTCTCTACTCCTCCAGTATAAAAATATATATAATTTTTTAAAAAAAATATTAGGTATGTCTCTTCCTCTGGATATCCATAGTTTATACTTATGACTCTAATACAGAAATAACAATGCTGTCATGTTCCATTCTCTGTGACTGCCACTCAGCTGTAAGGGTCCAGGGAAGACCTGAGGGTCTCTTTCATCTTTGTAACAAGCATAATAACCTGCTGGCCTCAAGCCTCTTGTGACTCATAGTGTACTTTCATCAGGTTTCCAACACTGTGAATCTTTATAGGAAGAGACTGTCAATCTTCTCACCATGAAGCAGCTGGTGGATTCAAACAGCTGACTTTTCAGTTAACTGCCCAGTATGTTATGCAGTAACCACCAAAGCTCCTACTGTGTCATGCAAGTGCCTATTGAACATTAGTGTTCAATAAATATGTAATAAATGATGAGGAATGAAAAAAGAGAAAACTAGTCCTTATTGATTACATTCTATGTGACAACACAGAGTATTTAATATATTAATTTAAATATTAAAAATAACACAGTGATGCAAAGTAGTACATAACTATGAAGCTGACACTATTATAATCAACTGCATATTTAAGATAGAGAAATAAAGAATCCAAAAGAGAAAGTGTCTTCCTAGGAATTGATGACATTAGAGTTCATACTGACTTAGTTCAAACTCTAAAATCCATCCACTTTCCTTACAAATGTCGGTTAGCCACCATATAGAATGAACTCTGAGGAAGATGTAGTCATTTTGAAGATAGAAACTATAATTAAATGATTCAGGTTCCTCACTGGTATTACACTGTAAGCTCATTTTCTCTGTCAGCCTTGTGGTTAAGTGCTGGGCTTCTCACTGAAAGGCTGGCAGTTTGAACTCTTTCACGTTAAAGATGTGGTCATCTGTTTTCTTACATATGAACTTGGAAACACTATAGGGCAGTTCTACTCTGCTTAAGGTATTATTAGGAGTTGGGATTCACGAAAAACCAATGGGATCTCTCTGATGAAATCATGGCTCGCACACAGTTAAGGCATGCAGCTACTAACAGAAAAGCTGGAGATTCAAACCCACCAGAGTTGCCTCAAAAGAAAATCCTGGTGACCTACTGCTGAAAATTCATCCTTTGAAACCCCTACAGCACACTGATCCACATGGGATTGCAATAAGTTAAAATCAACTCTACTGAAACTGTAGAAAGCTGTATCACTCCGCTGGCTGCTCTTTCTTCTTCTTCTTCTTTTTTTAAATATATGTTGGTATTTGGTTTTTTAAAATTTATTATTAATTTCAGTAAATATTTACAGAGACTCTGGATTTCCATTCATTCATTGTTGCACTTTTCTCCCCTCCCAACCCTCCCCCCTCCTACACTACCCTCTTGGAAAATGAAAAGAAAAATTCTTGGGCGAGCTCTGGTGGCCTGGTGGCAAGAATCCAATGATACAT
>NW_006399755.1:15820184-15831825 GCF_000299155.1 Elephantulus edwardii
ATTCCATTGTGTGAATATACACACAGCTTCTCTATCCATTTGTTTGTTGATGGGCACTTAGGTTGTTTCCAACTCCTTGCTATTGTGAACAAAGCCGCAATAAACATGGGTGTGCATATATCTGCTTGGGCGGCAGTTAGGGTCTCTTTGGGGAGGGGTATTCCCAGTAGTGGAATTGCTGAGTCAAATGTTATCTCTGTAACTTTTTGAGAAAGTGCCATACTGCCTTCCACAGTGGTTGCACCAGGCTGCTCTCTTTCTGTTTCTGACTCACTGGCTTTGGCCTGGTTCCACACAATCTCTCCTTTGCCTATTTCAACCATTCATTTCAATTCTTAGCAACTTAATCCCAAGATGCAAGGGAAGCCACTAGATTCTGTGCTTTCTCAACATCCTTGGGGGCTTCTGTCATTCGTGTTCCATTGCTGTTGTTCTGTACTATCAACTCAGAACTCACAGTGGACCCTCTGATGGGTTTTCTGAGGAAGTTAACAACACAGAAGGAGATTGCCTATCTTCCCCCAAGGAGCAACTGGTAGATTCAAACCATGTGCCTTCAGGATTGCTGTGCAGCTTCTTACCAATAGGCCATCATGAGCTCTTCCAATTAGGAAATATTATTCATGAACTGACCAATAGCTTAGCTGATATATAATACTCATGATAGATAAAGAGACTATCTCAGAATCTGATGAGACCAAGAATGAGAATATTAATACCTGGCATCAGTACAGGACAGCTGATAGACTTCTCAAAGGCTACAGCTGCATTTCCCTTGACAAATCTTCCAAAAACATGATAGATAGCACATGGTGATGGCTTCTTCACTAGCTTCACAGACATTGGCCTATTCATTCATTCAGTAGCTCAACCACTCACTCGGCAGCAAACAGTGACCACGCAATAGCTATCTGTTTGGCGTTGTGCTGAAACAGTGGCAGAATGTGACAACAGTCACATGCCTCCTTCGACCCATAACGTTTCTGTTCTTAATATCCTCTCTGGCCTCTAATAGAGTACATCTTCCTTTAATCTGTGGGAGGGCTGGGTTCCACTCACAATCAATGCACCTCAGGTGCAACAACTGTCATTGGAGTCTTGGGTGTTACTATGATGTTGAGCCAGGTTATCAGTGGAGATGTGCAGATAAGATGGACAGGGAAGGGGGAGTGAATGATCTACTTTTAAAAGGAGAAAAAAACCCAGCCAATGAGAATTCTGTGGATTACAATTGCCTGAGACTTGGGCAAGAGGTCACCATGATTTGGAGGCCAGCTCAGCCATGGGTAACAACAACATCAACATCAACATCAACATCAACATCAACATCAACAGAGATTATCTAAACACACTCTTAATTTTAGGAAGTAAGTGGGGATCCAGAAGTCAAACAGCTCGTCTATGGCAGCTTTCCTCCCATCTCACAGTGGCAGGCTTTTTCCAATCTGCCAGATGGTGCCCATCTGATGAGCAACATGTGAGATGACATTTATTAGGCGCCATGAAAGCAGGGACATTTCAAAATGGCTTGGCATTCGAGGAATGAGGATGCTGTAGCCTTCAATTCCATTGTCAGTGGCTCCAGGAGAAGCAGTGGAAAATAATTTGACAGTGCAGTGCCATTTCTTTGGGAAGACAACAAGAACTCCGTAAATTTTTTAGAAGGAGACTGTCACTAGCGTGACCATGTCCAGTATAACGTTCAGTCGGCTGTTGATGCTTCTGAAGACTCACAGTTGCCTGCCTTTTCTCCTTGAAGGTTTTCATTGTGCAAAACATACTAGGAAAATTGTGTGGGCCAACTTGAGAAAGGGAAGCTGTTTTAAAATAAAGCTGAGTAGGAAAAATAAAAAAGACAATGGCACCCACTCTGGAGACTAAAATGGCAAACCAGGTGTCCACACCAGGAGCTGGGAGCCCTTTTGGAGTTCTCGCGAGCCTCCCGTACGCTGCCTTGTGTCTGCCTTTCCCCCACGGCTCTGCCCACTCAGGAAGGATTCACCCAGCTCGGCAACACTGAGTCGAGTCCCTGCTCCTATTCTTAACAAACTTATTTTAAACCTGCTGCTGTCAGGTAAGTGGCACGGTCTCCTCCGCGGACTAAGAAAAGAAAGATAAACTACACTCTTGGATGTGAGAGGGGAGCCAAGGTGCTGGTGAGCTGATTCATAAACCGTGAGAGCTGTCAGCTATAAAAGATGTGGGGTGCAGACTGCCAGACCCCAAAATGGATGACTTAGGGAAAAGGTGCAGAAGTATGCTCCCTAGGAAACACTCAATGTCAAGGCAACTATGCTGGAAACAACACAATCCATTAGAACGCTACTTTTTAAAATGAATAACTAAAATGAAAACGGTGTTCAATATTACTTCATTTCACAAACAAGAGCTCTTACCAGAGCAAAACTGAAGTTCATGGCCGCTGAGTCAATTCTAACTTTACCTAGGACCATATAGGACCATATAGCAGAACTGCCGCATAGGGTTTCCTAGGCTGTAAATCTTTACAGAGGTAGACCTTGCCATCTTTCTGTTGTGGATTAGAAACTCTTGATCTTTCAGTTTTTAGTATTGTGCTCTATTCACAGAGTCACCGGGAGTCTTTAGACATCTATTAAAAATTCAAACACATTATTAGCGAGTTAGAATAGACTCATATCTGAGCCCCAGTGGGTTTTTAAGGCTGCAAGTCACAGGGAAGGAGACTGCTCATCTTTCTTCCATGGGCTACTAGTGGATCAAACGGCTCGCCTTTGGGTTAGTAGCTGAGTTATTTACCCTCTAGGCTACTAGAACACTATAAAGCTCCTATATTGCCAATTATTTTGTAGCTTGTTTGTTGATAGGTGCCACTGATTTGGTATGACCTATAGCAACTGCATGAACAACAGATCTGAACCCTGTCCTATCCTGGGCCATCCTCACAATTTCTGACACACTAGAGCCCACTGCAGCAGTCACTATAAATCCATATGGTCAAGGGTTTTCTCTCTTGTCTGGACCCTTCACCTTCCCAAGCATGACGTCACTCTCTAAGGAGTAGCCTCTCCTAGAAACATGGGTAAGTATGTAAGACAAAGCTTTATCATCCTTGCCTGCAAAGAGCACACTGGCTTGACTGTCTTCAAAACATATCTGTTTATCCTTCTGGCAGTCCATGGGATATTAAAATTTTTGAGGAGCAGTGATGTCAGCTTATGGACTAAGGTGTGCCTGATTCAGGTCATGGTCTTTTCAGTCACTTGCTATGCATCTGTGAACTGGAAAATGAATAAGGATGACAGAAGAAGAACTGATGGTTTTGAATCATGGTGTTGGAGAAGAGTGCTGAATATCACATAACCTGGCAAAAGACCGAACAAATAAAAAAAGAGTACCTAAAAGGTACCCAAAACTAGCTAATAAAAAGTGTGCATTTGGTCATTATATGTCAGGTCTAACTTAGCAGAAGCTTGTGACACAAGTTACCAGCCTCTGCTGGGGGATTAAGAATGCCCAACTCAGGAAGCACACATACTGTCTTCATTAGGACATACAGGTGTGTACCTTACGCACTTTCATGAAGCTCTGTATCTTCATGATACCACGTCTTGGATTATGATGACTGTGTTTAGGACATAAGATTCCGTAACTTAGCAATGACCACAAATCATGCCAACGTGCATTCACGATTAAGAATCACTGGTCTATGGCTAAAGAGACAGCCTCCCAGGTGTGTCCTCACCTTGACTCCCATTAGTACGATGGTCTTGAATCTGTGATTTAACCTTGTGGAGACCTCATTTCCTCATCTGCAAAATGATCCTGATGAGCTAAACATTTTTAAGTGCTTCCAAATGCCAGGAATTGTAATAAATTGGTGCTCTTAAAATTCATTTATCCTACAATGTAATGCTCTGAGCTGGATGAAGTAAAGGAGCCCTGGTTGGCATGGCAGGGAGCCCTGTGGTATGGGCTGAAGGGAGCTGCATAGTCACCACCCAAAAGTGGCACCTCTCTGGTTGTTTAAAACCACCGGCTGCTCCATGAAAGAAAGACAGGCCATCTCATTTCATGCAATTTATAGTCTCCAAAAACCTGCTAGAGGGTCAAATATGAGTAGTTATGACTGAATGGCAGTGAGTTTTTTAGGTGGTGCAGTCATTAAACATTTTGTTATTAACTGAAAGGCTGACAGTTCTAATACACTATGTTTCCCACGGGGAGAAAGACAGGACAATCCATTCTAGTAAAGATTTCAGTTAGAAAGCCTATAGGGGTGCTATTCTGTCCAAGAGACATCAATACGAATCTGTATAAGTTTATATGCATCAGAAATTGACTTGATGGCACTGACTTTTTCCCCCAACTAATGTGCACTTAGTTTTAACTTAATGTATACTTAAGCCAAATCTATGAACTTTGAGAAATGATGATAGTTACAGAATGGCTTCGGATCTTTTGCTTATAGGGTCACTATGAGTCATGCTCGATTCAATGGCAGTCAACAATAACAACAAGAAGACAAACTTAGAGGCTTAACATAGTATCTATTTAATATCACAGAGCTCTACAGGTCAGACCAAGTGTGCTCCACAGTCTGAGGGTCACACCAGGCTGTGGTGTCAGTGAGACTGAGCTCTTCGATGAAGGTTCTATGAAGAATTCACTTCTGAGATCACTGGGTTGTTGGTGGAAGTGAGTTCCTTTTAGTCGTAGATTTCATACGACCTCAAGAGCATTGAAATTCCTGTTTTCTTGTTGGTTGATAATAAGAGGCCTCTTTCAGGCACCTACAGTAAGACACATTCCTTTTCATGTAGTAAGAGGACAGGAGCATCAGGGTTTGAGGAACATTTTCCAAAGTAAAACTCGTGAAGCTGATTAGTATAATGTCAAATACAGAGTTGTTGTTGTTATGTGCCATCGAGTCGCCTGCGACTCATAACGACCCTATGTACAACAGCCCTAAACCCTGTTCTATCCTGTGCCCATTTTATTGTCTTGGATACACATAACCCCATAGTTGTTGTTTGTTGTTGTGTACCACAGAGTTGGAACTGAGCCATGGCTGACCCTCCTGCAGGTTTTCAGAGGCAGTTAACTGCACAGGAGGAGAATGCCCATTCTTCTCCCACAGAACAGCTGGTGTCCTCAAACTGTGTGCCTTCAGGATTGCAGCACAGCTTCTTGAACTGACACCTAAAATACAGTGCTACTGAATGGTTTCAAACTCATAGTGAGCCTGTACTGTTGGGAAGTACTGCGGAGTCAGAACCCACCCATCACTGACCCTCCAGCGGGTTATCAGAAGCAATAAATCACATGGGAAAAGACACCTTCCTTTCAAGCAGCTGGTGGATTCAAATCCTGTGCCTTTGAGTTGGCAGCACAACTCCTTAGCACTAAGCCCCCTGCTGATTTAACTGTCCCACAGAGTGTCCTTTGCTATAATCTTACCAGGAGCATATTGGCAGGTCTTCCTCCTGCAGAGCCACTGTGAGGTGAATTCAAACGGTAACCTTCCATTTAGCAGGCAGTATTCAACCCATGATGCCATGAGGACTCCTTATGTCTTTGTGTTTTAAATCTAAAACTCTAAATACAAACTCCCCATGAGCTCTGAATCATGTCTGTTGCATCTACCACAGTAAGCACAATTTAATGGCTTGTGTTTTAATCCCCTTAACACTAAACCTGAAGAATAATGTAGACTCATCACAACGCAAGTATCCCACCTTGCCGCAGCATACACAGCGCAGTTTATGGCCTTCTTAATTAGGGGTACACACTGAGCCTGTTAACAATCTGTCTAAGGAGAAGTCAGCACCGCTCCTTATCTACTCGCCTGTATTATTCTTAGAATGACTAATTCATACTTGGGTGAGGTGCCCTGGAAGCAAGGTTGACAAGCTAAGTTCAAAGGTCCTGAGCTCAGACTTTAGGAACTAAGAATTTACTAAGAAATTAGAGGGGTTTTTTTTGGGGGGGTGACGAAGAGGAGGTAAAACTTGAACTGCAAATCCAAGGGCCACTGCACCATGATAGATGGAGAGGAGACTGACATGGTTAGCAATTTCAGTTTGCCTGGGTCCACAATCAATAATCTTGGCAACAGCAGTTAAAAAATCAAACGATGAACTGCATTGGGAAAATTTGCTGTCAAGGACCTCTCTATAGCGCAAAAGGGCGACCATGTCAATGTGGAGAATAAAGTGCGCCTGATCAAGGCCACGGTCTTTGCAATCACTTGCTTTTCTTCTGAGAGCAGGACAGTAAGTAAGGATGACAGAAGAAGGATCAATGCCTTTGAGTTGTGGTGCTGGAGAAGAGTGTTGACCATAATGTTGACCGCCACAAGACTAATCAGGTTTGTCCTAGAGAAGGTGAAACCAAATTGCTCCATCAGGGCAAGGATTTTGAAGCTCGGTCTCACATATTTTGTGCAAGTTGTCAAAAGGGAGCAGTCCCTGGAGAAGGATATTATGCTTGGAACGGTGGAGGGACACCACAGGAGAGAGAGAAAGATCCTGGATGAGATGAATTGACACAGTCATGGGATTAATGGGGTTAGGTGTATCAGAGACAATGAGAATGGCTCAGCCCAGGACAAAATTCAGGGCTACTGTAAATAGGGTTGCAGCCAATTTGACAGCATACAACAACAGGAATCAATTTATAATTAGATGGAACCTAACAACAATAACAAAGTCACAAAGTCATCTGGCCTGGAATATCAGGTTTGCTTATGCATTCATTCACCTGTTTATATACTAATTTATTCATGTATCGATACATTGAGCCATTCCTTCAACACACACTCTCCAACTCTTCCTGGATTAGGTCAATATTCAAGAATGACTATGTCAATATTGTAACCTTTGAGGAGCTCACTCCCTAGCAGGAGAAAATGGGCACATAAATACAATAGGACTTTAAACAACAGTAGAGGTATAGCAAGGAAAGGGATATTTTTCAATAGAAAATTAGCAAGGACTCTAAAAGACAAACACAAAGAACTGTAATAGAAGAGATGGACAGGGGCTAACAGACGCATTCTAGGCAAAAGGCTGGAAGGAAAAATAAGAAGGCATAACTGGGAAATGTAAATTCAATACACCTTGCTGTACATATGGCATAGGGTAGGTATGAATGTTAGGCTGAAGAGTCTTTGTTTTATACTCAAGATTGAAAGCCAATAACTTATAGTCATTTTAAGAACATTTTTATATTTATGAACAAGATCAGTTAGTAAGCAACTGCTATAAAGTTCATCTCATGACGACATTATGCACGTCAAAGCAGAACTGTGCTCCACAGTTTTCAATGACTTATTTTATTGTGGTTTAATGCCAGGTCTTTCTTTCAAAGTACATCTGGGTCAAATCTAACTTCCAACTTTCTGTCTAGCAGCTGAATTTGAACCTCTCAGGGACCCTAGTTGCAGGATTATTGTCATTATTGTGGGGTGCCTTTGAGTCAAATACAACTGTCTTGCACCAATGTTCACAATCTCTAATATGCCTGAGGCTGTTGTTACAGTCACTGCATCACGATCTTGTTGAGGGCCTTCCTCTCTTTTGGTGATCCTTTCCCATCATACAATCTTTATCTCAGGACTGGCCCCTCCTGACCACAAGCCCAAATGTGTGAGACAAAGTTTCACCACCTTTGCCTTAAAAGTGTAGTCTGGCTACATTTCTTTCAAGATTTTTTTTTTTTTGGCAGTCCACGGTATATTCAATATTCTTCACCAATACTGTTAAGTCAAAACGTTACTAATCCTCCTGTCATCTTTATTCACTGTCCTACTTCAGATGCCTAAGAAGCAACTGCATATATCATGGTTTGAATCAGGCACTGACATCTTTGTACTATAGCACTTTAAAGAAATCCTAAGCAGCAGATTTTCCCAATTGACTGTTCTTTCCATGGGTGTTGACTATGGATCCAAGTAAAATGAAATCCTTGACTTCAATCTTCCGTGTATCATGATGTTGCCTATTAGTCCACTGGTTAAGGATTTGGTTTTCCTGATGTTGAGATGTAATCCATTTTGAAGGCTATATAATCTTTGTAATAAGTGCTTCTTCAAGTCCTTCTCCAAGCAACGCTGTGCCATGTGTAACTCAAGCTGCTGATGTGTCTTTTTCCAATCCTGGTGTCACACTGTTCTTGATCTAGTACAGCTTCTCAAATTATTTGTTCATTACATAGACTGAACAGGTATACAGAAAAAAAATACAACCCTGACACACACGCATCCTGATTTTAGGTCACTCAATGTTTCCACATTCTGTTCAGATAACTGATTACTGATCTATTTACAAGTTTTGCTTGAGTACAGTTAAGTGTTCTAAGATTCTCATTCATTTTCATGTTATCCATAAGTTACTATGATCCCTATAATCAAAAGTCTTTGCATGATTCTACACACTTGGCCATGGAAAACGTTGAAGAAGGCTAGGGAAACTGTGGAACTGGATTTTAATTTTAGTGAAAATTAATGTCTACTGTAAAAAAAAACCCCAAAACCCACAAATTACACGCACACACACACACACACACACACAATCCCCACAACCTATATGCTTTGTAAACTTTCACTCAAATTACAACCAAGGCGAGCTCTGGTGGCCTAGTGGCAAGAAGCTACACTGTAATCCCAGGAGTGTGCGGTTCAAATCCACCAGATGCTTTGCTGGAGAAGGAGGAACAATCTCCACAATCTCCTCCTGTACCAGTCAAATCTGATTTGATGGTACACACACACACACACACACACACATGATAAAAATAAAATAAAATTTTTAAAAAATCACAACCAAAAAACCCCCAATAAATCAAAATTGAAATAGCCACATCTGGGGATTGCTGACAGTACTAGGGAGAGCAGAGCTAGAATTTCCTGGTTGCATCTGGGTCCTTTTTCTACTCTCAAGAGCTCTGGCCTTCTAACTTTTTCACACATAAAACACTGTCATTTTAGGAGACACTTCTGCCACTCTGTTTATTGTCACACAACGGATTTGAGCTCTTAAAGAGTGGAGATCTCTTTTTTCTATCTGGGTAAGCCCAAAGTGCCCAGCATGGAAGCCACACCATGAACACAAGGAACCAAGCACTGTCCACATGAAAGGAAGCCTTCCCTATAGGGAGACCATTTATCTTCTCTTTGGAAAGCTTTACAATTAAATACAACCATCTCTAGACATGTTTTAATAGCCCAGAGGTGAGCCAGATAGGAAAATAAATGATTCCTGCTGCCTTTATCATTCATCCAAAAGAATTTGTTTACTTCTTTTCAGTGTCAGGCTGTATGGAAGGAAACAGGCAGATCTCCTTTTTCTCTGGAAATGTCACTCCCATTTTCTCTTGCTAACTAGCTTAGCAGAGACATTAATTACACTTTTTTTGTGGTATTTCTCACTGTAAGAAATACTCTAAGCAAAAATAATAGCTCAAATATCAAACTAGTTTTTAATAGCACTTCATGGTTTAGGAAACACACATTCACTGGTAGGCTGATCTCAACAACAACAAAATAAACCTCACTGTTGACAGTAAATTCAGACCTTTCCTGTATGTTTCTGAAGCTGTGTAACTCTCCCCAGGAGCACAATGCCTTGTCTTTCTCCCATTTGGTACCTGATGGATTCTAACCACCAACCTTTCACCTAGCAGGCCAAAACACATACCACTATGCCACCAGGGCAGCAGGGATCAGGGACTTTTACGTTCTAGATTAACATCTCTACCTCAAAGAAGAGGAAGTAAAAGCTTAGAGAGATTATACAAATTGTTAAAAGTACAAAGCTTCAAAGAGGTGGAATTAGATTTGAAAACAAGATAGATATAAAAAGTTACCCAATGATGTATAAGGCACATTGCTTCTGAGTGACGTAGAACAGGTTTGATTTGGAAACAGAAAATAAATGGGAGAGAAGGTATTTCAAGAAAAGGCATGAAGATGGTAAGCACTAGGGATATACAGATGAGCAAGTAAGTAGCTTATAAAGGTAGATTAAGCGAAGGAGTCATTTGCCAAGGAGTCTATCCTGATGGTACTTGTGTGTGGATATAATGGGACTTCATAGAGTGTTCAATGGCTGGTCTTCAAAAATAATCAGAGTTTTTCTTCAAAAGTGTCCCTGGGTGAACTTGAACCTCTAATCTTCTGGTGTGTAGCCAAAGTCTTAACTATTTGCATTATCTAAGTATTTGAAAATCTCCTGTGGTACAATTTACTGTCTCTGAAAACCTGCTGGAGGGTCAACTATGACCTGTCTCAACTTGATGGCAGACAACAACAAGTATTCCAGAAGGGAGCAGGAGGACATTGAAACACAAAGTCCAGTCCTGCCAGAGTGAGAAGTCTTAAATGTTGGGGTGAGGGGTTCATGTTTGGTTCAGTAGCATAGGGGAACCCCAGGCAGTTCTGAAGCAAAGAGATTCCTTCTGAGGCAACAAATGAAGGAAGGAACCCAGATCACAGCATACAGAAGAGGATCTCCAAGTATGCTCCCTCAGCCCTCACCTTAAGTCTCACCTGGCATGGGTTTTTTAAAACGCAAATTATCTATCTGCCCTGCTCCAGATTTACTGAATCTCTGAAGTTGGGGTCTAGTAATTTATATTTTATTAACTTTCCTAGGAATAATGGGGGTAGGTGTGTCAGAGACAATGAGATTGCCTCAAAATAGGTAAATTAATTAATTAGCTGACAAATGGCTCACAGCGTCATACATAGGATCGCTATGAGTCATATGCAACTCAACAGCACATGACAACAACAACAGGTGATTTTCATATAGTAAAAACCACTAACTGAGAGAAATGCAGCAAGAAGCTACAGAAGCTGAGTTTTAATTAAAAGTTATTTAAGCAAAATCATCTGTCTGCCTAAATCACAGCAGCCTGGAAGGTAGAAAGAGAGAGAACAGAAGAGGGAGAAGGAAGTAACGAGGCCACCAACTCCAACCCTCTTGTCATATATTTCAGAGACCACAGCAACCCCTGTTCCTGCATCCTGCTATCTGTTCTGCCAGATAAAGACTCACTCTAAGAGAAATAAAGTAAGCCAATTCTTGTGATGAATCAGAATCATGATGAATAAGGTGGCTTCTGCTCTCCCTATGTGAAGTCCTATCTCTATCCTAAAAGGTGCTTCAGATTAAATCCAGCAGTCCTTTCCTCCACTGAGCCTGTATTTCACCATCAGTCACAACAAAGAGAAAAATACAGGTGAGTACTGACCAAGAAAAAAAAAAATCGAAACACACAAAACAAACCCTGGCAGTGTTCTGGATGGGAAATAAAGGGAGAGAATGAAATACACAAAACTTCTGTTGTGGTCTGCCTTGCAATAAAGATGAGTCCCTATTCATATTGTAAGATTTAATTTTTTTTATTATTTAATGAGATTCTTGTCTACAAATGCATTTATTTGGGAACTGTGTTTTACTTTTACTGACATCTAGGATACAATTTTGGTTTCTGTTGTCCAAGAGTTTACCAGGGTCATTCTATCTACTGAGCCAGTGGTATCAGTCAATCTTTTTTTTTTTTTTTTAAATTTAGGTTGTTTATTTTTCATTTCAATGAACATCTACAGAGATTTTGGGATTCCATTCATTCATTGTTGCACCCTTCTCCCCGCACA
>NW_006399755.1:15831950-15902496 GCF_000299155.1 Elephantulus edwardii
GATAAAAAGTATCCCAGACCTTCACGTAAGTGGCTTTCTTGACAGTCAAGTCTCCATTCAGAGCTTGCCTCCCTAGGCATGTCTGACTCATATCCCCCAGCCAAGAGAGTTCACCAAGCCTTACTCTTTCTGTTCAGTTATCACCAAACTGCTTCCAAATGAAAGTCACCTTTATGTATGGCATTGTTATGTGTCATCAAGTTGGACCAATTCATAAGTGACCATCCTGTGTGTTTTCAGAGGATGTAATTCAAATGTTAAAAGACTGTCCATCTTTCTCCCATTGAGCAACTGATGGATTTGAACTGCTTGCCTTTGGATTGGCAGAGCAACTTGTTATCACTAGAGATCCCCAAATTTATATATATAACAAAACAAAATAAAATGTCTCCCAGTCCTGTACCATTTTCATGATCAATGCATTCATTGTTGAGTGCTTCGTGTTAAGACACATCATAAAAGGGTCCTCTACTTTTCACTGCTCTTCCATTTCACTAAAAATAATCTTTTTCCTAGAGTTATCTTAAAAAACAAAACAAAAACACAAAAAAACCCTGCCTGGTTTTCTCCATTGTTGTACTTAGCTGAAATCTCATATGACCCTGCCATTACTTTTGGCTTGGGTCCTCGACTTCTAAGCAAGGGGGAATAAATTCCAGCCCATACTACTTCAAGTCGTTTAGTCAGAGGTTACCTTTGTTAGCTATTTCAGCCAAAAATGATACCTTTTCTCCTTCAGAATTTTGCTTATTCTGGTTTCCTTGCTTAGAGAATGGTTGCCTCCTTGCTCTCCTTTTTATTTATCAAAACAATAATTTCATTCCTGTGGGAAGTAGCGGGGGCAGGGGGGGAGTTATTAATTAACTAGGGTTTTGGAGATCCCCCCGCCCCGAAAAACATATCAAAACATTTCCCTTCATCCGCATTGGAGCACATGCGGGGAAGAACTGTCTGAAAGGAATATATGATTAGGCATCATATGTATGACAACAATCTGGACCAAGAGATGCATTGCAAAGTGGACTGGGGGAAAGTGAAGGGAGAAGGAGGGAAGAAAATGTGCAATAAGTGATTAAAAAAAAATAAACCATATCACTGCACTAACAAATTCTCTTTCCTCAGATTCTCAAAGACAATTCTTGTTTGTGAGGCCATTTGTCAGCTAATTAATTTATCCATCCAGCCAATCAACAAACACTTTAGGATTCCTTACTGGGAGCCAATCCCTTCACAAGGAATTCACAGATGAAAAGCAAAAGGCTCTTCTCCAGAAGCTTCCTTGTTTCTTTTTTTTTTTTGCTTCCTTGTTTCTTGATCCTGATTATGTTGACCGGAACCACTATTCACTTATTTCATTTTTTTTTTCTATACACTATACTCCCTCCAACTACATTAAGCTTGGAAGTAATGTCATTGTAGACATTGATAACAGAGGTTTATTAAATGGTAACAGAGAGCAAATAAAGAACAACATATTTATTACTATTTACTGAACATTCCTTAAACTCCTTAATCCCAAGGCAAGAGCATGGTAGGCAGGGAGTAGGAAGAGGATTAAAATAAAATAAGGAAAAAGTGCATCCCTTTGGAATTTGGGAACTGACTGAGGAGGTATTTTAAAAAGCAGAATTTCACAGAACAAATAAAGAATCCTACATCAAATTAGAAAAAACAGAAACTAATAAGACAACTGCATTAAGTAATGGGTTTCTAGTGTTTTCTAATTAAGTAATAGTTTTTGTTTTGTTTTTAATTTCCTACTAGTTTATTTACAAAATTCAAATACATTGTTTTCAAGAACAAATTCTTTAAATTTTCCTCACACCCCCACACAAAAAATTGTATAACCCCATGATTAATCCCCCTGCCCCCCTGCACATCCTCATCCCTCTGCTTTCCCCCTCCCACCCTTCTTGGATTCTTATACTTACTCTACAATAATGATTTTATACAATATTTATCCTTGTGGGACT
Source organism: Elephantulus edwardii (assembly GCF_000299155.1). Taxonomy (NCBI): domain Eukaryota; kingdom Metazoa; phylum Chordata; class Mammalia; order Macroscelidea; family Macroscelididae; genus Elephantulus; species Elephantulus edwardii. The sequence continues at coordinate 15,833,924 of NW_006399755.1, forward strand.
GAGTTCACTCAGCATAATGCTCTCCAGTCCCTCTCAAGTTAAGTAATAATTTACAAAGTTATTGCTCCTGTGAGGAGCATAGTATTCCACTGTGTAAATGTACCATAATTTCTCAATCCATTGGTTTGTGGTTGGACATCAGGCTGTTTCCATATTCTTCCGATAATGAATAATGCTGCTATGAAAACTGGTATACAAATCTCCATTTGTGTCTCTGTTCGCATTTTTTCAGGGTGTATTCCAAGTAGTGGAATAGCTGGGTCTTAAGGAATTTCTATGTTCAGCTTTATTTGTGACGTGCCAAACTGCCTTCCAGAATGGCTGTACCATTCTGTACCAACAGTGTAGAGTTCCTTTCTCACCACATCCTCTCCCACATTTATTATCTGCTGCTCTGTTAAACTCTGCCACTGTTATTGAAGTGAGATGGTTTTAATTTGCATCTCTCTTACTGCCAGTGATTTGGGGCATTTCTTCATGTGTCTGTTTTCCATTTGAATACCTTCCTCTATGAAAATTCTTTCATTGTCTTTTGCCCACTTTGTAATTGGGTTATCAGTCTTTTTCTTGTGGAGGCCCAGGAGTATTCCGTAAACTTTTGTTATATGACTCTTGTCTGAGACAGTATTACCAAATGTTTGTTCCCAGTCCATAGGTTTTCTTTTCACCCTGTTTGAAAAAGTTTTTGATGCACACATGGATTTAATATTTAGAAGGTTCAATGCATCAATTTTGTCCTCTTTAGATTGTGCATTTCTGGATGCATTCAGCAGTCTCTTTATACCTTGAACTAGCACATCTAAGCTTGATCCCAGCTTGTCTCTTATGAGCATTATGGTCTGGGGCTTTACTCCCAGGTCTCTGATTCACCTTGAGATGACTTTTGTGTATGGTATGAGATGTGTATCTTGTTTCAGCTTTCTGCAGGTTGGAGTCCATTTCTGCAGTTTTGTCACACCATTTGTTGAAGAGGTTATCATTTCCCCATTTGATAGCTTTGATTGCCTTATTGAATATTAGTTGATGATAGATAGCTGGGTCTATTTCTGAGTTCGCGATTCTGTTCCATTGGTCTACGTGCCTGTCACTCTACCAGTACCATGCTGTCTTGGTTACCACTGCTGTGTAGTAGGTTTTGAGGTCAGGGAGTGCTATGCTTCCAACCTCACTTTTGTTTCTCAGAAGTGTTTTGCTTATTCAGGGTCTCCTGCCTCTCCAAATAAATTTGAAATTTCCCTTTCAATCTCCTTGAAAAAAGAATTTGGTATCTGGACTGCAATTGCATTTAACATGTAGATTACTTTTGGCAGGATTGTCATTTTCACAATATTGAGTCTTCCTATCCATGAATAGAGCACATTTCCCCATTTCTTTAGGTCTTTTATTGTGCCTTGAAGAAATTCTCTGTAGTTTTCTTTGTATAGGTCTTTTGTATCTCTAGTTAGGTTCTCTTGCAAGTATCTCAATTTGTGGTTGGCTATTGCAAATGGCATTGCTTTCTTGACTTCTTTCTCTGTGTTCTCTTTGTTACTATAGAGGAATTCTTTTGATTTTTGGATGTTGATCTTATATCCACCCTGATATTCTACTAAAATGGCCTATTATCTCCAACAGTTTTTTTGTTGAGTCTTTGGGTTTTCTGTGTACACTCTCATATCATCTGCATATAGTTTAACCATCTCTTTGATGATCTGGATGCCTTTTATTTCCTTCTCTTGTTGTATTGCCCTAGCAAGCACTTTCAATACAATACTGAAAAGAACTGGTAACAGTGGGCATCTTTGTCTGGTCCCTGTTTGTAACAAAAATGTTTTTAGTCTTTGTCCATTGAGAATGATGGTGGCTCTTGGTTTTGCATATACACTTTTTCACTATATTGAGGAAATGATCATCTATTCCAATTTTGCTGAGTGTATTTATCAGGAAGTTGTGTTGGATTTTTTCCAATGCCTTTTCTGCATCAATTGCTAAAATCATATAGTTCTGCTAAGGCAGTCCTCAGGGGGCAGTTCATGGAAACAGGCACACATAAAAAGCGAAGCATCAATGATCTAACTCAACACCTTCAACAAACAGAAAGAGATCAATAATCTAATCCTACAACCTCTAGAAGTAAAGAAATTATAAGGACAAGAGCTGAAATCAATGAGATAGAAAACAGAAAAGCAGCTGAAACCATCAATAAGACCAGGAGCTGGTTTTCGAAAGGGCCAATAAAACTGACAAACCACTGGCAAATTTAACAAAAGAAGAAAAATAAAGAAAGAAAGAAAAGACACAGCTAACCCAATTAAGAAATGACAGAGATGACATCACAAGAAAACCAGAGAAAATCAAATCTATATCAGAATACTATGAAAAGGTATACTCTGATAAATTCGAAAATCCAGAGGAAATGGATAAATTCCTTGAAATGCATCGCTGCGCAGATTGACAAGGACATAGAACACTTGAACAGACCCATCACAGGAGATGAAATGGAAAAGGTCATAAAAAGAGTTACCCATAATAAAAGTCCTGGACCAGATGGCTTCACAGATGAATTCAACCAAACATGAAGAGACGATTTAGCACTCTTTCTACTTAAATTATTTAAAAAAACTGAAAAAGAAGGAACACTTCAAGAGTCATTCTATGAAGCAAGCATAACCCTAACACCAAAACCAGGCAAAGATATTACTAAGAAAGAAAACTACAGACCATTACCTCTCATAAATATACATGCAAAAATCCTTAACAAAATCCTAGCCAATAGAATCCAAAAGCACATTAAAAAAAACAAAAACAAAAACCACCATGACCAAGTGGGATTCGTAACAGGTATGCAAGGATAGTTCAACATAAGAAAAACAATCACCTTAATTCACTACATTAACAAAGTAAATAACAAGAATCATTAAGTATTAGTTTTATTACACACATTTATTGATCATCGAAGAATTGAACAGTGTATTACATGTAAGGCATTTGGATGGAAAAATACTACTGGAGTATTAAGTAGCTATTATTAATAATCTGACTTGATGCAGAAATTGTTAAAGTGCTGGTGGCCTAGTGGCAATAATCTGGGCTGTAATCCTAAAGCCACTGGTTCAAGGCCACCAGCTGCTCCATGGGAGGATAGGCAGTCACATCCAGTGGGATTAACTGTCTCTGGAAACCTACCAGAGAGTCAGGTATGGGTCAGTTCTGAGTCTATGTTACATAATAACATAATCACAAATGACGAAAACAGAAGCTCTGAAAATACTAACTTGCCTAAAGGCACAACTAACTAGCGTAGCGATATCAAAACTCTCTCCAGTCTTCTGATCCTGATCACATGTCCAGGGCTCCTTCTCTTTGACAACAATGCCTCCATTTTTATGGTTTAATGACTGAAAAATAAAGATGATGAATATGGGCTAAGGTAAGTTGAGGAGCAAAGGAAGATAGACTCGGAGGATTAAGAATGGATAGGATACTACTACAGAAATTAAAATTTTAGCCATTAAAACACACTTACCATTGCAGATTTAATTTATGTGATTAAATCACAAGAAATCCTCAGGCTATCAATGCTTGGCTAATTATATCAATTTTCCTTCTGAGATTTGCCCTGGTCCTTGGAAGCACCCTACTTAATAGCAAGACCTCTCTCCTTCTTGCACTAGATACTCTTAGCTATGCAGTTCTTCTGCTCAAAACTCATTGCCCTTGTGTCAGAAGTGACTCATAGCGGACCCCGCAGTGATTTTTAGAGGCTGTAAATCACATGTGAGCGGTTTGCCCATATTTCTCCGAAGAAGTTGCTGAAGACATACATAACAGCAAACAAAAGGAGAAGAAACTATATGGCCATGACTAAGGGCAGAAAAGGGAGCTCTGGTGGACTAGTGGGAGGAAGCTGCTCTGCAATCCTGAAGGCACACAGTTTGAGCTACTCCACAGGAGAAGGATGGGCAATTTCCTCCTGTGTGATTAACTGCCTCTGAAAACCTGCTGGACAGTCAGATATGGGTCGGTTCCGACTCTACAGTACACGACACCACCACCAAGTGCAGAAATAAGGAAATCAGAAATGCACTGCCTTATGCTGCCATGGCAAGTAAAATTCTGCTGAAGATAATTAAAAAATGGTGGTAGCAGTGCACTGGCAAGGAACTGTGAGATATTCAAGTTGGATTTGGAAGAGGATAAGGAGTAAGGAATACATTGTTGATGTCTGATAAATCTTGGCTAACAATGGGTAATACTAGAAAGATGTCTGCCTGCGTTTTATTTACTACGTAAAGGCACTCAACTTTGTAGATGATGATAAAGTATGGATAAAAGTACAAAGGACAGGAAATCGCAACATTTCACTGCGATCATGTTGAATCAGTGCACAAACCAGGAAGCAGTTTGTGTATTAGAAGGGGAGTTTATGTGGTTCAAAATAACAAAATGTACATATTAAGGTTGTAACATTTTACTACAATTATTTACTCTATATGCTGAACTGTAAGATGAATTTAACATCTCGTTAACAACCACATGAAGATGATGCCCAACTTTGCTTGCTGAAAGTGAAGATGGTATGAAACATTTACAGATGAAGGACAATGACAACAGTTTTTTATACGGATTAGTTCTCAACATAAAGAAAATAAAATGTCTCCCAACTGGACCAATAACAAGATTATGATATACTGCAAGGCAAATCTGCAGCAGAAGATAAATTCTGAGCAATTGAAAACAAAATATTCACTCTGACTATTCAGAAGCTCCTCAGGTACATGCAAAAGCTAGACAGAAACATAAAAAGACCAAAGAAGAACTGATGCCTTTGAATTATGGCATTGGTAAATATTGACTACATCACAGATTGCCAAAATAACATACAAAATCTGTCTTGGAATAAGGACAGAAACCACTGACCCTTAAAAGCAAGGAAGGTGAGACTGTCTCAAATACTTGGTAGATGTGACCAGGAATGACCTGTCCTCATCACAGAAGGACACCATGATTGGTTAAAGCAAGGATCAGTTAAAAAAAGAGGAGGATCCTCAAGGACTCACTGAGTGACTATAACAAAAGAGTGAAACACAGCAACTATTGTGGTAAATGGCAAGGGATGAACACTGGTTTCTTCTGTGATATATAAGGTCGCTATGGTATGCCTAATTCAGGCTATCATCTTTAATCATTTGCTTTGCATCTAAGAGCTGGACAATGAATAAGGATGACAGAAGAAGAATTGGTGTCTGTTAGTTGTGTTGGAGAAAGATTACTGAATATCCCATGGACCGTCAAAAGAACAGATATGGCTTGGAAAAAGTGTAGCCAGAGTGCTCTTTGAAGAAAAGGAAGGTGAAGCTTAGGAGAGGTTATTTCTTGGAAAGGGACATCATGCTTAGAAAGGTGGAGGGTCAGCAAAGCAGCAGAAGACCCTCACAGGATGGATAGGATGGCTCAGGATAGGACAGCGTTCAGATCTGTTGTTTATGGGGTTGCTATGAATCACACCCAACTAAGCAACAAGTTGGAAAGGAAGCTCTGGTGGTTGAGTCTATAAAAAAATTGTACAAATAGGAAGAAGCTGCATTGCAATTCCAAAGATACTGGTTCGAATCCACCAGCAACTTCCTCTTGTGCAATTAAATGCCTCTGAAAATTCACTGAAGGGTCAGCTTTGAGTCAGTTCTGACTTAACGGCACACAACTGCAACAAACCAAAGGCCACACATCTCTGGTAGTTCAAATCCACTAGTGATTTGGAAGAATAAAGATGGCCTATCTTATCTGTTGCCATTTACAAGCTTCAGACACACTCAATGCAGCATCAGTGTAAGTAAGAAGAGACTTGACAGCACCTAACAATAACATAAGTTGTTATGACTTTGTTTGCCTGCCCCTTCCTCCCTGGTCCCTAGAGAATTCAGACCTTAAAACCTTTGTGTGAAACACTGAGGTTCTTGTTGACCAAGTTTTAAAGCCATCCACCCCAACATCTACTGGATTTAGCGCAGTGTTTGCACACCACGTAATAACTAAGTATGGCTAACTTCTTTGAATCTAGGCAGCAGATATGACTGCGTTCCCACATTGGCTTGCTGTTGTCTATTGTCCTTTGTATGCAATTTTACCCAATTTTACAGACTTCTGTGTTCAGTCCTTGTCAGTTCTTCCTCTAGGAATTGGGACCTATTTTCCTTCTCATTAACTATTGACTGAACTCTGACATGGAATGGATTCCATAAAAATTGTTCTTCTAAGCTTCTAGTCTTCAGATATACATTGCTTATATTTTCTGTTGCCATACCTCATCTACCATACTAATGTCCCTGCATTTGGATGCCAGTTAAAGGAAATTCCATGTTTCTAAGAATTCTCTGTATAGTCTTCATTAATGGCCTCAGTAATGGTCAAGTAATTCCCTCTCCTTGTATATATGGCTCTGGGAGCCTAGTGGTAAGAAGCTGCACCACCAACCTGAAGGCACATGGTTTGAATTCTAAGTTGCTCTGAGGAAGAAAGATGGGTAATCTCGTCTCAAACATTTACAGGTTCAGGAAACCCACTGGAGGGTCAGCTATGAGTCATTACATAACAATAACATCAATACCAATATATTCCCCTAGGGAGCTCTGGTGGCTCAGTGGTAAGGAGTACTGCCAACTCAAATACATGCAGTTCAAATCCACAGGATGCTCCTCAGGAGAAAATGTGCAACATGAGTTGGTTCGGCCTCAAAAGGACATAACAACATACCACTTAAAGGAGCTCTGGTAGCCTAATCAGTAGGAAGTTGTGCTATCAACCCAAAGGCATGCAGTTTGAGGCCACAAATTTCTCCAGAGGAAAAGGACAGACAATGTCCTGCGTGCTCTATAGCCTCTGAAAACCCACTGGAGGGTCCGTTACTAGTCACTTCTGAGTTTGTTTGTTTGTTTATATAACATACTATGACAAGTTTGGAAGCAGAAGTGGCATCCACTTCCTAAATAACATGTCTCCGGAATCTTGATGAACTTTGATAAATGTTGATAGTTACAGAGAGGCTACAAGCCTTTTGTTCATAGGGTTGCTATGAGTTGTGCTATACTAGAAGGCAATTAATAACACAACATGCACACACACACATCTCACATATATCTATCCCATATATATATTTCTCTCTCATATATATATCATATATATCTATCATATATCTATCTATATATATATAATATCTATCTATCTATCTATCTATCTATCTATCTATCTATCTATCTCTCTATCTATCCATCCATCCACTCATACATACATATATATCTCCATCCCTCTATGAGTGGCATCCACTTCCTAAACAAATGCCCTTGGAAACTCTATGAAATTTGATAAAGGATGACAGTTATAGAAAGGCTTCAGGTCTTTTGTCCATAGGGTCGCTATGAGTCGTGCTCAACTCCATGACAATCAACAACAACAAAAACAACCTTCTATTAAAGGCTTAGAACATCTCTGCTTGGATTGTAACAATCACACACAGCTTTAGGTTTTTGGGAACTAGTTATTTTTATCTAGCTACTATACACAAAAATGTCCCACCAAGCAGATGGTGATGCTACTTAAGGGCTTAAGGTTGAAATTGTTAACGGCAGGAGTGCAGCATACTTTAGAAGTCAATCCCAGGCTACTAGAGAAAGCAACCTTCAACTTACCCTGAACTTTTTCTGAGAGCTAAAAAGACTTTTACATTTTTTCCCCCTTTGGGGATTCAGAGCATCTTGGTGGCAAAAGCATTTTCAGATGCTTCTCTTCTGCCTTTAATCTTCTAACGCTGGGCACAGAGGTCAGGTAGAACTTTCCTTGGACCAAGAGACAAAGAAAATACAGGGGCTATGGACTGAGATGCCGAGAACATGTGCTATCTCAGATCCTCAGGGCCTTCTGATTTCCTTATTTTCACTTCTTAAGGTAAAAGCAGAGATAAGGGGAGAAGTGCAAGGTACATAACACCAACAGCAACACAAACAGATGCACACTCTCCCTCTGTGGTTGCTCTATAATGTGCAGATTTTCCTCTGGTTCAGTGCTGGGGCTTTTTGTTGTTGTTGTTGTTATTGTTATTGGGTATATATTTTAAAATATCACTTAACATTCTTAAGTCACTTACTGTTTAAAACATTACTGTTTACCAGCAAATGCTAAAGAACAAAGCACACCAACCATTCTGAAAGCAATTTTTAAATCTGTCTTTCATTTATAAAAGAGCCAAACCCTCTTCTAATCACTCCAAAACACATTTCAACAGAACTATGCTTTCAGACAGTCTCCATTTGTCACTCCCTAGAGCCACAATTCTAAACACAATAAACCAACTGGGAGAATTTCAGGAAGGGTAATTTTAGATCAGTATCCTTTGATCATTGTTATTTTGGCTGCACAATTTGTGCACTTAGTAGACACTCAATAAATACTTGCTGAATTGACTCAAAATGAGTGGTTACCAGCTGCTAGAGGGCCCAAAGTGGATGCAATGAAGTTCGTCCTGACTGATTTACTCTCGCTGATATGGAAGTCATCACGCCTGTTAGCAACACTAATTATCCATCAGCTAAATGGAAAAGATATGATTGATCAGCTGCAAGGGATCAATACGTACATGTTTATTATTTTTTAAAAATCATTCTTAAGGGTTTGCCTTATAGGTGTAATTACAAGTGGTCTCTGAAATCACTGTGAATGAATGGAACAGCTGAAATGGACTTGGGAGGAAAAAAAATCTGTAAAGGATTAATGGTTAATGGTACATTTCTCCCACAAACACACAAGCGCACACACATGCACACACAAACCATGACATTGCCCTGACTCCATTCCCCCTCTCCAATACTCTGTGTGTGTGTGTGTTTGTGTGTGTGTGTGATGTGTGAAAGGTTAGTAGGGGAGAGGAGAAAGAATCATGTTAATTATCTAGTGTTGCTGTGCCACAAATGGTACACATAAGTGGCTTTAACAAAGAGAAATTTATTTCCTCACACTTTTGAGGCTAGAAGTCCAAATCCAGGTTGATAGCTTAGTCCACAGGGAACTGTTTTGCTACCCCAGAGGCCACACTTCTCTCACAGTTCAAATCCACCAGCAGAGCTGAGGGAGAAAGATGGGCAATCTCCATCCCTGTGACTGGTAGCCTCGGAAACCCAACAGAGGATCAGCTAAGAGTTGAACTGAGCTCTAGGAGAAGGCTTTCTCTCCCCGAGGGCTCTGAAGGAACAGATTTGTCTCTTGAGCTTCTGCTCCTGAGCTTAATTCATGTGGGCTTAGGATCTTCCATCCTCCACATCTGCTTACATGCTTCTTTAATTTCTTTTACACAGGTTTACTTAAGAAATGTTGTTGTTGTTGTTGTTGTTATGTGCCGTCGAGTCGCCTGCGACTCATAGCGACCCTACGTACAACAGCCCTAAACTCCGCTCTGTCCTGTGACAATCGCACTGTCTCTGACACTCCCATCCCAATTATCCCAGTCACTGAATCAATCCACCTCATAGAGGGCCTTCCTCTCCTGCGCTGTCCCTCCACCCTACCAAGCATGATGTCCCTCTCTAAGGACCGGTCTCTCCTCACAACATGTCCAAAGTGTGTTAGACGGAGCCTCAGAATCCTTGCCTCCAAGGAGACACCCGGTTTAACCCTTTCCAGGACAAATCTGTTTGTTTTCCTAGCAGTCCATGGTATTCTCAATACTCTTCTCCAGCACCACAGCTCAAAGGCATCAATTCTCCTTCTATCCTCCTTGGTCATTGTCCAAATCTCTGAATACACTACAATAATACGGTCTCAACAGCATAACCTATTCCCTAATAGGGTTATAACTACAAGTAAAGGGGTTAGGATTTACAACACAGGTTTGGGGAAAATAGCATTTTTTTTTGTTCTTTTTTAAAATTTTTTTAAATTATTTTGTGTGTGTACTGTCAAATCAGATCTGACTGGTACAGGAGATTGTTCCTCCTTCTCCAGCAGAGCATCTGGTGGATTTGAACCGTGCACCCCTAAGATTGCAGTACACCTTCTTGCCACTAGGCCACCAGAGCTCACCAAAGATAGCATTTTATTCACAACAAATGTGCAAAACGAAAGCCCTGGTTCCTCTCCCCTTTAACTGCCCTGTGGCTCACTTTCTGCTGTATTTTGCATCTATCCTTGTGAACCCCTGGGGCTCCCATTCTGCAGGGTCAGGGTTTGCCTGCTGAACCAAACAATGTTTGGTGCCTGTTTTGTGTAAGTCTTGCTTGGTTCCTATTTTCATAGGAGCTCTTAAAGAGGTCCACTGGGGTCAGGGCATCCTGACAGAATTCTATTTGATATAATATGGCATAAGCAGTGATTGTGGTTGCTTCTCCAGCACCAAGGACAGAGGCTCAACTGGCAGCCACCTAGGAGCATGATTAACAAAGAGGCAAACAAGTACTGCATCTCACGTGTGTCCCTTTCTTAAGCATTTTGATCCAATCCATCAACAGCTACTGCTGTTTCTCACAAGTACCTTCTCCTGGGTGCTGATTCTAAGCCATCTAGTGGCATAGCCTGCAGGAAGCTGGCTGTTAACCCAAAGGGATGCGCCTCAGGGGGCTGGACACTACCAGCAGCTCTGAGGGAGAACGATGAGCAGCCTCCTCTTGTGCAAACTGTTGTTGTGTACCATAGAGTCAGAACTGACCAATAGCTGGCCCTCAGACAGGTTTTCAGGGACAGTTAATCACACAGGAGGAGACTGGCCATCCTTCTCCCGCAGAGCATTCGTGCCCTTGAACTGCGTGCCTTACAGCCACCAAAAACTTGCTGGAGGGTAAGCCGTGAGTCATTTTCACCTCAATGGCACTCAGTGAGTGATTCTTGAACAATACTCTTTCTTCACACCCTATTTCTTCTCCTTGGTCTGTTCTCTCTATGGTGTCTCTGACCTGGGAAATTTTTTCACTGTCCAAGATCCCATCCTTTTAATGCATCTTCTCTTAAAGTCCCTCACGTAAAGTCTGTGCCTCTATCTCCCAGTCCACCCGTGTTTTCTGTCCCTACTCTTACGTTTCTATCTCTAATATATGGTGATAACTTTCTGAAGCACTGCAATCCTGAAGACAAGTGATTCAAGGCAACCATCTGCTCCATGGGAGAAAGGTAAGCAATGACCTCCCATGCGATTAACTGCCTCTGAAAACCTGCTGAGGGTCAGGTATGGGTTGGTTCTAACTCTACTTACACAACAGCTCTTTTGTAGCCTCCTGGTGACCTAGTAGGTAAGAGGTTGCACTGTCAACCAAACCACCAAGTATCTCAAATCCACCAGCTTCTCTGGGGGTTAAAGAGGAACAATCTCCTCCCTCGTAATTTACAGCTTCTGAAAGCCAACAGAAAGTTAGGAGTTGGCTCCCACTCAATGGCACATAAAAATGATTCTTTTTTTAAATTTTAAATAATTTTTTAATTAATTTTAATGAAATTTTACAGACTTTGGATTACCATTCATTCATTGTTTCACTTTCCTCCCTGCGTACCCTTCCCCCAGTTCACTCTTCTCTTTGAAAAGTAAAAGTTCCCCATTGTTTTACAATCCCTCCCCCAAGTCCACTCCACTATGCAACCTTTGAAAAACGATTCTTTTAAAAATTACATTTTACAGAGATTTTGGAACTCCAAAATCTCTGTAGATTTTCATTGAAAAAAATAAAGAAATAAAGAAATAAATTATAAAAATAAATAAAATCAAAGGAACCTTTAAACATTTTATCTACTTTAATAAGGAGGTAACAAATAACACTGAATGTTCTAAAAAAAAAGGTCTAGTGAAGGACTTCCTCAGCTAAGCATTAGACTGACAATGGAGGGAAAACTTGATTTAATTAAAAAAAAGAATTCTCTTTTGATTTGCTTCTCTTGATTCTAAATAAAGGCACAGGGAAGCTGGGTTTGGCTCTTCAGTTGTTTGAACTGCTGGCCTCCTGCTTTACCTCTGTTTACTTATAAAAAATTTACATTTTAATCATCTTTATCATTGTTTGATTCTTTGCTGACACATGAGTTTGTCAATGGCAAAAAAAGTCTATTTTTTTCTGTCTTTGAATTAAACACTTAACAGAATGTTACATACATAACGAGCACATTTAACAAGTATGTCTGATAGCAGAAAAAAAACCCAGTAAAAATAATAAATGAACAATGAGGGATAAACAAATAAATGACTGAACAGGTAAGTCCTATTTCTTGTCTTAAGAATTAGCATATCACCAACTGAAGAAACATCCATCACCATAAACAAGGAACACTCATGATGTCCAGACAATGATGTCCAGACAATGAACAAGGGCGGAAAGCTCTAACTCAGAACAGTCCATGACAGCGGAGCTCTGGTGGCACAGGACACAGGGTGGTGTGCAGCTAACTCAAAAAAGTACAGTTCAGTCTAGATCACATCATACTGTTGACCAGCCAAACAGTATTTATTTGCTCTGCTTTTAGGGAAAGCGAGATGGCATCAAACAGTCCTCCCCCTTTCTATGTGCAGCTTCAAATAAACACCAAGAAGGTACTTAAAGCATTCTCAATCTCCTTTTCTTTTGCATAAAATGCGGACAATCATATGCAATCTATAGTGGTATCTGAAACCACTATACCGTATTGGTTACCCACTGCGTACAATGGTTGGATGAGCTTCCAGATTGATTCATATTGGGAAGCAGGAGTGGGATCCACTTCCTAAACTAGTTGCATCTGGAAACTCTACAAACTCTCTTAAGAATGTACAGCAAAGATGTTAATCATCAAAAAAATTCAGGTCTTTTGTGAAAAGCTTACTCTAAATCATATTTGACGCAACAACACTTAACCACTGCTAAATGAGGCTAGTGCTATTATATCTTGGAGGAACACTCTTCCACTTTGTTCACCACTCTTTGTCAGTGTGCTTGCTATATGAGGTAATCTGAGTTTGTTGAGATGCTGAAGGTTGAGCCATGGGGATATCAAATACCAGCATGGTTTTCCAATGTGTACTGTATTTGGTGGAGCTCCCAGTTGTAAAACAGGTTGGAAAGCAAGAGTGGCATCCACGTCCTAAACCACATGCCTCTTGAAACTCTACGGACCTAGAGAAACAAAGATAGCTGAGGAATGACATTAGGTCTTTTGTTCACAGAGTCGCTATGAGTCAACCTCAACATGATGACAATCAACAACAACAACATAGTAGTATCTGAAGCATGTTATACACTATGTGTTAACTGCAAAGCACAAGAGTAAATGTGCATAGTCGTCCTTTCTCTCATGCTGTAGCGAATTCTGAAACTAAATTTCTTTAGTTTTTATATGGCAAAAGCTGTGATATTTTCTTGCTCCAGTGTACACAGAACGACATTTCCCAGACTAGTGCCATATTTAGCCCTGGTCCTTACCAACCATTTATCTTCTTCAATGCTTTTCCCTTCTCCCTGGCTGCAACAGAGGCCAGTCACAGGTTACCTAAGGAAACCATTTGTAGAAAAAGCTGCCTTCACCTTGGGGCGTTAAATAATATCCTATTTGCCTGTCTAGAATTATTAGATGAGCAAGAAATTAGCTCCTATTTTGTTTAAGTGATTATACAAATTTAGATCTGGTGATTATAGGAGCTGAGATTACTCTCACAAAACCCTACATTCCTTTAAGGTAAGATCTGCCACTCCGGATCAGTCACAGGGTATGACAAACAGTATATAATCACTGAGCACTTCTAAAAGACACACACACACACACACACACACACACACACACAACTATATCACTTAACAAGAGCCAGTGCTGAAAACATGCCCTTGAATTTGAATTCATGGACTTTTTCAAAATTGACTATAAAAACAGTGTTCAAAGTATTATAGTTCTTGGCTTTCCTGCTGTGTAATTCTTAGTACATATTGATTTTGAAGCCCAAATCTTTGCAATTCCCTGATAATGCTATTCCTCAGAATAATGAAACAGGAAGGTCCTCTACACCCACAATTGTACTAGTAGTGGAGGAGCTGTGATTTCCTTTAACCACAGGTATCTGGGGTTGCTCAGACCCTCATTAAAGTGCATGGGATGTTATTTAATCGTCAATGAATCTTTAACACTTTTTTCTCCTCTTTTGGAGACCCAGACAAGTCCCCTATAGTTACTGTGTATTGTGGTGTCATTTTTAGAATACTTCCCAGGATAATTATAAAAATTAACCCATCTGGTTTTTGCTGCCCCTCAAAGAAGAGAGTCAAGTGAAGTTCATGTCATGTTCCAAGGTGTGGCATCAGAGGGTCTACAAAGATTGAAAAGGCCTGTTTTAGTCTACATCCCCGGTGCCTGGAACCAAGACAGGTGCAGAACAACTCAGTAAACTTTTGCCGTACTGAACGCAACTTCAGGACAGGAACCTAAAGCCCACAGAAATAAATGTAGTGGCCCAAGACCACAGAACTAGTCAGTGGCAAAGCTGAAACCGGATCCTTGACCTTGCCCAGATAAATGAAATGCACTGCCATCGACAATGTAGTTTGCGAGAGTTTTGTATGGAGACAAATGTTAGTTCCTCACATCAACTGACAGGGTTATTGTTGTTGGGATGTGCCATCAAGTTGGAAATGACCCATAGCTGACCCTCCAGTGGGTTTTCAGAGGCATTTCGTCCCGAGGAGCAGATGGTGGATTTGAACCCTGTGCCTTTGGAATTGCAGTACAGCTTCTTACCATGAGGCCATCTAAGTAAAGCTAGATTTTTTAAAAAAGTCTTTTTTTTTCTTTATTCTTTTACTTCAGCAAAATGCAAGTAACTGCTATCGAGTCAGAAGTGACTCACTGCTTGATGTCCATTGGGTTTCCAAGAGTCTGTTTATCACACAGGAGACCAACTTTCTTCTCTTCTCAGGGAGTAGCAAGAGTAGCAAACTTTGGGTTAGCAATACAATTTCCTATAGACTACACTATCAAAACTCCTGCTCTATTATACAGACACTCCTTTAATAAGGCATAAAAAGAGCAAAAACAGATTACAGAATGAGCAATCATGAAAATGGTGCTGAGGGTACCCCCTCCAATAAAGTCTGTGTAAGAGTCATTCCAGCAAATCTTCCAAAAGTTTTCAATTTTTCAAACTCTAATAAGAATATATACTCTCTGTACTAGCTCTGATGGCCTAGTGATAAGAAGCTGTGCTGCCATCCTAAAGGCATATGGTTTGAGCTCACCAGCTGCTCTGTAGGAGATAGATGGTCTGCTTGTCCCATGTAATTTACAGCCTCTGAAAACGCACGGGAGCGTCAGCTATGGGTCAATTCTGACCTGAGAGTACACAACAACAATAATTGTAACAAGATTGTTTGTTATTATGATGTTGTACCCTGATGGTATTACGATTAAGGCATTGTGCTGAAATCCAAAAGATATCAATTTTAACTCACCAGCCCTTCCATGGGAGAAGGATGAGGCCATTTGCCTCAGTAAAGATTCCCAGCCTTGAACACCCTATGGAGCAGCTCTCCTCTGTAGGACTGTAGGGGTCAGAAGCGACTTGCTGGTACTGAGTTTGTTTCCTTCTGATTTACTATTGCAGAACAGGAGGACTACATCTAAGACTCATGCACCAGGCAACAGTGTGAGGAATTACTCTCAAGGAGACAAAAAGAGACATCATTCAAGAAGTGATTATATGCTGTTGCTGGGGGTGGAGGGAGCACAGCACAAGTAAGTAAATATCTAGGTGCAAGGGAGGTTGTGATTCGGAAAAAAAAAATGTATGTAACACACACTGTATAAAAATATAGTAGAATGAGTAGGAGGATCCAAGGAAGGGTGGGAGTGGGCCTTAATCATAGGGTCACACAATTTTTGGGTGGCAGGAGGGATGAGTAAAGGAAAAGGGAAGATCCAGTTTGAAAAAAGGTATATGAACATTTTAAGTTAACCAGTATAAATTTTTTTTTAAAACAATATATCATCCCCTTCATTTTCTCATTTCAGAACTTAAATTTAGTTTCAAAAGAAAGCAAATAATAAAAAGAATTATTATTATTCCGTTTATTTTCTTTATTGAAATAGCTATGTATGATTCTTTTTCTTACAAACAAAACCTATTACTAAATAGACTTATTCAATTTTTGACTCCTCAGTAAATGATTTAAAACTTTATATGTAATAATCTTAAGTAATCTTAACCATGATCTTCTAAGAAAGAGGTTTTTCTTAATCACTTTACAAATAAAAATACAGAAAACACACAGATTTGGCTAAAATGATACTGGTAGGTTTTTTCCAGTGACAAGAGTTAAACTGGAGTCCATGTAGAGTCACAGCCCACATTCATTTCAGTGTAGGAGGAGATGAGTATATGAGTGGTGTGTGTGATGGAGGCAACAATTTGTTGAAAGGATGAAATGTGAGATAATTGAATTTATAAAAATGAAAAATGTAAGTTTGCTTTAAAAGATGACTGTGAGATACCTGTATATCTAGATGTCCCTCTGAGTTACCTAGAAAACAAAAAGCTTCACGAAAATGAATGTTGTCTATTGAATATAGTTTAAATGGTCCACTAACTGTGTAAACATGATTTTTTTTAAATGTAAGATCTTGCTGCAAAAAGAAAAAAAATAATTATTCTGCTGTTGCTAGCTTACAGGGCCAGTTCTGAAAGCCCCATCATTACACCTCCTTGATGCCACTGTTAATCGTAAGTGTCCTCAAGAATGTACTGAAATGCTGAGATTGATGGAATATTTTGCAAGGATGTACACAGCTTCATCTGATACCCAGATGGCGCCTTTAGAGACCAACCTTTTCAAATTGTCTTGCCTGCCAGAGCTCAACGATTTTGCAAAAGAAGCATTTAAAGGTTTAGAGTTTTGTGCAGCCAATAACCTCAAGTACAGTGAAACAGCCAGTAAGAAGCTTAAACATACTCTTGAGGAGACAAAAAGAGACATCATTAGACAAGTACTTATAACTGCTGCCCCCTTGATTTTCTCATTTCAAGACTTTCATCAGCTCAGTTTCAACAGAAAGCAAAGGAGGGGGGGAAACCCCTTTTAACTTGCTTATTGAAATTGAAAGGAAGTTTTCTTTTCTTCCACCTTGTTGGTCCCTGAAATCCTTTTCTTCCAAGCCAAACCTGCTGGGAAAAGTATTCATTCTTTGTTGGACAACAATGACCTAGGAAAGGGAACAGGAAAAGCCTGAGACTTTTTATAGGATCAGACAGTTTGGTAGGAGGACATGATGTGTGGACAAAGGAGTACTAAAAGGAAATGACCTTTGTCACGCTGCCCCTTCTAGAATACAAGCCCTACAGGAGCTCAGGGACCACAGGCTCGTGAATTGATGCTGAGTCTCAGGCCAAGATGAAAGTAAAACACACCTTAGGCTGCCTTCCTGTTCCTCTAAATCCTCAAAGATAAAACCACAGCCATTGTTACCCCAAAATTAGTGAGTCAAAGACTTCTAAGAGCAGTTCTCTATAACTTAAAAGAGCAGATTTAATAATATGGGGAAATTCCATTTATATCTAACGCAAAGATACAGTCATTTGTCCTTCCTATATACTTAGAAAACCTTCAGTCATCCCTGTCTAAATATCAGTGCAAACCCGGCCCACAGCCCATAGTCTCTGGATTTGCCTCTGTGGCGAGGTGGATAAATCTTCTGCTGAGGTACAATCAGTCCCGTAATCTAAGTCTTGGATTAAGAACTCATTGCACTTTTCCCTAAAGGATTATAGATGAAGCAAGGGCTCTTACTTAATTTGATTCCATTGATAATAACAAATCTCATAACTATTTAATAATACCATTAAAATCGTGAAGAATCACATCAAAAAGTGTAGTCCATGAAAATGAAAAAAAAAAAATAGCTTCACTATCTTCTTTTAGAAGAATTCAACATACTCTCCTTTTAAAAAATGTTCATTCATTTATTTTCCCAACAATTAATACACATCTGCTATCTGCCACCACTTGGTGGATATCAGTGTGTTGTACTGTAGTGGCTTTTGTGTTGCTGCAATGCTGGAGCTTATGAACGAGTATTTCAAATGCCAGCCAGTCCCTTCATGATACAAAGGTTTCAGTGGAAGCTTCTGGATGAACAGGAAAGAAAGTCCTGGAGATCAACTTCTGAAAATTAGCTAAAACAAACCTTAACGATCACAACAGAATCCTGTCTGATATTGTGCTCTATGAAGAATCCCATAGGCTGAAAGGAGCGTAAAAGAGCTTTTTAGTCTTTAATTTTATAAAACTCATACACATTGTGCTTCATTCATGTGCACTGTGCTTCACACATTCCTTCATTGACATTGTGTTTCATACAATCACTCCCGTGCACTGTGCTTTATACAATTAACCACCATTGATCTATGCTTGCTATTCTCTCATCTTTTCAGGTTCCCACCAGATCCATGCCAATTTCTTCACCTCTTCCCTCTGCCCACTAAACTCTCATGATTCCTCTCATGTTCGTTCAGCCCACTTCCTCTTAGCCCCTTGGACTCTTATCGACATCTTACTAGCTATGGCTACACCAATGAATTTAAGCATATCAGCAATAGTGAGGCAAGGGCAATATTTCATTCTCTTGTTCCTGGGATTGCGTGAGGCACAGGTAAGTCAACAGAAATTACCACTATACCAAAGGCACACAGTTTGAATCCACCAGCTACTCCGTTGGCGAAAGATGGGAAATCTCTTCCTGTGTGATCTGAAACCACACAGGAGGGTCAGTTACACCTGGATGGTCCACAACACCACCAATGTATCAAACACAGTGTCAACAGATCGAGTTGGAGTGATGAGAAACATATCAACAACGAAAAAATAGTCTGTGACAAGTAATATATTAGATGTAAAATAAATAATAAAGATGTTTTGGGCACATAAAAGAAAGGCTCCCAACCCAAACAATGGAAATATTACAGGCAAAGTTTTCAGTGCTGACAGAGAGCTGGTTTCACTAAACAATCTATGAACAGCTGCGTATGGGTGAAGGGGAGTTACAAAATGGGGGAGACAGAAGGCAGATCAGGAAGGAATCTTAGAGACTGTGCTAAGGGGACTTGATGCTGACATGAAAAATCAGAAAGCAGCAAAGTGATGGAAGTTATTCTGGGTTTTAGATAGATGCTATCAGCCAGGGTAGAGCCAGGCAGATGAATGGGGTGAACTGAGTCTACAGGGGGAAAATGGCTGACAATCCAATGGGAATCCTTATCCTTTATTATACAAATGGAAAGGTAGCTATGTGAGGAGTGGGAGTTATGGGATCTGTGAGACCAGAAAAAACTCCGAGTTCGTGGAAAGGTACACTGGTGG
This sequence comes from Elephantulus edwardii, assembly GCF_000299155.1. Taxonomy (NCBI): domain Eukaryota; kingdom Metazoa; phylum Chordata; class Mammalia; order Macroscelidea; family Macroscelididae; genus Elephantulus; species Elephantulus edwardii. The sequence goes on from NW_006399755.1 coordinate 15,853,234, forward strand.
GAACTGATCTCCAGCCTGGAGTCAAGCAATCATTGTGGTAAGACAATCTCATATGTGTATGTACATGGGGGAGGGGTAAAAGGAGAAAAGCGGGGGGAGGGAAGGAGGGAAGGGGAGGGAGAGAGAGAGAGAGAGCAAGAGATAGATAGATATCAATCCAAAAGGGATCCTTTTCCTCTCTGGTGGTTCAAATCCACCAGTGGCTCCATGGGTGAAGGATGAGCAATCTTCTATCATGAGATCTGCAGGGAAGGAAACCCTATGAAGCGTCAGTGATAAGTCCACTCTGGCTCCAAGGCAATGAGAAAGAAGTCTTCAGGTCCTGACTCAGGAGTGCACAGCAGTAAATCGGACTCCAGCCATGGATCTAGGCCACATTCCCCAGCCTTGCTTTGTCAGTGATGTGAGGGATATTTTTTTCTTTCTCTCTAGTTTCCTGTGCCTAGCTTACAACTAATCAAAATGCAGTGAGAGACAGATGTGATGAGTCAAATCTCTCAAAGACTCCACAACAAGAACTGAAATCAATCTAATGAGGGTGGGGGTGGGAAGGGAGAGAGGGGTTCCAGGGATCCCAAAAAGATGGATTTGTGATGATGCACTCACAGGTCTGGTGTCATGAGGAAATGGACAAAAATCTCCTGAAACAATCACAAAATAAAACCTGCAAAGCACCCATGAGAAGCACTAAATGAGAAGAAGAAGAAAGCAGCATTCTATTTCTGCATTTCTTGATGTTGTTGGGTATTTATTTTTTACATGAAACTCTTCTTTGATGAAAAGCATATTCAAACCACCATCTTCTCCCCATGCATTACCACTTCTCTGATGAAAAATAATTGCTTTGAAGGAGGAAGGCTGCCATATTTGGATACCCTTAATCAGTGCATACCTGATAGGGCATTTATTAGGGATAAAACACTTCTTTTATCCCAATAGCTGCCTCAGCAGTTGTAGAGATGGGATGGGGGAGGGGAAAGAAAGCCTTTATCATTTGCTGATCTCTCTAGCAAATTGCCAATTTATGCATAGAATATTACAAATACTGCTGAATTATTTGAGCCTGGAATTAATTTAGAGAATCTTCTCCTCCTTTGAGTGCCCAGGGATTTGGCTTATCTTTATTTGCTGAAGGAACCATGTCACTGAAAGCAGTCCCGGGATTATTTCAAGTGAATGAATAATGAAATCGCCCTGCTCTCTAATGGTCTCGGAATTCCATGACTCTCTCAGTCCACGTTCTGGGGCTGGTCCATCCGCCGGGGTTCTCTGGCTGTCGGCAAAGCACACTGAGGCTCAGAAACAGGAGTATTGAAATTGTGCAATCAAGGTGAGTGAAGGAAACCCAATGTCACCAAAGGCTACCATATTTTTCCCATATGGTAATTTCATATAGGATATTAACCTGCACGGAGGTTGTGTGGTTTTGGAGGGGGGAACCCAAAACAAAAACATAATGTGCATGGTTTTTTGTGGAAAATAGTCTATTGAAGGTTGCCTTGGAAAATGGAATTAGAGGCAGAGACATTAGGGATGGAGAAAAATATAACAGTAGCCCCCCAGGTATGATCACTCCTTAAGAAACTAGATAACATCTAAGGGGAACAGAGGAGAGATCAAAGCAAACTCCAGACCAGAAACCAGACCAGACACCAAACCAGACAATGAATCCTGATAAGGCTCTGGGCCTGGTCACAAAAGCCCAAACTCAAGTTAATTAACAGCCTCAGATTCCAAGTAAAATATCATCTTCCCTAGTCCTCCCTAGAACCCCTATAAAAAGAGGCTGCCCTAAAACCAGTTTTACACCATTTCGACTCTCTCAGCATGCTGTGCAGCCAGGTCACTTGGTGTCCTTCTCAGAGCATGCAATAAAGGCCTGTTCATTTTGGGGGACCTATCTCTTTCTTTCTCTCTTGCCCTCAACACTTTTTCTATCTAACAAGGGTAACGAACAAAATAGTCAGTTATCGAAAACAGCTATTTTAAAGTAGTTTTTCACTACTGTAAAAATCTCTTAAGACATAAATATGGTGCAGGTAAGTGTAAGAAGTCCCCAGGTTATAAACAAGTTCCATACTTAAATCTGAGTTTAAGTCGAATGTGAATGTAAATCAAAACAGGTGTGATGACATCAGTTAGTCAACTGTTTCTCTCACTACCTAGTGTGTGGTGTACATTTCCACACACAAAAAAAAATATTAAAGATACACATCCAGATACACTATAACATCTTTAATAGTACTAACAGTAACAATGTCTTGATGAGCCTCAGAAAATAGAACCTGTTATTATGAATAGTTGTAGGTACATTGAATTTTAACACAGCAGATTTTACCAGGGCTGGTTTGTAAACTTAGGCTGTATATGTTACCTGGGGACTGTACACACACACACACACACACACACACACACACACACACACACAAGATAAGCTTCCTGACTTTATGTTGTTGCTGTTATTGTTAAGTGCTGTCGAGTTGAGCACGACTTACAAGTAACTCTGTTCTATCCTATGCCATCCTCACACTTCCTGGCATACAGGAGCCCATTGCAGCAGTCACTGTATCAATCCATCTGGTTGAGGGTTTTCTTTTCTTTCATTGACCTACCACCCTTTCCAGGATCATGTCCTTCTCCAAGGAATAGCACCTCCTAGCAATATGTCCAAAGTATTTGAGGCAAAGCCTCATCATTCTAGCCTCCAAAGAGCACTCTGGCTGTACCCTCTTTAAGACCTATCTGTCATTCTCTTGGCCATCCACGGGATGTTCAGTGCTCTTCTCTAACACCACAGCTCAAAGGTGCCAATTATTTTTCAGTCATCCTTATTCATTGTCCAGGTCTAGCATACATAGTTAGTAATCAGAAAGACCATGACCTGAATCAGACGCACTTTAGTCTTCAAACTGACATCACTATTTCTCGACAATTTGGAAAAGTCCCTAACTGCAATGCATCTCCTTATTTTCTGACTGCTGGTACCAAGGGTGTTAATTGTGGATCCAAGTAAGATGAAGCTGTTGACAGTTGCAATCTCCTCTCCCTCCATCATGACGCTGCCATCAGTCCAGTGGTAAGAATCTTTGTCTTCCTGACATTGCGATGTCAATCTTGACTTTGTAAACAAAGGAAAATTTAGAATTATAAAAAAATCCAAGAATATCAGTGTTTTTATACAAAGTTTCTATGTAACATATCTAGTTTATTAACACCCTACAGTACTTCACCCGAGCTCATAAGCTATGTAGCCAGTATTACTTATTTGCTCTTCTCTCACTAACTAATGAATATTTATTTTAGAAAATTTGAAAAAGATAATTGCAATGATGGGGGGGAGAATGCTTAATTTGCCAAAGTATACATATAGACATATACACTTGGTATAGCTAGGGCGTTCTGCTTCAATGCCTAATAGCCTCCCTACACACACCCCCAAAGTACAAACCTCCATTCTTCTTTTTCATTGAGATCATAATTATATTGCCAGTTCTTAAACATTTGAAAGAATTATGGCACGAAATATCTGATTTTATGGCCATGATCCAGAATACAGTGAGACGAGCTTTTTGACTTTGTTATAGGTTTTTCCTCCTCTTGTAGCTCCAACCGTCAAGAGTAGCTTGCAAAATAGGAGGTGCTCAATAAGAATTTCATGATCAAGTAAATGAAATAATATGAATGTATGATTGAATGATTTTGTCTTGAAAACTAGCAAATGTTCAGCTGTTCAATCACATTGCTTCACTAAGAAACTTCTATGTCAGAACTAGGTTTCATCATAGTAATTTATGGAGCTCATAGAATTTGATGAGAAAAGAAACCTGGCAGTGGAATTGGTTTAATTCATTTTGTTGCACAACATATATATATCATTTCCTGAGCTCCAACAACACATCTTCTCTAGCACAGTAACTAACATCTATCTCTGTTCTTCTATCTTCACAAAGAAAAGGTCAATTCTTACCCCCCACCCCCCGCAGGGTCTTCTAGACCTCTTCTCTGTGTCTACCAACTCAATCAGAATACTGAGCATCTCTCCTGGAAGCTTCTTCAGGACACTTCCTATAATTCTGTTGAACTGGCATTTTAAGGCATTAAAATAAACAGTTGTAAATATCTACTGATTAAACATTAAATCTAAGTTATTATAAAATTGCTGTGTTCAAGGGACTGCCATTTCCTGGCTATTCAGCTCTTTAGGTGCAATTTTGAAGCATTTTCCTTAATGTGCCATTTATGAAATGTATGTCTTAAATCAGCAGTGAAATGAAACCAGCATCATTAATTCTACAGAAATCAGGGAACTGCCACATGTATTATCCTACCCCATGCAATGTTAGCAGCATGTTGCTTCCCAAGCTGGATATTACAATGGCTTGATATTATCCCTTATTACTTTAAAGGCAACCTTACATTTTACATCCAAATTAATGGCTAATCTCAAAAGGCTTATTAGGTTTAATTACTTTTTGTTCCTGGATCCTCCCTTTCGCCCTGCACATTCTTGCCTTCAATGATGCTCACAAACTTGAGGTGTAATCAGAGATCGCAAATTAGTCGCTAAACCGTGGACGCTGATTAGAAGAGGCAGGATCTGGAAAATAGTCTCTGTCATTTCAAGAGCAAAGCCTCTCAAAGGTCCACAGGAAGGTCGTATTTCCTCCATTTAAAGAACTGGCCAAGGACAAAGCTGCTAGGTCCAGTTCGGCCCCTAAGAGGTCACTTGTTACACAGCACACTGTTCACTACTTCTAGTTTTCTTTTTCCATATTTATCCATTGAGCGGCAGCTGTGCCCCAGCCAAAGTTAACAGATATAAACATAGAGGAGGGAGAACAAGAAGGAGGGTTAGAGAGATCACCTCATTGCTATCCAATTGGATCTGACTCATAGTTGACCCCCGGCAGGTAAATCACACTGGAGACTGGCCATCCATAAAGCCCTGCCCTGGTCTGCAGCTCTCAGCTATGACTGATGTCTGTCTCTTCACTACCTGGCACTCAGTGTCTGGAGTCACAGGGCTGGTGGCGTAGACTCACTTTCTCTAGTACCTTGTCTCAGTTCTTCAAACAGCTTTGTAAGTTTTATATTCTTTATTTCTTTTCCCTCTTTTTACAATTTTATACTGGTCTGCTTACCAAGTTTGTATACATTGTGTTTCAAACAATTCTTCATTCACATTGTGCTTCATACAATCATTCCCATTCATTATGTTTTATAAAGTTAATCACCATTGCACCTTGCCCATCATTACCGTCTTTTCACACTTATTCTTCCTGTTTCCTTCCCCACCCTCCACCTCTACCCACCACCACCCCATGGTTTTGCCCCTAACCACCCACATCTGTTTCCACTCCTTCCTCCTTTGTGTTCCCATACCTGTTACAGTTTTATATTCTTGTCTCCTTTTTGATCATAAGCTGAATGTTTCTCAACAAGACACCAAGCTTGCCCTGCTCCAGAATGCCCAAGTCTTCACAGTCTCATTCAGATGCCCATGGCCACACTGAATCCCCTAAGAGTTAGCTGCCACTATTTTGTACTGGAGCAACCCTAGTCCCTGACCTACTCTGATTAATACAGGAATTACATCACTGACTTTAAAGTTTTACATTTCGGAATTATTTTTAGAAACTTGGGATACAGGCCTAATGTCGCATCTGAGTTTTCAGGTAAAAAGCCCTCTATTCTGGCAGTCAGATCTAAAATTGAGTGTCCTGTGATAACTCTCCTTCCGACATTCTGCTTTTTTCCCCAAGTTGAATTCATCTCCAATGATCCTCACTCTTTGACTTGCCCTTCAAGTTGGACCTTGGAGGCCTCTACCCTGCCTCTTGTAGACTAGCTGTCCAGGTCCCCCTTAACAGTGACTGCCACTTCCTATCCCCAGCAGGATACTCTGCCAAGTTACTGGGGAATTCTGGGTGCTGAATGAATTCTGAATGAATACTTCGCAGAAATCAGATTCTAAAATTAAAACCATGCTTCTGCAAAAATAAATAATGCACACAAAAACCACCACCAAAACCCTCTAATTCATTGCTGTCGAGTTGCAAATGACCAACAGATGACCCTCTAACAGGCTTTCAGAGACTGCAGAGAGCATAAAAGTTTACTCGTATTCCTCCCACGAAACAACTGGAAGATTCGAACCACCTATCCTTGAGTTGACAGCACAATTCCCTACCAAATAGGCCAGTCGAGCTCCCTAAAGTATGAAGACTATGTTTTTATGAGGCCACTGTGGATCATCTGCTGTACATGTTTTTCCTATACATATTTCTAATAACTCTAAGACAAGTTACCACAAAATGCTATGACCTAAAACACATAGATTTCCCCTCCTCACAGTTCTGGATTTAAGAAAGCCAAAACAGCTTGTTTGGGGTCAAATCAGAACCCACTTTCTGTTTTATAGAGTTTCTAGGGGCTATAGCATTTCTAGGCTTATGGCTGCATCATTCAATCTCTTTCCTCCTGAACATATCTCCTTCTCCTGTTAAAGTCTCAAATCTCTGTCTCCTTCATCTTGTAAGAACATCTGTGACTGCATTTAGCACCATCCCCATTATCTTCTCCTTCTAGGACCCTATGCCTGGTCCCATGTGCAACATTTGCAGCTTCTGGGGATCAGGGCATGTGCATTTTAGTTGTTGTTGCTATCATGTGCTGTCAAATCAGAACTGACTCATAGCTGACTGCCTCGTGGGATTTCAGAGGCAGTAAACTTCACAGGTGGGGACTGCCTATCTTTCTCCCATGGAGCGGCTGGTGGATTTAAACCACCATCTTCTAGGTTGGCAACGTAACTCTTCACCACTAAGCTGCATTTTAGAGTGGTTCATTATTTGTCTATCCACACTACTAAACAATGAATCTAGAAATCCTTTCATTGAAAGCACTGGATTTTCATTTCCCCCCCCACATTCTGAATATAAAAGGAATGCCCACAGAAAAGTAAGTTTTCAAGGTTTCTAGAACAAGTTGCCTATATTCCAGCCATCCATTTTCTCTTCTATTCTTGAGAGTAGTAGGGGAATGGGCATTAGAATACTCATTGAGGAATCTGAAGCTCAGAAGGAAACAGATTCTCAAGAGGCTCACACAGGGAAGGGGACAAAAGAGATCTGAACCAAGGGCGTAGATTTCTACGTGACCATGACTGCTTGTCTGCCTGATGACTGGTCAAGGGGTTCTTCTCTCCCTAGGAATTGCCCGTCTCTTTCCCAGAAATCAGAAGAGCACTTTCTCTTGCTTTCCAACCAGCCAGGCCTCGGGAGACATCCGTGTGTGCACGCTGTCCCTGGTCATCAGGGTCGTGCTGTTAGTCCTTCTCCTCTTCAAACACATTGGCATAATGATTTCAATGAGCCTGCCTCCCAAACTGCTTTCCTCATCCATAAACTGTGTTACTTTCTCCCTTTGTAATTATTCTACATTTTTGTACTTTGAACTACATTTACCATCTGCTAGCCCAATTACGCAAATGATCCAAATCCTTTTGAATCTGGTTAAATTGTGCGACAGGATTTGCTCGCTCCCTACTTCCAAAATCATCTGTGAACCTGGATGTGACACATGGAGTCACAAATAGATGGGAGTGGGAAGGTGGGAGGTGGGGGGTGGGGGACATGTGTCAGTGTGATGTCAGGCAGAGAATGGGAGGTGCTGGCTTGAGGAGGAGAGAAATGCTGTACCCACTCCCCTAGGAGCTGCAGAGCTAATTGTATCAACCTCCGAATATGCAGGTTCAGCACCTTTGATGTCTCATTTTCTCATGCTACAGAAAAAATGAATTCGACGACTAGCTTCCTTGGAAGATCTTTGTGAGGATTAATGAGATGGTTTTGATTAAGCACCTTGGAGAGAAACATTGCATAGATAACTGGCATCTGGATAAATGCTACACATTTAGCTGTTGTGAAAGAGATGCTAAAAATCACTCTTTGTGCCAACTGTCTACATTTTGGTCTCTCCTTTCCCTGTGCAGGGTCCTTTTTTGCACCCATGTTCCTGTCCGACCTTTTTTTTTTTTTAGTTCATTTATCATCCCATCAACAAAGTACATTTAAACACTAGCTGTAGGGAAAGAGAACACAGACGACCCTTGTCCTCAAAAGAATCACAGTTTGGATGTGATACAGACCTATAAAGAAGTGAATGAAATACAATGAGGTGTGAGCTGCAGGGAGCAAAGCAGAAGATGCTAGAAAAGCAGAGAGGATAGTTACCCAATCAGACCAGGGTGGACCAGTCAACAGACCTGATCCCAGAAAAAGAAGTACTTGACCCAAGGCTTAAGCAATAAGTAGGGACTGGATCTCAGAGGAGCAGAAGAACATTCTGGCTTAGGTAACAGCATGTGCAAAGCCATGAAGGAAGGGAGAGCCTGTAAGCCTGTAGCCTTGGAGGGCACCTGGTTCCTGGGAGCAAAGGTGGGTCAGAGCCAGAGGGAAATGCTACAAATCTCTCAGGTAAATGACAGACTGTGAAGATATTATGATTTTTAATTTATATGGATTACCTGGAAGGCAGCAATAAGACAAGTAACTGATTTTAAGAAGAATTCCTCTCCTCTACCGAATGCTGCAAATAATTTTCAGGACTCTGTTAGAGGAACCATATCCAATGATTATCAGAATCATAGGATAAACACCAAGTAGTCACACTATTTTAAGGGGTCTTCACAAATTTTAAACTGATTAGATTTTATTTTTAAGATCAACTTCTGTTATTTTATCATTTGTTAATATGTTGAATATACCAGCGACTGGCAAGAGGAAAAACAGGCCTTAGAGGAAGTGTAGCCAGTGCTCTTTAGAGGAAAAACCAGTGAAACTTTCTCTCACATAAGCCTAATCCCTGCCCATCCGTATCCCTCTACTCCCACCCCTTCCCATCTTGAGCCCTCAGAACTCAGGAACAGTGATTTTGGTAATACTACACTGGAAGACACTGGAGACATTAAGCTGAGCAAACTAACCCAGTCTCATAAGGAGAAATGCTGCACAAGATCATTAGTGTAAAACAGAAGGATAACAAATTGTTGTTAGGTGCCTTTCAGTCAAAGGCAACTCACAGTGACCCTATGCCCAATAGCTTGAAACTCTGCCCTACTGAGAGCCAATTTCACTGCCTCTGACACACCTGCTCTCAACACCCCAGTCACTGCTTTAATCCATCTCATCAGGTCTTCCTCTCTTGCACCATCCCTCCACCCTTCCAAGCAGAAGGTCCGGTCTCCCCAGGCAACATGTCCAAAGTATGTGAGATGGAGTGTCAAAATCCTTGCCTCCAAGGAGCAACTTGATTTCACCCTCTCCAGAACAGACTTGTTTGTTCTCTTGGCAGTCCATGGTATGTCCAATACTCTTCTCCAGCACCACACTCAAAGACATAAATTTTTTTTTTTCCTGTCATCTTTTTCCAGCTCTCTGATGCTTGGCAAGTAATTATAAAGACCATGACCTGGATCAGGCACACTTTAGTCTCCAGACTGACATCCCTGCTTTTTAGAACTCTAGTGAGGTCTCTGACAGCAGATTTTATATAAATGTCCAAAGAGGGAAGCAGAAGCAGGGGGAAGGACTGAGGATGGGACAGGGGGAAATCATAGGGTTGTAGAGTTTGGGTGGGTAGAAAGAGGCAGTGAAAGAATTAGGAAAGATTCAGTGGAGATCTGAAAATATGGGGTAATATTGGACACAGACCAATGGTGGTTAATTTTTTAAGACATAATGCTTGAGAATGATCATATGGAACACAATCTAAATGAAAGAATGTGTGAAACACAATGAATATGAATAAAACACAATGTATATGAATTTTGTAGTCAACCAATATAAAATAAAAATGAATGTTAAAAAATATTCCATTATAAATTTTTTTAAAAGGAGAGAATTTGCATGCTCCAGAAATTAAGGGTGGTGAAGCAGAAAGAAGTTGTGCTGCAATCCCAAAGGCATAGTTGGAATCCACCAGCTGCTCTGTGAGATAAGGATGGACAGTCTTCTCCTCTGTGATTTACAGACTCTGAAAACCCACTGGAGGGTCAGCTATCGGTTGGATCTGACTAGATTCACAACATCTACTCTAAAGGTTAGTAGTTCAAATCTACATAGCCATGTCATAGGAAAAAAAGGCCTGGGGATCTGCTCTCCAAAGACTAGATCCAAGAAACTGCTATGAAGCAGTTTTACTCTGTCCTATATGGTAGGTCATGAATGGGTATTTACTCAGTATGAAAATACTACCAGGACTTTCAGTCAGTGTCAGTGGGTGCATTCAAACTGCCAATCCTTTGGTTAGTATGTAAGCTCAAACCATTTATACTACCCAATGATTAGCTCTATGGATTTGGTTGTTTTTGTTTTTTGTGTTATTGTTGTTGCTGTGCCGTCAAGTGAGACACAACCCATAACTGACCCTCCGGTGGGTTTTCAGAGGCAGTAAATCATGCAGGAGAAGATTGTCCACCCTCCTCCCACATGATTATCACTATCATTCAATATATCTGTTCATATACTCGGCTAATTACTACATGATACTTGGGTAACAGTGCCACATAGCAGAGGCTGAGAGAGTATTAGCATAGGTCTCAAAAGTCTTCATCTTTTGACAATTCGTTTATGGAGAATGTTGCTTATTTCTGTTTTCCGTTCCCACTAATTGAATGTAAGCCCCATTTAAATAATGATTTGTATCTATTTTATTCACACATGTCTCCCAAGCACCCAGAATTAGTCATTTAAAGTAAGCACTGGTCTCAAAACCAGTCAGAACTATTTCCCTATGGGAAGCAAGACAGTAGGGAGGAAAGAACCGAGGCTGGAACCCTACCTGCCCAAAGCCCTACCTGTGGGCAGAGTGTTCCTTAGAAACACAGATGGCAGAACTTCGTCTCACACACTTTGGGCATGTTGTCAGGAAGGACCAGTAGCTGGAAAAAGACATCATGCAGGGAAAGGGAGAGGGTCATAAAAAGAATAAGAGCTCCAAGGAGATAGACTGACACAACGACTAACACAACGGGTGTGAGCATGAAGGAGCTCTTGAGAATGGCACAGGAGAGGGCAAGGTTCGGATATGCTGCTCACAAGGTCACTATGAGGCAGAGGAGACTCAGTGACACCGGACAACAACAAATAGCAGAGCCCTGCCTGAGGAGCCCTGGTGATACAGCAGTTAAATAAATCTGTCTGCTAACCAAAAGGTAGGGAGCTCGGGTGGCCTAGTGACAAGAAGCTGTGCTGCAATCCCAAAAGCATATGGTTCGAGACCAGCAGCAGCTCCACGGGAGGAGAATGGGCAATTTCCTCCTATGAGATTAACTGCCTCTGAAAACACACAGGAGGTCAGCTAATGGTACACAACCACCACCAAAGATCAGTGTTTAGAACACAGTAGCTTTTTTGTGGAAGAAAGAGGAAGCATTCTGCTTCATTAATTATTTGAAACTTTAGAAATCATATGGGGTAACTTGTATCCTGTCCTATAGACTCCCTATGAGTCAACTGAGAAAAAAAAAAAAAAGAAAGACTTTCCTAGTTCTGTCCAGTTTGTATAAAACATGAGGTGGTTAACACATAATTGTTGACTAGTGAGTGAGTGTATCAGTCTGGTGTGACCTTATATAAGTCACTTGGGCCTCCATAAACCTCAATTTTTTTACCTGTAAAATGGCAACAATAACACTTGCCTCACGGACTATAATGCAATATAAATAATAATAAGTGAATAGTAAAATCTACTTCTCTGAGCAAAAAAGTGTTGGAGCAATGTTATTATTGCTAATACATACAGAATGGCTGGTCACTGACAGGCAATCACTAATTCCTTCTTCCACCCAGTGTTTATTCACAGGCACCCACTGTGTCTGCAGCCCTGCCCTGGGCTCCCACGGGGGGTTTACTGATAAATACTGTAGGTGGAGAGGTCATCGGATGATTTCCAGTCAGTCAATAGAGGAAGGGGCTCTACAAAGAAATGAAATCTAGGAACGCTTTTCTGAGAGGGAGGAAAAGAAGCACCTCGTACGGGATGTGAAGCTATGCAATGTGTTAGACAAGTTATATCTATTACTAGCCCCAACTGTTCATGTCACAAGGATTTTCATTCTTCTTTCACCAGTGAGGAAACTGGGACTCAGATAACGAATTTATTCAAGATCATGCAGTTTGTTCTGTTTTTTCATTCACATTGGGTTTCATACAACCATTCCCATACATGTTGCTGTTGTTACGTGTCATCGAGTCGCTTGCAACTCACAGTGACCCTATGTACAACAGCCCTAAACCCTGCTCTATCCTGTACCAATCTCACTGCCTCTGACACACCTACTCCTATTACTCCAGACACTGAATCAATCCATCTTATCAAGGGTCTGCCTCTTTTGCTGTTTCTCCACCCTCCCAAGCATAATGTCCCTCTCCAAGGACTGGTGCCTCCTTGTAACATGTCCAAAGTGTGTCTTATAATAAAATTAATCACCATTGATTTATGCCCACCTGTCTTTTCAGATCCCCCTGGGTTTTCCCTAATTCCTTCACCCCCTCCCTATGTGAGAGAGCCACATCTGAATTGGGCTTGTCTGAGTGGGACCATATCAGATACAATCATTAGTTATCACAGAGAAGTTGTGTCTCTTCTAAAGGATTTACAGCAACAATGGGCTCCATGACTCAAAGCAGTGTGAGTCTGGACCTCAGCCTCTGGGGTCTAGTGTACTCCTCCAGATGCTGATGCCCTGCTGCAGATGTTTCTCCCCAGAGCCACCTATAAAGATGAAAAGTGAGCACCAAACCCACAAGCTGCCCATATCTGCAGGCTGGCCACCAAGCAGGGTAGGCACTACTAATTAGCTGGCAAGTCCCCAAAGGGATTTTCCCCCTCTTGGTGTTTTTTAGTCACATATCCTTTCAGCTCTTTTCCAGAGCTCTTGGTATGAAAGTTATTTGCATCTCTAAGAGCCTCATTTGCATCCAGTCACACTGCTGGACTAAGCTTCCTCTGTGTAGGTACTGAAACCTGAAACTCTAAGGTGCAGTGCCATCCAGAGCACTGCAGAGACACTTCCTCTGGGTATCATGGGCAGGAATACAACAGTCTCTCACCTCGGCTCCCAGTCAGATTAGAAGGGAGGAAGTCCCTTAGAAATGGTCCTCAATCCCGGAAACACAAGTCTTCCTTCAACAGTGCTAAATGAAGGTCCATGGCAGACAGAAGTTAAGCTGTAGCAGTGAGCATTCCATGAATTACACACGTGTGCTAGGTGTGTTCCAGGTGGATGCCAGGTGTGCTCCCTCCAATATGGATAATGAAAGGGCCTTTTCTCTGATGCAGTTCAGGGACTAGTGACGTTTCCTACTGGCATATATATCTCTTAACTTGCTAGCTCTGGTAGTTTAGTGGTAAGAACCTATGCTGCAATCCTGAAGGCATGCAGTTTGAATCCACTAGCTGCCCCCCCCCCCCCGCCCTGGGAAGAGAATGGCCAATCTCCTCCCCAATCTCTACGTGGGTGATTAACCGCCTCTGAAAACCTGCTGGAGGGTCAGCTATGGGTCCGTTCTGACTCAATGATACAGGACAACAGCAGCAGCCTAAGGCAATGCAACTAATCTTATTGTGAATCTAATCCCCCCCCCCAATCTCCCAATTCATGTTGGATTTTCCCTGGAACCTATAAAGATGACTTTTTTCGAAAGAGAGACTTTGGATATGTTATCTGTTAAGTTATCATGAAGTCATACCAAAGTATAGTGGGTTCTAATCTAATGTGAGTAATTCTTTAATAAAAGAGGAAAAGAGCAGCAGGTCAAAGAGAAGACAGTCAAGTGACTTAGCAATCAGGCTGTCCCTATCAGCCAAGGACTACACAGGGCTACTAGAGGTCAGGAGAGAAAAGACAAGATCTTTCCTTAGAGTCTTGGAGAGAATTGTTAATAAACTCTTGCTCTTATAAATCACTGCTTGTGGTATTTTGCTACAGTGATCATAGGAAACTAATACTCCAAACTGAGCCTTGGCTTCAGCATCTGTTGAGTGAAAAGACTTCATTCCCACCCCCCCACTGAATTGTTGCAGTAATTAAAAGAACTTATATATGTAAAATAAGTAGTGTAATGACCATATCATCAGTCATTACGAAGAATCACAGACCACAGTATTACTGGTAGTAGAGATAGTAGTAGTGGTGGTAGAAATAACACTGTTATACATACACTCGGGCTCTACAAGCAACTATGAGAAAAATTACATCTCAAAGGCAAAATTCCTAAGACAGCTGCTGTATTTTCAGAGTTAGAAGGAAAAAAGAACAGGACTGGTAGTAGGCTAGAGACCACTTACTAAGAGTCAGCTCTTATGTCAACAAAGTATATAATATTTATCTTTTTAAATATTCACAATAAACATACATTCAGAAGAAGTGAGGTCTCCAACTGCTTAGGTGACTTGGTCAAGGTCACAGCTCTCGGAGAGCGAAGTTCAGATTCAAGTTCACGTATACAAAACCCACACTCCACACCACAAGAGACAAACTGTAGGTCTCGGGAAGATAGATGCTCTCGCAGTTCTTGCATTACAGCCTGCATATATCATGCTGCGTTTAGCATTGGATATTAGAACCATCTTTTTTATGCTTCATTTCTAGTTCCCCAGCTAAACTGTGAGTTCTTTGATGGAAAATAGTTTCTCTTCTTTACCATTTGCCATGAAACTCGCGTCTACCATGTAGTTGTATATTGTAGAATTGGAACTGACTCATAGCTGACCCTCAGTGGGTTTTCAGAAGCAGTTATTGCACAAGACGGTTAAAGAGATGTATAACATAAATGGATATTGGATGTTATAGACTCAGAAAGTTTATATTTCTGCCTTTGTCCAGTACTTGACTGGCAGTACTAAAAAAGAAGATCTGCCTTGGAGGTAAGCTTGTTAAAAGTAAAATTAAAAAGTGGGTGCTTGGGTTTAGTCTAGGGGGAAGATTAAATTCCACCAAGCACTCTGACAAAATGTGGATTCAAATAGATTTGGAGACCTACCTTGGACTTCACATTTGAAAGAAAGGCAAGCAGGAACACACACACACACCCTCCCTCCCAGCCCTCTCCTCTGGTGGCCTAGTGGCAAGAAACTGCACTGCAATCCCGAAAGCACATGGCTTGAGGTCCCCATAAGCAATCTCCTCCTATACTGCAAGTAACTGCCTCTGAAAACCTGCCGGAGGGTCAGCTATAGGTTGGTTCCAACTTGATGGTAAACAACCACATAGAGAGAAGGAGAAAGAAAGACTGTTTTTTAAAACTGGAACACGTCGTTTGGCTCCCGAGGCAGGGTAAAGTTGGTGCCCATGAGGACCCACCTCAAGGACTTGACGTTAAAAAGAGCTGGTGAGTCTGCTTATTTGTAGTGATCACCTGGATCCTCTGTAATGGAAGTGGGAAGGATACAGTCATGAAGAGATAGGCAGAGCTTAGACGATTTCATGAACAGATAAATGGATAAAGGGTTGCTGGCTTAAGGATCAGAGACACATGAGGATCCCTGGCTTGCTGACTTGGCCCCATGTGAGGTCTAATGCTAAGTTAAGGTCCAGCTTGTTTGGAATGCAGGGAGAAAGGTGGACTCCTGAGTTTGCGGCTGATGTTCATTTGGACATAGCCACAAATGGCTGGGGATGGGTTGACCAGAATCCAACCAGATGAAGAGAGGATAATCCATGTAGTAAACTAGTGTTGACTGCTGCAACCTGATGGCTTACTCTGTACTGTGCAGTGCTTGTAGATACAGATGCTCAAAATTTTCAAAAGGAAGGAAAGATTCTTCAGCTAAAGGGACATGCTTGTTTTCTCAGATCAATAGTTTGATGGGCATAGGCAAATCAGAAATCAGCTATCTAAGATGAGACTTGATAGTATACCAATTGAAATATTTCAATAAACAGATGCTTCCCTGGATATACTCACCAAGTTGTGCCAAGAAATCTGGAGGACAACCACCAGGCCAAGTGACTGGAAGAGATCTGTATTTGTTCACATTCCAAATAAAGGTGATCTGACCGAGTGCAGAAATTATCGAACAGTATTATTGATATGACATGCAAGCAAGATTCTGCTGAAGATGATCCAAAAACAAATGCAAAATTATTTCAACGAAGAACTGCCTGACCTAAAGGCTTGGTGTAGAAGAGGCAGAGAGTACCAGAGGAATGTCTATCTGTGTTTCATTGACTATGCAAAGGCATTTGGCTGTGTGGATCACAACTGTGGCTAATTCTCAGAAGAACGGGAATCCCAGAACACTTGATTGTATTTATGTGAAACCAATACTTGTACCAGGAGGCAGTCTTCAGAACAGAGCAAAGAAACAGTGTGTGGTTCAAAATTGGGAAGGGTGTGCGCTAAGGATGTGTCCTATCTCCATATCTTTTCAATCTATATGTAGAACAGATTATCTGGGAGTCTGGGCTCTCTGAGGAGAAATGTGGTATCAGGTTTAAAGGTAGACTCATCAACAATATGCATTATGCAGATGATACAACCCTGGAAACTGAGGAGGACCTCAGTTTGTTGCAGAGGGTCAAGGACTGCAGCTTTCAAGATGGATTGAAACTCAGTAACAAGGAAACAAAGATTCTCACCACAGGGCCGAATGGCAACATCATGATAGATAGTGAAGAGACTGAGATTGCTCACAGCTTCAGTTTGGTTGACTCCACAATCAGCACTCTTGGCACCAGCAGCCAGGAAATGAAAGATGAATTTCATTGGGAAAGTCTGCTGTCAGAGACCTCTCCAAAGTACTGAAGAGCAATGTCAGTCTGGAGACTAAGGTGCACCTGATAAAGGTCGTGGTCTTTGTAATCACTTGCTATGCATCAGAGAGCTGGACAAGCATTCTGAAGCTTTGTCTGACATACTTTGGATAGTTCCAAGGAGGGACCAGTCCATGGAGAGGGACATCATGCTTGGGAGGGTGGAGGGACAATTCAGGAGAGGAAGACCCTCAATAAGATGTTTCAGTGACTGAGATAATGGGGCTAGGTGTATCAGGGACAATAAGATTGGAACAGGATAGAGCAAGGTTTAGGGCTGTTGTACATAAGGTTGCTATGAGTCACAGGCACATAACAAGATGAGACTATTAAGGCATGAGGCATGAAGTAGCTGGCTCACGTGTATTCACAAACATAGTTATTAGTAAGATGACTGTAAAGGCAAAGTTAATTCTTCAAATATGATGGAAAATGGTTTAAAAAAGCCATGGAGTGGTTTGTGGTGTCAAGGGTTCATTGTTCAAAATGACTTTCCTAGCCATTGAGTTTGACTTTGCCACATGGACGGGCAGGTACATGCGAAAGGCGTGTATTAGTCTATTCACAAGGGGACTACTCAGTCTTGTCATTAAATTGAGTGTAGTCAGTGGTAGAAATTGAGACTCTCACTACCAGCAGAGAAGCAGCAGAGAACGCTGAGTGTGTGTCCTTTGGGGCCAAAGATTCCTGCACCACTCACATCGGGACATACAGGATCAGCAGTTACCACAGCAGAGAAGCAGGGGGGTCCCCCATGAGACAGAGCTGATCTTGGGACCCCATGGACCCAGAGCTGGAAGCCTTCAACAAAATGGGACTACGAGAGTGTTCAAAGCCCTGCACGTGGATCCTAGACATGGAACATTTGTCTTGGGATCATTCCCGTGTGCACTACCCAGCCCCTGACTCCTTGTGCTTCATTTTGTCTTATAAAAGGTGAGATCAAGTCGAGTTTTACTCTCTGGAGGTTCTCTCTGATTCCCTCTGCCGTCTTCGCCTTACTATGTTTACTAATCACTTTCTCTCTCTCTTCCTGGTGCATATATGAATAGCTCAGCTGTCAATAGCAACAAGAATAGTTATCTTGGTAGTAAAAAAAGCAACAGCTTACTATGTGCAGTATTTTTTTCAGTTTCCAAGGAGTTTCACTGTGACCTCATTTGATCCTCCCAACCACTCTTAGAAAGAGAAACAGCAGCAGTTGCTGTTATTAATTTCATGTGGTAGATGGAGAAAGGGACTAGGCAAGAGGATGGCGCTGGCCAGAGGTCCTGAGGCTGCAGATGGCACAGTCATGATGGGACGCCAAGGCCTTTTGGGTGCACCCATGAGCTCACCTTCCCCTGGGGATCCCACCCAGGTGCCAGGACAACTGATTGGCTCCCAGTGCCTCATTCACCACCTCCCCAGCCCCTTTTCCATACTGTTGCTTCAGACACTGCTACCACCCGTGTTTCTCATTTTTATGCGCCCGTGATGTGCAGGATGTGCGTTCCTGTGTGGAAGCCTGTAAAATCTATTTATGGACCTAATTGTCAGTTTTCATGAGTGACAGACATACAGTGCTTTGACTACCCAGCCCTAATGTGTCTGTATCTGACATTTTAAATAGAACGCACCCTCCCCCTCCCTGTTCTTTTTAGGAAGTAATTTGAGATAGCAGGTATTTTTATATTCATATATCTTTAATTATATCTACACAACTGCCAGAGATTAATGATTTCCTCAATCTGGCTCGTCTTAAAGGAGAATTCGGAACACTCAAAAGCGCTCCAACGGATGCTGTCAGTAACAAAGACAAGGGGGTGTGGCTTTAGTCAAGTTTGAATTCTCACTGCAGATTAATTTTGCCTGACATTTCTATGAATTATTGAGAAAGCAGCCCTCATGTGGACAGCAAACACAAATAGATCTATGCATGTAAACCAATAACCAACTGCGAGACAGACGGGGAACAGGCTCTAGGTCTGACCATTCCTCTACTCCTGGAGAAATAAGTAACACCAGGTCCCAGGTGGCAGCCATGTATTTTGACCCTAATGGAAAATTTCACCTTTCCATGTAAACAAACTCAATCTAGAAGCTCGAGGTCAGAGAGGACTTAGAAAGCATTTAGTTCAGCTTTTGTGCTGGATGCCATAATTCCTGCTGCAAGAAAATCCATTTAACAAAGATTTACTCAATGTCTGTTGGATGTCAGGCATGGAGCTCGCCAGAGGCGTGTGCTAAGTGTGCGCGTGCACACACACACGCGCGCGCACACACACACACACACACACTATCTCTCGTCCCTCAGTTCCAGGAGCTTCAAACAGAGAAGGAAGGAGTTAAAAACAAACAAAAAAACCCAAAAAACAAAACAAAACAAAAAAAACCACACAAAAACAAATATAAAACCCCACAAGCAAAAAGTCCCCTTCATACAATGGGTGAAAGGCACTAGGGGAGACATGACTACTGCTATCAGAAAGAGGACAGGCAGGAAATAGTGCAGTCCTGTTAACTGGGTATGTTATGTTATAGCTTTGAGCAAGTTACTGAATTTGAATTTCTCTGAGCTTGTCTTTCTTCCACGGTAAAATGGGATTAAGAACATTATTCCCTTCACAAACATCAAATGGCATCTGTCTCTTTTCCACCATTCCCTACATGAACCCTCAATTCTCTCACTACTCCTCCTAAAAAGAATTTCTTGGACCTCAATACATGAAGCATCTTAGGTGGAGTATGTATTTCCTCTGTGTGTTTGATAAAATCCTAATCGGCTTTCACAAACGAGTTTAAATGCATTTTTCTACAAGAATTCTTCTCCAACCTCCCAGTGTTATTATTTTTTTGACCCCCAGAAAATACCTCTATTTATACTATCACTTATCAATCAGTTTGCTGTACTGTAGTTTGTTGTATGTTGTGCTGATCTTGGAAGCTCTATCACTGGTATTTCAAGTATCAGCAGGGTCAACCATGTGGGATAAGCTTGTGCTAAGTCACGAGACTAAGACAAACTAAGAAGAAAGGCCTTAAGATGTGCTTCTGAAAATTGGCCAATGCAAACCCAATGGATGGCAACAGATCAGTGCTGGATTCACTTGTTATGGAAATATCAGTGGGAAAGACCACTCATTGGAGGAAGACATCCTGTTTGGTAAAGCAGAGGCCCAGCAAGAATGAGAGACCTACCTGATGAGATGGAGAGCACCTGGATGACAGGGCAGACAGTGCAAGACTAAATAAGCAACATTTCATTGCACATAAAGTGACCACGAGTCAGAGTCAACCAGTGACAATACAACAGTCTGCTACCCCAGTTTCCTTGTCTATTCACCCAATCTTGGCTCATGTCTAAGAAATTCGTGGGATTTTACACATCATCCTTGTAGCTAGTGACTGGGCTATGGAACAGAGATAGTCATAAAACGTTGTTAAATGAACAAATGGATGTTGTTGTTGTTATGTGCCATTGAGTCATTTGCGACTCATAGCGACCCTATGTACAACAGCCCTAAACCCTGCTCTATCCCGTGCCAATCTCATTGCCTCTGACACACCCATCCCGATTACCCCAGTCACTGAATCAATCCACCTCACAGAGGGTCTTCCCCTCCTGTGCTGTCCCTCTACTCTACCCAGCATGATGTCCCTCTCTAAAGACCTGTCTCTCCTTAGAACATGTCCAAAGTATGTCAGGCGAAGCCCCAGAATCCTTGCCTCCAAGGAGCAGCCTGGTTTAACCCTCTCTCCGATGAATCTGTTTGTTTTCCTGGCAGTCCATGGTACATTCAATACTCTTCTCCAGCACCACAGCTCAAAGACGTCAATTCTCCTTCTATCCTGCCTAGTCATTGTCCAACTCTCTGATGCATAACAAGTGATTGCAAAAACCATGGCCTGTATCAGGCGCACCTTAGTCTCCAGAGAGACACTGTTGCTCTTGAGTACTTTAGAGAGGTCCCTAACCGCAGACTTTCCCATCGCAATACATTTTTTTATTTCCTGGCTACTGGTGCCAAGAGTGTTGACTGTGGAGCCGAGCAAACTGAAGCTGTGAACACTCTCAATCTCTTCGCCATCCATCCTGATGCTACCAATTGGTCCAGGTGAGAATCTTTGTCTTCTTGACATTGAGCCTCAGTCCATCCTGAAGGCTGCAGTCCTTGACCCTCTGCAGTAAGTGCATGAGGTCCTCCTCAGTTTCAGCGAACAAAGTTGTGTCATCTGCATAATGCAGATTGATAGTGAATGAACAAATACATGATGACCGCAGTATGACAAAAAGGAGCTCTGGCAGTGCAGCAATTAGGTTGTTCTCTGAGGCCACAGAAAGCCAGGTGATTCGAACAAACTCAGTGTTCTCTGCAAGAGAAAGGCCTTGTGGTGTCCTGTTATAATGTTAACAGCCTAAAAAACTCTATTCTGTCACACAGGGCTGTTCTGGGTTGAGAAACCACAGAATGTACCCAACAGCAATATAACTGAAAGTGCACTGGAAGTGATTCTCTATTTACAGCGACCCGGTGGCATCACCCGTGAGGACTTGTGCTGTTAACCCAAATGTGAACTGCCCCTCTGGCTGTTCAAATCCATCAGGAGCTTCCCAGAGAAAAATGAACCCTCTCCTCCAGTGTAATTTATAGCTTCTGAAAACCTACTCTAGGGTGAGCTATGCGTAGTTCCATATCAACAGCAATGAATGAATGAATCTTTACTTAACTAGCTTACTATGTCCCAAACACATAGTTGCCAAATATAAAATATATAAAATCTACATGATTTCTTCTAAGAGATTTGTTGCATGGATATCAATCTATAAGATCTGATATCAGTTGTAGAAAAACATTAGTCTTTTGTTAGTGTACTAGGCTGAATGGCAGCTCCAAAGGGAGGTATCCAAATTGTAATTTTCTAGATACTCTGATCCTAATCCCTAGGCAACTAAAAACAATAGTTATTTAGCAGCAAAGATGGATTTCAGAACAGAGCTTTGTGATTTCAAACTCACAGACTTTGAGAGTTTCAAGATGTCACTGACATCCAATGGACAACCTCCAGAGGGTGGCTGGGAGGAGAAGAGAGTGAGCGTGGATAGATTCTGACCCTGCACTGGAAGAGATGAAAGAAAGAACTATCTAAAAGGAATATATGATTAGGCATTATACATATGACAACATCCCAGAGTAAGAAGTATGTTATTGCAAAGAGGACTGGGGTGGGGGGGAGGTAGATAATTGTGCAACGATGAATGAATGTTTAAAAAAAGTGAACTAGAGAGGGGGAAAGAAGAAAGGGAAGAGGGGGTAAGAAGTACAACAGTGAGAATCTAACTTCTCTGTAAATGTTCATTAAAATCACAATTAAAATAATATTTTTTTTTTTTAAAAACAGCTCTAGGGTCCTCATGAGTTTCTGGCAGACATGTCCAGGTGCCACCACTTGCAGATTCCCATTTATCAGGTTAGGGGAAGAGTCATGTTGTTGTTTTTGTTAGGTCCTGTCTAGTCAACTACAATACACAGCGACTTTATGATCAACAGATTGAAACTCTGCCCTATCATGAACTTCCTCATGATTTCGACTGTGTCAAACTATCTTGTTGAACATCTTCTTCTTTTGGTGTTGGCCCTTTGCTTTTCCCAGAGTAACATCTTTTTCTAAGGACCAGCACTTCCTGACAACATGCCCAGAGTCTGTGAGGCCATCCTTGCCTCTCCTTGTACTTCTTCCGAGTCAGCCATCTGGGATATTTAACCAACTCTCCAGGTAGTTGTGCTACATAGTTAACAAGCCCGGCACCATTGGAAACCTATGGCTTTCAATCGTTACAGTTATTTCAGTGAATGCTAACTCCAAAATATATACTATGCAACCAAAACAGGAAAAGTAGGAGAATGACCCAAGTCTTAATCAAAATGTAGCTCTCTGTCATCTCCACAAGCATCCCAAGTTCTTCACACTTTGGAGTCAGAACGGCTGGGAAAGTGAGTATAAGAGCCATTCCACCTCCCCAGAGAGTTTAATAAATAATTTCTAATTCTGGGGAGCTGAAATAAATATTTAATATTTGAAGCCTAAGGGAGCTCTGGTGGCCTCGTGGCAAGGAGGTGTGCTGCAATCCTGAAGGCACCCTGTTCAAGGCCACCAGCTGCTCTGAGGGAGATGGATAGGCAATTTCCTCTCATGAGATCGTCTACCTCTGAAAACATGCTGGAGGGTCAGCTATGGGTCGGTTCCGACTTGACAGTACACAACAACAATTTGATACCTAATCTACACATATTTACATGGAAGGATTCTTCCATGTCCAACAAGCTCACTTAAGGCTTTACACGTTTAGTATGACTAACAGAATTATACACTTCCCCACCTGAAAGCAGGCAAGCACTAGACATTTCTTACAGGGTTCTGAATCAGAGAAGGGTTTGGGGTGCACATGAGGTGTGACCACAGCAACTGAGAACTGGTAAGGGACCTAGTTTGGACATTTAGTTTGGAGGAGAAGAAGAGACATGACCCAACAGACAAACAAGCAAGCAAACCAAACACTCTAATAATGATCCTGCCATAGATAACCTCCCAATGCTCAGGTGGCATTTTGTTTGTTAACTTAATGGCAAGTAACACTTAAAATGAGCTGCCAATTTAAAATACTGCTGTCACTCTACTACAAAAGGCAGAGAAATCTCTTCGAATCAGTCCTGTGGAAATCTTGGAAAGATGCTGACAGTCTCTCAATTGATCCCATACATCTAGTCAGTAAACTTTATGAAGCATGCTGCTAGAAAATAAAGAGACTAGATTCCTTCCTTAAAGATCCTCCTCTCTTCCTAAATGGCTTGTGATAAAATAATATGGGTTGAATTGGCAAATACACGCGCGCACACACACACTTCTCATAAAAAAAGATTAAAAAGCTATCATTTATTAAATATCTATATATACCAAGCCTGTTGCTGCCTTTTTCACCCAAAGAAGGTGTGCTGGTTGCACAGTGAGCAAAGCATTGGGCTCCTAAAACAGAAAGGTCAACAGTCTGAAACCATCAGCTTGCCACACAGGACAAATGCAAGGCAGGCAATCTGCTCCCTTAAAGATCCAGAGCCTCAGAAACCCCAGAAACCTGAGAAACAGGGCAGCTCCATTTGTCATGTAAAGCAGCTGAGTCAATAAAGAATTGACTCAATATAATGGCGCTTTCCTCTTTGGTTTTGTTTCTAGAAAACTTCTGACTCTAAAATTCCCATTTCCTAACTGACATAACTGAGGCACCGCTAGGTGAGCAGGCAGCCCAAAGCTGTATTTCTGGTAGATCTTGAAGGCAAGTTTCAAACAGAGAGGAACAGTAAGGGCCAGTCAGGCAAACAGAAAACTAGGCAAAACCCTTCAAGGGGGTTGGAGAGAGTGGAAATGCTAGGACAAAACCAAGTAACAAAAGGGTTATTAAAAAAAAAAATTCCTTGCCCAAGATCCTGTAATTAAACAGACCAAAGGAGACACTATTGAGAGCACCCAGGAGGAGGGTTTTCTGAAGTGGCTACAACTGTGGCAGCCTCAGTGAGAAGAGCCATAGACGCTGGATCCATGGAGGATATGTAGCTGCTTCCAGTGCCACAACCAGAATAGACTGAGGACAAGTCCCGAGACTTCTCTCTTATCGGTGCGTCTCCTAAGTTTGGCCCAAAGTCCGTAGTCAGGAGACAGTAAAACAATAAAGTCTACAAGTGTTAGCTCCCTGGGACACACAGCACACTACTTCATAGTTAAGTGGAGAATGAATCTGTGAGCAAACAGGCAAGCCGTCAGCACTCAGGTCTGCTTATCCCTTTGACCTTGCTCCTTCTGACTGAGGAACTCAAGGCCATCTGAAGAACTTCGACCCTGTCTAGAAGATGTCATCTGCTTAGAATGTGACCTCCAACAAGTCTCAGTCATCCTAAGCCTCTGTTTCCTTAAGTCTGTACTAGTTCCTAAGGAATGTCATAAAATGTAGCACAAACTAACCCTAACCCTGGCTTAAAACAAAATAAATGTATATTCCCAAAGCTCTGCAGGCTTAGAAGTCTGAAACAAAAGTGTTAGCAAAGTCAAGCTTGTTCTAAAAGCTTTTGGGAGGACCTGCCCTTGCTCCTTCCAGCTTCTAGCAGACCCAAGTGCTTCTTGTCTTCTACATGCATCCCTCCAACCTCTTTCCCTTTGTCTTCACATGGCATTTCCCCCTGTCTTTCTCTCCTCCTCTCCATCTCTTAGAACTCCATCTTATGACTCCATCCAGTCACTGGACTAGACCCACTCTTTTTACCCAGTATTTTCTCATGTTAACTAACGGCATATGCAAAGATATTATTTCCAAATAAGGTCATATTCACAGGCTCCAGGGGCTAGAATTTGAACATGTACTATTTTCTAGGGGGAAGAGGCACAAATGAACCCTAACAAACAGTGACCTGGAGTTGTTGTCCTCTGCCCTGCCCACTCACAGAGCCGACACCAGGGTCAGTGGCCTGTGAAACTCTACAACGGCAGAAGGTAGGATTAGTCCAGGTGTGATTCCACTTAGTTTGAACCACATAGACAGGTTTTCTTTGACTTAGTAAGATGGCATATCCACACAGATGCCCCTCCTCAGCAACTTTTCTTTCAGAACATCCCTCTTAACCTCTCACCCTGAACTGTTCCTTGCCTCGATCCCAGCTACCCTGTTTAGTCCCTTCATTTTCAAGGGTATTTTTGTGGGACCTGGGCAGCCCCGAGGACTTATCATTAGGAAGGGACTGGCTGAGGGCGAGAGGTAGGTGAGTGATGGACTGAGGTTGTTGCCGGGTAATCCTCTGTAAATCATGTATGGCCAAAGGTAGCAGACAATCATTTCTTGTGACTGAGACAAGATCAAAGGATTAGGGGGCTGGGGGAAGCAGGTAAAGAATGGTTAGTGTTGGGCTATGAGAATGAAGACAGTCAAGTGTGCTATAAAGGATAGCCTGCCAGGCGAAAATCTGACAGTGCAGCCGAGGGCCCCTTCAGAAGCCCACTTTCTCTCAGACAAAGGGAAGCCAGGAGCACTGACGACTGTGTATGAGAGTGGCTGCCACAGCTCAGGGCTATGAACAAGCCCTTCTCCAAACCAGCAGCTCTGCTCTTGCTCCCCACTCCAGGGAGCCCTCAAATCCTCCATCCATTAACAGTGATGGCATCGTCCACCGATGAGAACCGAGCCCACGCCAGTTCACAGTCGCTCAGTATCCCACCTGACACTATTCCAAGAAGGACCTTATAGAGCATACAGACTTCACACTTCCATATAAGGACCCCATAGCACACACAGAGACATTTTCATTTCATAAATGAAGAAACTGAGATGTTGGTACCAAGCAATTTATTTGAAGTTACTATGCAAATAATGAAAGTTGCTAAGAACAATCAAAATAATTTGCGGCATATTTTCTTTTTTTAAACAATTTATTCTTTAATTAATTTTAATGGAAGTTTACAGAGACTTAGGGTTTCCAGTCAATCATCGTTGCATTTTTTTCTCCCTTCCCACCTCCTTGCCCCCCCAATTTACTCTTCTCCTTGAAAAGTAAAACAAAAACTCTTTCATTGTTATGCACTCCCCCCCCCCAAGTCCACCCCACTGTGCAGCCTTCATTCTGGACTCCTGTCATAACAATAATACCCAATCATATATCCCTTTTAAAAAGTTCTCTCCCTCATCTATTTCAATGCAGTATACATCATTCATCCCCTCCTTCTCTGTCTTCCCTCAATCCCGATGTCAGATCCATTTTACAACAATGGCCCTATGCAATATTTGTCCTTTTGTGACTAAGATATCTCATTCACGTGGCATATTTTTCTACATGCTCATGCTACATGAAGCCCTTGACAATTACACTCAGAGCCATGAGGTAAATCAGCCCTCTCTCTCAATAAAGGAGGAAAAAAGGCACAGAATCTGAGACAAGTGAAGTACTCTGTCCATGAGATCAAATTTCAAAGCCAGGTCTCATTACTGCTATAAAGGCTCTCTTTCTTGCTCAAGTTGGCTTTTTCACTCTTTCTCTCTCTCAAAAATGCCATCAAGTTCTCTCTCTCAGTGCCATCATAGCTGACTCTCCGACAGGTTTTGAAGGCTATAAATCACGTGGGACAGCTTGCCCATATTTTTCCTGAGTTGTTGCTGGTGGATTGAAACCTCCAGAGAGACATGGGTTAGCAACGTAATTCCCTACAGACTATGCCACCAGTGCTCCCAAAGTTCTTAACTACTGCTCATCTTTTCATTCATTCATTCATTCAGCAAATATTTATTAGTTCCTACTGAGCATGAGGCACTGTGGGAGGTGCTGGGAACTGCAATAAACACGGGCGGTGCTCTTGTAGAGTTGACATTATTGTGTGTGTCACTATAATGTGATTCATAGTACTGTTAGTTACAATAATATGCAGGAAGCTGTACAAGATACATTAGCTTTAATAGGCCAGGTCTGATTCATGTACAGAATTCTTGGGTGACACAAACATTGACATATTCAGCTGCTAACCTAAAGGTTGGTGGTTCAAGTACAGCTGGAGGCACCTTATGGGAAAGGCCTGATGATCTACTTCTGAAAACTTGGGCACTGAAATATCCATGGGTCACAATCAAACAGTCATGTCTGGGGTCACCAGGAGGCAGAATCTACTCAAAGGCAACTCATCTGGTGTATTCTGGTTCAGGCAGGAATGAGGAGGAGGAGGAGGAGTAGGTATTCAGTCCTCTAAATACTTACCCTGGACTATCTTCAGGTCACTCAGCCAAAGCAAACCGATTGTTGGAGAAAATCTAAACTGAAAATGCCCCTGTAAGCCTTTCGCCACAAAGGTTAAAGCTGCTACTGCCCTGTTGGCTTAATCAGCTCAGAAGATGCAGGTGAAAGTGCTGAGTGAACAGGTGCCAGCTCAGCTCATTAAGTCCCCAAAGTTTTCATCTTTCCCAGACTAATTGGCATTAATGCGTGGGGTGCTGGATGGCTATTAAGTGGGTAACGGCAGCAGGCTCTTTAAGATTCAAAATCTCAAAGAGTTTGGAATCAAAGGCACAGAATATGACTGTACATGAGAGGCTCTGCTTCCGTCTGATCAGTGTTTAGAACGCCTTGGCGCTGGTGCTGATGGCTGTGGTGGTGGCAGTGGCTCTGTATGTGTGTGCGTGGGGGGGGTAGGGGACAGCCATTTGTTGGAAGACACCTGTATCATCTTGCCAATGGGAAGCACTTCTCATTCTGTAGTACAATTATCAGGCTGTCTCCCTGACAATGCTCAGTTCCATCAACACGGACGGAGCACACACTCTGTGGCAGGCACCGCGCTACAGGCTGGTTTATAGGTGGAACTGGACTCCCATCCTTGGCCTCAAGAAGCACAGCTTGGCCTAGCAATTCAAGTGGGCAAGAGCAAAGTGAGGGGCACTGTGAGAACAACTAACAGAGGCAAGCGCAAGGAACAAAGTATCACAGTGACCCCATGTGAGAGTATACTAAACTGTAATATTTTAAAAAATAATTTTTGTCTTTATAGTTTATATCATTAATTGTTATTCCTGGTCTTGGAGAAGAGTAGTGAATGTTCCACAGACTGGCAAAGGAACAAATACGCCTTCGAGAAAGTGCAGCCAGAATGCCTGTAGAAGGCAACGCTGACAAAGCTTCATCTATCTCACATACTTTGGGCTGGCTGCTAGAAGAGGCTACTTCTTGGAGAGTGACATCATGCTTGGAAAAATGGAAGATCAGCCAAGGAGAAGACGACCCTTCATGGGATAAATTGGCACAATTTCTGCAGCAATGGGCTCAAGTGTGCCAGAGGTGATGAGGAGGATACAAGATAGGACAGGGTCCAGATCTGTTGTTCACAGGGTCACTAAGAATTGTACTTGACTGGGGTAATGGGGACAGTAAGACTGGCAAGGGTTTAGGCCTGTTGCGCATAGGGCTGCTCTGAGTCACAGGCGACTCGACAACACATAACAACAACAACAACATATGGCACCTAACAACAATAACAATGAAATAAATTACAACGTCTCCTCAAATTGTGCACTGCCATTCTCCTCATCCAACTCATCTATCCATCAAGCTTTGCGCGCTGCTCCTTCCCTTCCCGTCTCTTCCACCTTTCCAAGATTGAATCTTTACTGGAGCAGAACATCAGGTCTTTCTCTCGTGTACCTGCTGGGTGAGTTCAAACTATCAATCTTCCAGTTAACAGCTTAGTGCTTAACTGTGGTTTCACAACGGCTCCTTCTAATATATAGTGTTAGTATCATTGATTATACCAATCAGTGTGAACCATTAACAACAGTACTGTCATTACCAAATGTTTATGCAGAGTAGCTGAGTGAGCCATGTCTGGCATGTTTAAGGCCAGGCATCCTGTGTGTGTTTGTTTGTCTGGCTGCAAAAAAACTTCCTGGACAAAGTGTCATCTAAGCGGGATCTTTCTGGTAGGTACCACCGCTCACTGTATGCTCCACTGCTTTGTACATGGCTGTCTCCCCTCCACAAGACTGTCACACTACATGTTCCCGACTCTTGGTCATAGGAGCGGCAGCCACTGTCGCAGCTGGACTATGCTTTGCAGATTCTATCCCTATAGCATTTGGAATTGGGATCTGATCACTTCTGTAGTCTTTCCAGGATATAAAGTGGAAAAACCAGCAAGCTAGTCCTGAGTACAGTGGTGCAGCCAAGCCTGACAGCAATAATCAGGTGTCTAATAAAAAGAAAAGAGAAAAAGCTACAGTGACATTAGGAGGGGAAGCATGCCAGGGTCTGCCTCTCCACTATCTGATTTCTCAGCCTTCAGTATCATTTCTTTTATAAATGAGTCCTATCAAAGTAGGGAATGGCCTAGAGGGTGAGGAGTTGTGCTGCCAACATGAAAGCATGCAGTGTGAATTCACTAGCTACACCGAGTGACCTTGAAGACGGGCAACATCCTCCCGGTGATTTACAGCCTCTGAAAACCTGCTGGAGGGCCGGCTCAAGAGTAATGATGTGAGTCTTTAGTACTCCAGGTAACCAGATTATTCCAGTGGCAGGTGAACAAGAAGGCTGAGAAGACAGCCACAAAGCACTGTGGAGCACTTGACAACGAGCAAGAAATGACAGACTGCTAAGATGTAAACTCCTGGACAGCAGAGAAGGGGCAGTGGGGTCTCTTCATGCTACCACAGAGCCAGGCAAAAATTGGTGCCCATACACAGGTTTGCACGTTCCACCGTACACTGACTTTGTGACTCCAAGAACCAGCCATAATACATGGGTTTGGGTTTATCACCATAATTGCAGGAGCTGAGCATTTAATTTTGTGTCAAAATTGTGCTGGGGCACTTACTTTTTTTACTTCATATTACTTCATTTGGGCCAAATAATCATCCTGGAGGATGAGTAATTTTATTCTTTTGGTTGTAGTTGTTGTTGTTGTTATGTGCCATCGAGTCATTTGCAACTCACAGTGACCCTATGTACAAGAGCTCTAAACGCCATTTTATCCTGTGCCAACCTCGCTGTCTCAAACACATTCATTCCCACGCCCCCACTCACAGAATCGATCCATCTCAAGGGTCTTCCTCTCCTGCATCGTTCCTCCACTCTCCAAGGACCAGTCCCTCCTTGCAACATGCCCAAAGTATGTCAGACGAAGCTTCAGAATCCTTGACTCCAGGGAACATTCTGGCTTCACCCTCTCCAGGACAAACCTGTTTGTTCTCCTAGCAGTCCAGGGTATATTCAACACTCTTCTCCAGCACCACAACTCAAAGGCATCAATTCTCTTTCTATCATCCCTATCCACTGTCCAACTCTCCAATGCATAGCACGTAATTGCAAAGACTGTAGCCTGGATCAGGTGCACCTTAGTCTCCAGCCTGACGTCGTTGCACTTCAGTACTCTTGAGAGTCTATGGTATATTCATTGTTATTCTCCAAAACAATTCCAAAGTATTAATTATTCCTTTATATTCCTTATTCATTATCCAAATTTCGAATGCTCATAAAGAAATTGAAAAATATCCTGGGTTAAATCAGGCACACCTCAGTCTTTAAACTAATATCCTTGCTCTTTATCACTTCAGAGAGGCACTTTGCTATCTGTGGCACATCTAAATATCTGTTTAGTACCAAATGGTAACAAGCAGAATAAATCAGACAACCCCTTCTAGGAATGTGGAGTTTTATTCCAGTATTCTAAGAATCAGACTGGTACATATATGGAGACCATGTCTTGCAGACCTCCAACTTTAAGAAAAGGAGCCAATGAACTGCCTCAGCTGATGTCTGAGGGAACCATCTCCACGTTTGCCCAGAGGCAACACCTCCATAGACTTATTTCTATCAATTACTGACAGGCAGACGCACTCCTATGAGATGTAGGTGGTCCTTTCGCTTAATGACTCCCGAGAGGTCTTGCTAAACTTTCTTTAGAACTTCTTTTACTGTAAGAGATCTCCTTCTCTTCCTTACTTCCCTCTTCCCTTTAGTCAGGGTCAGAGCTGCAAACTCAATCTGTTAGCTCTTCAAGCCTCTCCAGAATCCCTCATCTTTCTCCTGAGCATAAAAAGAGACTTTTCACTTCCCCACGCATCTAATCTCCTACGTCTGATTGGAATCCCACTAGTCCTAGACTTCCTGCATCTACTGCTAACATTGTAAAAGGCTGAGTATGAACAAGACCTCCAAGCTCCAGCTATAAATGGAAAAGCGTAACTGGACAGATGCTGGGAGGGTCACCTCACAAAGGCAGTCCTTCTAGATGCAAATTTTAGTCTATTAATTTTCATCACCAAAGGTTACCGGGTACTACAGGCATTTTCTGAAACATACCAACCTCAGCAGCTGGCTTCAGAAGGATTTTTAGAGATGATTTCACCCATCGAGATGGATAATCCTTCAGCTTTGAAATGGAAGATCATAATGCTTTGCCAATCTACTCTGATCCCAGAGAAAATGGACCGATAAAAGAAGATGATTTCAAGGTTTAAAGCTACCCCTTCTAACCCAATCTGCTAAAAATTAAAACTCAGCAAAGCATAGTGAGAAAACTTCTCAAACTGTCATTCTTATAAAACAGAGATACTAAGCACACCCCAAGTTCTCTTACTGAAATAAAAACAGAGGTTAGTGTGGTAGATAAGAGTTATAAATCAGAGGCTGAAACACAAATTCCATTTCTCTCACTCATTAAGCTTTGGAGCCGTGAGTTAAGCTACTGCCCATTAGTTTCCATTTCCTTTATTAAAAGTCAATACTTTATGAGCTTAAGTGAGTTATAACAAAGCAAGCACACAGAACAGTGCCTGGTACATAGTAGGTAATCAATAAATATTAACTGTAACAATATTATTATTAACTGTACCATCATTATTGCTTTTGAACACTGATTAACTAAGATGAACATGTCCAACACAGTCTAGGCTCTTCGTATGCATTATTTTTAGCCAATTCACAAACTACTTTTTTTTTTAAGTGACGGATGCAAGTTTGTTCTTTAAGAGGCAGGAGAGGGTGTGAAGGAGGAGAACAGGGAATATTTAAGGAAAGTCTAGGTATTCGGTGTTTGTCTTCATTTCCTTTCAAAGAAGCTTTATTGTGTTTTTTGTTGGATTGCAAGCAGTTCTGAGTTTTCTGATGGCTTTGTGTGCTGTGCTCTCAAGAAGATAAAAAAAGAGAGAGCGAGAGAACATAAAACTATATACACACGAGCAATGATGGATGCCAAGGACAGAAAATTTCCAGTAGACCTGGTCTATAAATTGTCATTTAAATTTGCAATTTAAAAACACTGCCTGACTTTCTGATTTAGCAGACTGTATATGAGAAACAAATAATGGAATCCTAATAAGCAATGTTTAAATGACATCTCCAGTCTCCCAGACAGAGAGAGCAGCAGTAGAATTCTAAGGAGAGAAAAATAAATCTACCAAGAATAGGAAAGATGACCAGAACTAAATAGTTGCACTAATCACTTGATGACAGAGACCAAGAAAATGTATCTTTTGGCTGCTTAAAATTCGAATCCTGAACAGACACTGGGTAGGTTATCAGCTAAAAACCTTTAAAGTCACTGTGAGGAGACAAAACTGAACTTGATTTTTACATTTTATCACATTAAAACAGATGAACCAAAAAATCAAGGCTCTAGGACAACAGATTAAAGTTGATAAGCTGAGGGTAAAAGATTTGAACTGCAAAATGCACTCAAGCTTGCACTCAATGGCAAACTGTAATTCCCCAGCTTTACTAGAGACCCCCGCAGCGACACACTTGTTAAGGGGAGCCTGCCCCAACGTCTCCATTTGCTCTCACTGCAGAAAACCAAGTTAGCATCCTCCCCTGGTTGCAAAAGAAAATAGAAACACTGCATCAGTTAAAGGATGAAAACAGGAATGAACCTGTCACTGCTTCAAGCAGTTCCACACACCAGAGCTTACACAAGATTTGGAAAATCTGGGATAAGCCAGTGAAAAATGGTAACAATGATAGAAGGGTCAGGAGAGAGATTCTGTGAGTAAAAGCTAAACAAAATGAGATCAGTTAGTGATTTTAAAAAAATGATGATTACAAAAAGCCTATTATAACCTGGGAATAGTTTAAATGGAAAAGGTTCAGTGAAAAAAATAACAGAATTCAATATACAGTAGGATCAATCGAGAGAGAGTGTGTTTTCATGTTAATATGCACAAAGATTTAGGTGTAGGCAAAAAAGAACTAAAAGAAAATATACCAAGTGTTAACTGTGGCACTCAAGGCCAGGCCCCGGCTTCTAGAGCCTCCATACAGTGCCAGAAGCAGCCATTAGAACTGACCAACATAGGAAAATGACACAAAATCTATTTGCAATCCATAACTTTGAGAGCAGGAAGAAAAGCCACACAAATCATTATTTTAAAACATCAAAGGAAATCTAATGGAATTTAAATTACTGACTCTAGAGAAATATAGGTCAAAGGCTAAAAAATTACCTATCAACTAGAGCACATTCTATTGTTCAACAACTACTTAATGAGTACATACTACATACCTGGCCCTATGTACCATACTAAATAAACATGACAGGCTTGTAACTTGAAGGAGCTTTTACTCCAGCAGAAAGGAGAAGCCAGTTATCATCCATCAAGGTTTCTGATCTGTTTGTCATCTTACTTGAGTAGGGGGAAGATTTATTGTTCACAAACAGAGATTTAAATCCAATATGTAGGCATTGTCTATAATAACAGAAAGTAACTTACAAGCATCCACTGAACTTAATAAAATGTTTTGCTCTCAACTCCAAGAATCTTTATTTAACTCTGACAAGCTCTCAGAAGTCCTTGTAAAGCTAATTCTCTCTACTATGTTATTTCATCAATTGTTGTTATGTGCCATCAAGTTGCCTGCATATGTATGCTTGCATAGTGTACCCTATGTATACTAGCTCTGAAGCCTGCCCTAACCTAATCCCATTTCTTCTGTTACTGAGTCAATCCATCTCATTCTGGGTCTTTCTCTCTTGCACTGTACTGTCTCCTTTCCCTTCCAAGCATAATGTCCTCCTTCAAGGACTGGTTCCTCATGGCTACATGCCCAAAGTATGTCAGACAGAGCCTCAATATCCTTCCCTCCAGGGAGCTTCTTGGTTTCACCCTCTCTAGGACAGACGTGATTGTTCTCCTGACAGTCCACAGATGTTCAACACTATTCTCCAGTACCACAGCTCAACGGTATTGATCCTTTTTCTGTCTTCTTTATTTATTATCCAGCTGTTGGACACATAGCAAGTAATAGTGAAGACCATGGCCTGGATTAGATACACCTAAGTCTCCAGACTGACATCATTGCTCTGCAATACTCTAGAAAGGTCCCAGTCAGCAGACTTTCCCAATGCAATTAGTTTTTTTTTATTTCCTCACTACTTGTGCCCAAGAGTGTTGACTGTGCAACCAAGTAAGCTGAAGTTATCAACCACCTCAATTTCTTCTCCATCCATCATGAAGCTGCTGATCAGTCCAATGGTTTTCTTGATGTTGAGCTTCAATCCATATTGAAGACTACAGTCCTTGACCTTCTGCAGTAAATACTTCATATCCTCTTCAGTTCCAGCAAGCAAGGTTGTGTCATCTGCATAACACAGGTTGTTGATGAGTCTTCCTCCAATCCTGATGCCACATTCCACCTCCAGAATGGAATGATCTGTTCTGCATATAGATCTTAAACTCAAGCTGGTTTTTCTATTTTCATGTTAATGACTGGGATGCTATCTTACAAATCCTCCAAGGTCATGTTTGTGAAATAAACATTACATGAAAGTTTTCCTGTCATCAGCACTATCCATCGTTTGGAGTGTTGAACAAGTTTGAGTTCCTAACTTGTAACCTATCATCATGGTCTCTACGATTTTGAAAGTCTGCCACTACACTCTGAGACGATAATGCTGTACAATTTTTAATGGTAGCAGTAAGCTGAAATATTTCAATAAACGGCTTAATTTTTTTATTTTTAAAAGTTGTATAATTTTATTTTCTTGCAAAATAAAAACATAAAAGAAAAAAAGTATGAAGATAAGATGTATCCTAGATGCATACCTTTCCTGATCCTGAATCATAGAGTGTTTTGTGTTTCCATGCCCTGTTCTAACTACTGCTTCCTGGTGTAAATACAGATTTTGCATGAGCATAATTAGGTGTTCTTAACTGGGTTGAATTTGTAATTCTTTTTTCCCTTAATTTGAGTTATAGTTTACAAATGGTCATTATTAAATTTTTCATATGTATTTTGGTTGCAATCCCAGAAGCACACGGTTCAAGGCCACCAGCTGCTCCATGGAAGAAAGATGCGCAATCTCCCCCCCTGCAATTAACTGCCTCTAAAAACACACTGGAGGGTCAAGTATGGGTTGGTTCTAGGTCTACAATACACAACAACATCATTTTGATCTTTAGCATTAATTATCATTGATTAATATAATTACAATACCTCATCAAACTCTCCCCGATTAAAACAAGTTTGGAAGGAGGAGTGGCATCCACTTCCATAATAGCTTGCCTCCTCCAGAAACCCTATGAACCTGGAGAGAGGATGAAAGGCACCCAAGCATCGAGGACTCTCCTTCATAGGGTCGCTATGAGTCACCTGCAACTCAACGGCACTTAAGAACAACAACAACAACATCAAACTCTTATTCTTAAGTTTTTCATCTTTCATATGAGATCTTAAGATCTTAAGTTCCTGTAAGTTTAGGGCTTATCTACAATCTTCTGTCCAGTCAGCCCTGTGCCTGGTATTGGAAAATGTTCCAAAAATCAAAGAAGAAATGAAGAAACTAACTCAATCTCATAAGGATTAATCCTCTATAGAACTATTATTGTAAAAACAGAAGGGTAACTGGTAAAGTGTGTATGGGGACCCAAGGGGAGGAGGAGTAGGAACAGGAGTGAGGCTGGGCAGGGGGACTATCATAGGGTCACACAATTTGGTGGGTCATGGGAGGGGATAAAGGACATGGGAAAGATCCGGGGAGAATCTGGAAAGACAGGGTAATGGTGGGCACAGCTCAATAGTGAGTTGCTTTTATAAAATATAATGAATGATAATGTTAGTGTGAAACACAATATACATGAAATTTGTATGCAAACCAATGTAAAGTTTTTAAAAAGTTTTAAAAAAGAAGAAATGAAGCAAGCAGGGAGGAAAGGGAAGGGGGGAAAGGAGGAAGGTATAGGGTAAAAGACTAGCTTTGTGCTAAATAAAGTATTCGGTTTTGGTTTCTAAGGAAAGACCCTTGGAGGCATTGGGTGCCAGAACTGAGGATGTGTGCTAGTGAGCAGACACTGGCCACATCAAACAAAACTGGCCTAGGGGGCTGACATCAACTGTCCTCAGGAGGGATGAGTTAGCCTTATCTTGCAGGAGTGCTCATTAAAACGATAAACCCTTTGAGACACAGAACCTCCGTGCAGGGAATCTTCCCAGAACTTCACCATG
The DNA here is from genome assembly GCF_000299155.1 of Elephantulus edwardii. Lineage (NCBI taxonomy): Eukaryota > Metazoa > Chordata > Mammalia > Macroscelidea > Macroscelididae > Elephantulus > Elephantulus edwardii. The sequence continues at coordinate 15,890,044 of NW_006399755.1, forward strand.
CCTTCAGGAAGTTACACTGAAAGTACCAGCCATCCTGCAGGAGGAAGATGGACAATCTCCTCCCTTACAATTCACAGCCTCCAAACACCTGTTGGTTGGGTGAGCTATATGGCAGTTATGACTCTGAGGTTTTGAGGGTTTTGGTTGGTTTTTTTTGCAGATTGGTCAGGAAAAGCTACAAATACTCTTAAGACCCAGCAACCCAGCAGCTCCATGTTGGGAACCTTCCCAGATTTGACTGATGCATCTCTTCATTAGAATGAACGCAATTTATACTCTGTAGTTTTAACATCTCCTGTAAGTCTTTCTCACTAGTTAATTACCTCAAAGACAATGTCCTTTTAACCTGTAAGGTTTGCCCTAGTGCAGAGTAGTTACACACACACACACACACACACACACACACACACACACACACACACACATATATGAGTGGAATGTGGCCAATGGATGTCTACTGGGTTGATACGCTTTCTTTTCCTGTTGGAGAAATAAAGGGAGTGAGGTGGGAGAGAAGGCAGAAACGCATTCTATATTTATCATAGAACCGTTAACAACATAATTATGCTGACAATACTGGGTTTGACTAGCATGTCTATGACACTTACTGTGTGCTAAGGTTGCACTACTTGTCTTCACATATGCAAATATTCCATTATTTCTTTTCCCATTACTTCAATTTCCAACCAGGAGATGATTCACTAAAAAACCCACTCTGGATGAAATATGTTTACAGCATTGAAGTCTATGGGGGAGAGAACAGTCTAAAAGTATTATATTTTAGGGCATTATTTTTATCGTAGGAGTATGCAATGAGGGTTGCAGAGTGGATTATATTTGGGGGTAGGGGGTGGGGTTTGGGGAGGTGCGGGGGGGATTGTGTACCAATGAGGGAGTTTTTCTTTTGCTTTTCAAGGAGAGGAACAAACGGGGGGGGAGGGGTTTGTGCGGGGAGAAGGGTGCAACAATGAATGAATGGAATCCCAAAATCTCTGTAGATGTTCACTGAAATGAAAAATAAACAACCTAAATTAAAAAAAACAAAAAAAAACCCACTCTGGCCTACAAAGCACAGAGACTTTACATTCCGGCTGCTCAGGTTCTTCCAATCCTCACTGCTCGCTTCTGGCCTTGGGTATGTTAATGACTGTCTCTGATTCTAGGTTTCCACATATGGATGTGAACTGTGAAAATAAAATGAGATTAACTATTTAAAATATGTCTGGCACATTAGCCATTCTCTCCCTATGGAGCGAGGTTCACTGCCTACAAACTTACATCACATACCGTTTATTATTCACTCACAGCCTCAGCCTGACCAAAACCTTTTCACTAAGTATTGACGAACGTGGCAGAGCACCTACTACAGGACCTGAGGGACTAACTGGCTAAAAAAGACCTTAGCAAGCTGCCCACTTCTCACCTGCTGGAGCATCAAGCTACCTTTCATAAGTCCAACCTGATTCCAGTAACATTAAGCCATCCATCACCACTTCAATAGCACACTCAGTGTCTTCAGCGTATGCTTCTCTATCATTGTTAATTAGGATACGGCGATGACCATTTTCCCAACGAAAGGGGTCCTGATCCTTTTTAGGATCACATAATAAGAACATTTTTCATTGTTGGAGATAATTCCCCTTCCCGTGCACATTTGTCAAAGGCAGTTTCCAACACTCCCGTACATCATCCTGAAATACATGATAAGATTCAGGTCTGCTATTCATCATCTGCTGGGCTTCTTCCAATGCGAGTGCCTGCACGGTTCTGCTTGCCTCTGCTTGAACAAGTGGGATGCAAGATCTCCCTAAAGCAGTACTGCCAGCCAGGGAAGGTTGAAAACCTCCACTGACTGCCTTTCCAAGTTTGAAAGATGTGCAACTTCAATGATGATACCTATCAATCCTTTGTAGAGGTAAATTAAATCTACTGCCCCACTACGCAACAGAAGCTCGACCACCTAGGAACTGGGCTTTCGCTGAGATTGTATTTGATTGCCATGGCTGAAAAATTACAAGGGTTAGTGGAAAGAGCTTGTGCTTTGTAACAATTAATTGTTGCTGTTGTTGGGTGCTGTCAACTGCAACTCATAGCAACTCTATGAACAACAGATCAAACACTTACCCTGTCCTGCTTCATTCCCACCATCTTCGATCTGCACTATACTCAAGTGTCAATCCATCAAGGTGTGAGTCTTTCTCTCTTTCACTGACACCCCCCCCCTTTCCTAATATGTCTTTCCCCAACGGCTGCCCCTTCCTGACAATGTTTCCAAAGTCTGTGGGAGACAAAGTAAGAGCAGAGTTGAAGATTTCTGTACTACCATTCACTTTTTTGGGCGACTGTAAATACATTCTTAACTTCTCTAAGTAGTTCCCTTATCTGAAAAATGGGAGAATTGCTAACCACATTAATTTTTTGTGAAAATTTTAAGTCTCAGACAAAGGTCTCATAATGGATGTTTACAGGATACTACAGGCCTCCACAAGGAAAAGACAGATAACCAATCACAGAATAGTCCAGAGATTTGGAAAGACTCTTCACAAAGAAAGATATTCAGACCATCAGCAGATAAATGAAGAAATACTCAAAACCACTGGCAATAAGGGAGATGCAAATCAAAGCAACAAGATAACATCTTACTCCAGTCCATAGCAGTTGCAAAGTTTAACAGGACAGCAAGCAATAAATGTTGTAGAGGATGTGGTGAAACTGGAACTTTCATGCACTGCTGGTAGAATTACAAAACAGTACAACCATTCTGGAAGGCAGTTTGGCATTTCTTCAAAACGGTGAACATAGAAAATCCATATGGCCCAACTATTGTACTGCCAGGAATATATTTCAAGGAAAATAAAACTGAGACACAAATGGAGCTTTGTATACTTATGTTCATAGTAGCATTATTCACAAAAGCAAGAAAATGGAAGCTCAAATGCCCATCAACAAATGCATGGACTGAAAAATTATGGTAGATTCACACAATGGAATACTATGCAGCACTAAGGAACAAAAATTTTGTAAAATACTTTATAAGGAGAATCTAGAGGCTATTAGGCTAAGCGAACTCAGTCTCATAGGGACAAATACTGCATAAGACCATTATCGTAAAAAATAGAAGGATGACTAGTAAGATGTTGATAAAAGTCCAAAAGGAGAAGGGGAGGAGGACATCTGAGCAAAGGGAAGGAAAAGGAGGAAATCACTAAAATATCAGTTTGGTGAATGAAGGGAATGTGTGAAAGAATTAGGAAAGACAGATAGTGATGACTTTTATAAAATACAATGTGTATCACCACAAAAAGATAAAGGTAAATAATCCAATTGAAAAATGGGCACAGGATATGAACAGACACTTCACCAAAGAAGGCATTCAGATGGCTAACAAAAACATGAAGAAATGTTCAAAATCCCTAGCTCTAAGAGAGATGCAAATCAAAACAACTATGAGATATCAGCTCACCCCAGTCAGAACAGCAAAATTTAACAGAACAGCAAGCAACAAAAGCTGGTGAGGTTGTGGAGAAACCGGAACCCTTACTCACTGTTGCTGGCATTGTAAAATGGTGCAAGACGGTATGGCACTTTCTCAAAAAGTTGCAAACAGAGATACCATTTGACCCAGCAATTTCATTACTGGGAATATACCCTAAAGAGATCATAACTGCCACCCAAGCAGATATATGCACACCCATGTTTATCACGCTTTGTTCACAGTAGCAAGGAGCTGGAAACAACCTAAGTGCCCATCAACAAACAAATGGATAGAGAAGCTGGGGTATATTCACACAATGGAATACTATACTGCATTGAAAAACAAGGAACTCATGCAGTATTATTCAAAATGGGTGACCCTGGAGGACATTATGCTGAGTGAAGTATCTCAGTCACAAAAGGACAAATACTGCATGGTGTCACTGTTGTAAAACAGGACTGACCTCGGGATTGGGGGGAGACTGAAAAAGATGGGTTCAATAATGTATACTGCATTGAAACAGATGAGGGAGAAAATGTTTAAAAGGGTTATGTGATTAGGTATTTTTGTCATGACAGGAGTCCAGAGCGAAGGCGGCATAGTGGAGTGGACTTGGGGAAAGGGATTGTAAAATAACGAAAGAATTTTTCTTTTATTGTTCCAAGAGGGGGTGTACTGGGGTGGGGGGTTGTTCGGGAGGGGAGAAAAGTGCAAAAATGAATGAATGGAAATCCAAAGTCTCTGTAAATTTTCATTGAAATGATAAAAAAAAAATCATAACTGCCACCCAAGCAGGAAAAAAAAGAATACAATGTGTATGAGTGATCATTTGAAACACAATGTGAATACAGGGATATAAAATGAAATGTATATGAATAATACTTGAGACATATGGATTTTGCATGCAAACCAATATAAAATAAAGTGGAAAAGGGGAAAAATCCTGCTATTTTTCTGCCTGGCATAGAGGAGGGACACTCTGACCATGAAGAGCTTCATGACAGGGTACCGAACCTGAGCCAAGAAGGAAGAGGTAGACACTGACAGACACAGAAGGGTTTCTTCCATGTTGAGGTGGAAACTGAAGTAAACTGCTCACCCCTTGGGGAGGGCTGGGAGGATCAGCTTGCTCAGAAAGTACCAGGTGTATATAATTCACTGTAACATTTACTGAGTGGGTAAGAGAAAACAGCACAGCCACTCAGGTTTGTCTCCAAATTTCTGATCCACAAGGGAAACACACAGAACAGAATATCAAATTCTTATGGCTTCCAGGCATCCTGGACCAGCAGGACTGGATAAATCCTTGAAAATAACACCCTGAGAAAATGTTTAAAACTTATACCGAGCATATCCTCTAACACCTAATGAAAATCAAACAACAGTTTGGCTTAACTAGTAAAAAATGTTTGCCTCAAGCAGTATGCTCTCTTTTTAAAAATTTCTTTTGAGTGAAAGTTTACAAATAAAATTGCACTTTCACTCATTCACAATAATTTTGTAACATTAATCACAGTTGATTAACATAATTAATTACAATTAATCATACAATTCTTATTTCACATAGGGAGCTTCGGTGGCCTAATAACAAAGGAGGTGTGCCTGCCAATCCCAAAGTAAGCAGTTTGGATCCACCAACGACTCTGAAGAAGAAAAATGGGCAATCTCCTTCTGTGTAACTTACCGGCTCTGAAAACACCCACTGGAAGATTAATTATGAGTTTGTTCCAACTCAAAGACAGTGAGAGTTTCAGCCAACTTACCTAATTCTAATTGTTTTTTTCCCTTTTGGAAGTTTACACTATATTCCATATTGTTAACCATATTACCTCCCTCACAAAGTAAAATGTTGAAAGAATAGATAGGCAGCAATATATGTTTTTAATTGAGTGAGTGAGTGAGTGAACGAATTTAAGTCTAAGAGAATCTCAGCTGATGACTTTGGATATACAGATCTTATAGCATCCTGCACTCATTACTGTTAGTTAAGCTTGCCACAAATTCCTTAAAAATTCTTGCAGGTTTGTTTGTCCCTGTAATTAGTAGCACCTTGAATGGCACATGGTAGACACAATAAATGCTTATTAAAGCAACTTTGAATAATGAATGTTAATTGTGTAACAGCATAATTTACATAGGGATAAAAAAGAGCAGTCACAAACATCTTCTCTTATTGCTGCCTTTTGAGATTCTTATGTGGCTTTCAAAATTCCTACCATTTAGTGACTTTCTTCTCCTTTGGTGATGTGTGTCCAATCACGTCTGGTGCTGTAATTTAGCGTGATGTGGGCCATATTGGTAGTAAGAGCTATACGATTTGCCATATTAGTTCATCCCACTGCTTCATTAAGCTCAGTGTGCTGCCTCTGGCAGCGGCTGGGCCTGAATTTTGATGTCCTGAAGAACAAAGCCCTTTGCATTACCAGTCCGAGGCCTTGATGTCACTGTGAGTCAGGTAAGTGTATCCTCCTTTTTGAGACTGGAGAGCCTTCAACCTTGCGCACAGTCAGCAAATGATCCAAAGCTTGTGAATTTATTATCTGTGTGTGTTTGTGAAGCAGACAGGTGGGCTGGGAATTCAGCAACTTGCTTGTAGTGTCACTCAGTTTCTTTGTGAGAATATGCGTGCTGTAAGACCCTTTGTTTCAGCACTGCTTCTCAGATGAGCACACTGATGGGCCGGAGTGGAGGTGAAGGGATAATGTCTGTTGTTCATGCATCTTTCTCTTTCTGTCTCATTTAAGCCGGACAACAACCTTTAGAAACATGTATGGAGGACCTGGATGGTACAAGTGTTGAGCGGATTCAACTACTAATCAACAGTTGGAGGTGGGGGACATTAATTATAGGGTCACACAATTTGATGGGTGAAGGGTATGGATGGTGGGGGTGAAGGAAAGGAAAATGATCCATTGTGAAAAACAATGTATACGAACTTTGTAAATAAACTCGTATATATACTATGTGTATATACATATACACACATATACACATATACATATACACACACATATATATACACACATACACACACATACATAATACATATATATACATATACACATCAAATGTGATAATGGTTACCATGGTAGACAGTGTTTGGTGGAACTCCGCAATTAAAACAAGCTTGGAAGCAGGAGTGACATCTGAAATAGCTTGCCTCCGGAAACTGTGAACTCAGAGAAATGATGAAAGTTATATCAGTGTTCAGGTCTTGAGTTCACAGGGTTGCTATGAGTCGTCCGCAACTCGACAGAACTTAACAACAACTGAAATGTTGGAGATGTAAGTCCTTCAGAAGGGCCGAGAAGAAAAGCCTGGACTTCTGTTTCTGAACTTCTCTTTCTGGGAGTGGAAAGCTGTTGAAAACCATACGGGGCATATTTCTACATTAATACAAAATCGACTCAGTGACCCATTTTACATGAGTGAGGATGGAAGTTCAGAGAGATGAACAGCTTTTCAAAGAAAGTACAACTTGTAAGGGATCCATTTGCCCCTAGAATTCTCCACTTCTGGAGCCGGTCTGCATCTTTAATACTGGACTCAATTTTCCCCCACTTAAGGCAGGGACTCTTAACAAATGACATCTTAACAAATACCAAGTAATATGTATCCAAAAGACATCTTAAAGATTCTAGTACTAGCACCATTAGATTATTATGACCTTTGCATGAGAATGGCATGATGATAGAGTAAGTCATGTATCTAGAGAGGGGGATCTCATTGTGAGAAGATAAAACTCCCCACCTCCCTTGTGTGTGACTTACTGGGGATTGCTAGACACAAACGTGTCAAGTGATTGAAAGGAAAACATCCCCTTGGTAAGAAGACTCCACACATTCTGTGTACATTCCAGATACAAAAAAGGCAAAAGGAGTGGACCTTGAAGGATTCAGACAGTTCATAAATTAAAATGTAAAATACATTCAAGGAGAGCGTTCATCCTGGATCCTAATTAGGAAAAAGTGCAAAATTACTCCAATAGTGCAGATTAGGACCTTTGCAAATACCTCAAACCTACATATGTGACCCACTACCACGTTTTGAGCGTCCCCACGCTGGTGATAATGGCAGTGATGCTGGTCATTGTGTCTGTTGGCAGTCACAGAAAAGAACAGAGAAGGTGCACTCAAACTTTTGCATGTATTTTTTTGCACTAAATCTTCAGAACAAACTGTTAAAGTTGCTACAGGATTTAGTTTTTGCTTAGTTTTGGAGGTTTTGTTGTTATTGAGAAGATACATAGCAAAACATACACCAATTCAGTAGTTTCTTTGTACTAAGACTGTTGCACATAATTCACTAGACTTATTATATCCTTTGAGCTGTATAATCACTGTAGCCCCTCTTTTCTGAGTTGTTGCTTTCTTATAAACTTTTGCCTCCCTGAAGGTTTCTGTCTTTATCTTTCAAATTGTGGCCATTAGGTTAGCAGCAGAACTCTCTAGGGACTAAGCCATGGGAGCTCCCTATGGTAGGGTGGTTGCTATTGTGTGTGCTGTTAAATCAGAGGATTCAAAGCTGACTCCTCAGTGGCTGTCCATCACACAGGAGGAGCCTGTCCTCCTTTGTTCCATAGAGCAGCTGGGGATTCGAGCCTCATGCCTTTGGCCTGGCAGTGTAGCTCCTTCCCATGAGGTCACCAGCGCTCAGGAACTGAAACGAACACTCTGCAATCCCACTAGGGAAGAGTGATAAGATCAGTGACTGGAATGATAAGGGGTGAGAGCAAGCAGGATCTTTGAACCCATGAGGAGCTGGCTGATTCTGAAGGCAGAGAGAACCACGGAAGGGTTTTAAGGAGCAAGCCTGGCATGACCAGAGCTTCCTTTTGGGGAGCATGATGGAGACAATTAAAGACTGAAGACTGCTTGGGAGGTTGCTAGGTTGATCCTGATGAAAGATAAAGGTAGCCTGAGGTAGGAGAGAGACAGCAGGGAAAGGACAAACAAGTTGGAGAATGATCTAAGAGATCATACTGATGGACTTCAGTGAGTAATTGACGACACGCAAAAGTTCAAAATGTCAAGAAAGATGCTCCAATTAAAGTGTAACTGTGATGGAAGGATGATCAGAGATTTATCAGGAGAAAAGGGTCTTCCTTTACCCCTAATAAAGGAGGCAGCACACACAAAATCCCCAAGGTGCATAATGACACCTGAAAACCCAACACGTCTTGAGTACGGGAGGCAAAAGAGAAGAGACAGAGACTAGACCAGACCAGACCAGCTCTCGGAGGGCCTACTGCTCTTTGAAGGCCTACTGCTGGGATTTGCTGCTAGAGTTACTGACCAAGGTCAAGTAGGAAAGTAATGTGCTGCCATGTGAAGAAGGACTTGGAGGATGCCTGCCTTCACTCAGGGGAACCAGTTTAAATGGGATCTTCAACTAAATAACCAATTAATCCTGATGGCGTGCATCTGTTACAGAACAATGTGCACACGAGCGAGTGATCCTGCATGCAACTCCAGAGCATGTGTTCAGATGGTGACAGCAGTCACTGTGCACCACACATCATTTGATACCCTAAAGAACTGAACTTCCTGGCCTCAATAGCATAGTTTCAACTGGTTCGTTCCAGTTGGACCTGCTGCTGACAAGTTTTCAACCCCGGTTATACTGAACCACATCTACAGTTTAAGAAATTCTCCATCTGATGATTATAAAATCATAGAGATTCATGTGTAAGAATCACCCACCAGTTAGTCATCATGTTCAGCTCTTTCAACAATCTTCATCTGAAAGAAGAGGGTGCTAATACACTGAAGGGTCCATAGTCTTAAGAGGCTAAGTAGTTTATAACCTATTGAGTTGAAGAAACATTGGCTAGGGAGTCATTCCTGGATTCCAGGCCAGGCTCTTCCTTTAACTAGCCACATTACTAACTGTCAGCACATCATTTCCCCTCCAGAGCCTTCATCCATGAGACCAATGCTCTCACCAGACACCAAACATTGATTCCTTATAACTTTTTAGGTGCTTCAACTTCTAAAGAATGTATTCATGTTTCAAGGAATCCTGATGTTTGGAATACAATTATTTGTTTATTAAATATTTAAAATCATGTGGATTTTAAAACCTAAATAATTGATTTGTGCCTCTGGATGGCAAAAATGGTAAATGACTCAGCTCTTAAAATTGAAGGCTGAATGTTTCAACTTATCCAAAGGCAAGTTGCGGAGACCTTGTGGAGCACAGTTCTACCCTGAAACACATGGGGTCTCCATGAGTCAGAAGAGACTCAATAACACTGGTGTTCGGGTTGGTTTTGGTTTTTTGGTTGCTGGGTTTTTTTTGTTTTTTTTGTTTTGTTTTTTTAACTTATTTTCATTTTTATTCCTCTTTGTTGCCTGTTAAGGAGCCGAACTAGTGCAGTGGGAAATACTCAGCTTAAGATCAGCAATGTGAACTCACCACCTGCTTCTGGGAAGAAAGATCGAACAATCTGCTTCCGTAAAGACTACAGTCTTGGAAGCCCTGTGGGGCAGCTCTACTCAGCCCTTTAAAAATCACTCAGATTCAGTAGGGACTCAGTGGTCATGGACACTGGGTATTTCCAATTTGGTTGAGCCAATGGAATTTCTAGCTTCATTCAGTAACTGAGATAGATAGCTGGAAGCAAAAGATTGGAAGGAATGTGCACAGGTGGCATAGTTGTTAAATGAAACAGGTTGTTAGGTGAAAATTGTTAACTGGTTGTTAACTGAAAACTTGACAGTTCTAATTCAACTGGGTGGCTCCTTAGGGGCGGGGGATCTTTTCACAAAGATTTACAACCTCTGAAACTCAATGGACAGTTGTAAGTTAGAATTTACTAGAAGGCAATGGGTTGGGATTGGCTTGCAGAAAGTTACACAACTAGTGTAGTGACCCTGAGGTCAGAATCCGTACCTGGTGTCCTGTTTGACCCCAGGCTGTCTTCCTCTAAGAATAAGAGCAGCATAAGCTAACAGTGAAAGAGCTCCCTGTACCATGGACCTGATTAAAAAAAAATTTTTTTTTAAATTAATTTCCCTAGGTCCTTGAGGGTCCATTGGGTTAATGAATATGATAGCACTTTATAAGCTCATAAGTGTTAAGCCCATTAACAAAGGTTATTTTCTGGGGCTAACCAGCACAGCAAAGGCTCAGGCTCTGATCATGGCATTACTGAAACCATTCTTTACTGTAAATACTAGATCTTTCTAAGATAGCCCAGAATGAGAGTCCAAATGCAATTTGACCTGATTCCAAACCACAGTAGTTCACAATGATCATCGACTTCTTCCGGGATCCTATCAAGCCCTTAATGAAACCAGTTGTCATTGAGCTAAATCTCACTCAAGCGGATTCCAAGTGTCAGCGTAGAACAGAGCTCCACAGTGTTTTCGGGGGGGGGGGACTGTAACCTCTCACAAGAGCCCCACCTAACCTGTCTTCTGAGGTGTCTCAGGGTGGATTAAAAACATTAACCTTTCAGGTTCATTTGTTTCATTGTTCAGTGCTTGTTTGTGCCACCCAGGGACTTTTCTGATGATTAACACTTCTGATCATCAGCCTTTCTTAAAGAGAAGCAGAATAAAGCTTAAAGATGCTAAATAATCTCTCTGCTTAGAAAACCTAAGAAGAGTTGAGACTAAAACCAAGACTGCCCACCACTAAGTCAGTGTTTGTATCACACTGTCAGGTGGTTCTGACTAAAAACCTCTAGCAATGGCCTCCAAGAAGTCTGTGTCCACTTTCTCCCAACTAACACCTCCCTCTGTGTCCCAATGATGAGATCATAAATAACATGAATTGTGTCAACTGATTCTCCCCCTCTGATGGCAGGTAACGAACCTGAAAATATACATTTTCTTTCTGTAGCCCTCCATCAAATTCTACCCGTGGAATAGGCACCATTTGACAAATTGGATGTGTTGTGACATGATCCAATAAAAAGGAAATGAAGAAAATAACTTTATTTCTCACAATTTCCGTCCCTTGTTTGAATTGTGAATATTTTAGTTATGTTTCATACACGGCCTGTCTAGAAACTCATTTTGTGGTGAAATATGCCCCTGTGTGACTTGTATTTTGAAACTGTGTGAGTAAGCTTCCAACAGCCAGGCTGAAGAACAAGGTGGAAGTCCGAGGAAGTCTGAAGGGCCTCTGAACTTTCTTTATGCCACTCTTCTCAGGATAGATGGCCCATGTTTCAGGTATTTTTATTTTTAGGAAATAAAATATCTTCCACCAGAAATCACCTAAACCTTGACAAAAGTAAAAAATTCTCCCAGTCGCTTTTATCATATGAGAATGGACTTTATGACACAATGCCCAATAACAGCAAAATTCTATAAATAGTACGATCTTCATTCTTCCACGTAGTCTAGGAAGTTACTGCTGCTTTTGTGTACTGTTGAATGTTAGGACTGACCCACAGCTAATTCTCCAGTGGCTTTTCAGACAGAGTTAATCACAAGGGAGGAGACTGCCCATCTTTCTCCCATATAGCAGCTAGTGGGTTTGAACATGTCTTTGTGCTGGAAGCACAACTCCTTATTACTAAACAACCAGAGCACCCTAGGCAAAAAGTACAGAGGAAATAATTTAGAATGTTAATAGTGTTGGCTTTTTTTTAACAGAACAGTGCATATTTATTTTGTCTTTTCTAATTTTCAGTGAAAACGCATATGAATTTTTTTAAAAAGTGAAATTACAAAATAAATTAATAATTTTTCCAGAAATAGATTCAAGCATTCAATTTTTATTTCTCTTCAAAATCACTATGTAAGGCTATGCAATTTTGATTAATGCCAGATAATAGGTGTACAAAAGAGTTATAAACCAATCTTGCTTATTGATATTAAAACCCCAAGTAAAATATCAGCAATGAAATCTAGCAGTGTATTAAAATCAATATATTATAACCAATTAGGACTCACCTCAGGAATAATGATTAGAAAATTAGAGAACTCTACCACAATATAAGTTAAAAAGTTTATACTTATATA
>NW_006399755.1:15902666-15965844 GCF_000299155.1 Elephantulus edwardii
GCAGTTGGTGGCCTCGAACCATGTCCCTTCAGTATTGCAGCACAGCTTCTTGCCACTAGGCCACCAGAGCTCCTTTAATACCTCCTAGGAAATTTTAATTTAAAGTATGTTCAAATCTATCTTGAGGTTCCTCAGATGAGATGTGCTTCAAAAAGGTAATGAATTTGAAAGCCCTATGAAATTCATTCTACTTCTGCACACATGAAGGCACAAGAAGTCAGGAATGACTCAACAACAACAATAAGAATACATAATATTTATTAATAACTTAAATATTGCACCTAAAGGCAATCTATTATCCAGGAACATGATAAGGATATCTACTAACATTTTATTGGCAGGTCTAGCTGACACACCGAAACAAGAAAAAGAAACAAGAGCTTAAAAACTGGAGAAAAAGGGTAACTCATTTATAGGTTATATATTCTATATGGAAGCAGGAGCGGCATCCACTTCCGAAATGGCTTGCCTCCGGAAACTCTATGTATGAACAGTACTCAGGCTGTTCATTCATAGGGTCGCTATGGGTGGTCTACGACTCAACGGCACCAAACAATGACAAACAACAACATATTCTATATAGAAAAATTAAGGGGAAAATAAGAGAGTATGACCATGTTAAATACTTCAGATTAAAGAGCAGTATGTTTTTCTTTTATTGCTTTATTGCATTTAAAATTGTGTTCCTTTTGCAGTAATTAAAAGTGTGAATTTAATAAAATACTTACAGGGGAAAAACAAGAAATGAAGTCACTGTGCTGCCAGTGTGTTGCCTCTCATTTTAATGAATTTCATTGTTACCCTGCTCCAGACAAGCATTTTGCATGTGCATTTGTACATGTGTGTATGTTTCTTCTTTTCCTTCCCCTTCCCCTTCCCCCTTCCCTTCCCCACCTCTTCCCCTTTCCCTTCCCTTCCCTTCCCCACCTCTTCCCCTTCCCTTCCCCTTGCCCTTCTCTTCTCTTCCCTTCACTTTCTACATTTGCACAAACTAGACTCAAACTCATTAACAATAAGTTTGAACCAATTCATTTCTGACCCTCCGGCAGGTTTTCAGAAGCTATAAATCACAGGAGAGGAGACTACTCATTTTTCTCCTTCCAAACAGCCGGTAGATTCAAACTGCCCACCTATAGGTTAGTAATGTGACATCACATCCACTAGGCTACTAGAGTGCATGCAATTATATAATCTTGCTGTGAGGCAAATGAGCTATGTACATTTTAAGAGTTCTTGGTTCTAATATAAGAACACAGTAAAAAATCAACAGTGTGATGATGACAAAGATTTATAAGAAGAAAAGGAAGAGAAGGAAGATAAAAAAGATGTGGTGGGGTGGGGAGTGGGGTGGAGGAAGATAATAAGTAATGAGAGAGGAGGATGAAGAAAAAGGAGGATGAAAAAGAACAACAAGAAGAATACAACTTGCATCTATTGAGCATTTCATATACTGTTATTGTTGTTGGCAAGTCCCTTTGTATCACCTGCGACTCAGCGACCCCTATATACAACAGCACTGAAGCCTGTCTTGTCCTGAGCCAGTTTCACTGACTTTGACACACCTACCCCCATTGCTCCATCCATCTCATCCAGTGTCTTCCTCTCCTGTGCTGTCCCTCCATCCTTTCAAGCATGATGTCCTTCTCATCTGGCCATGTGCCCAAAGTGTGTGAAACAGAGCTTCAAAATCTTTGCCTCCAAGGAGAAATTTCTTTTCTTGGTGGTCCATGGTATGTTCAAGACTCCCCTCCAGCACCACAACCCAAAGGTATCAATTCTTCTTCTGACTCCCCTCCAGCACCACAACTCAAAGGTATCAATTCTTCTTCTGTCATCTTCAGTCACTGTCTAGCTCTCTGATGCATACCAAGTAATTTCATATGTTGTTGTTGATTGCCTTCGAGTTGAGCATGACTCATAAAAGGCCTGTAGCCCCTCTACAACTAACGACATTTATCAAAGTTCATAGAGTTTCCAGAAGCATGTTGTTTAGGAAGTGGATGCCACTCCTGCTTCCAAAATTTCATATAAGCAGATACTCTATCACTTACTTTAGTTTCTTTATTTCCATGATTAATCTTCATAATTGGTTTATGAGATTTAGACAAGATGTATGTGTATTTTATAGGAGAAAATAACAAGGACCAGAACTTTTAAGTAGCTTTCTGAGCCCACACAGCTGGGAGTTGTAAAACCAAAACCTTCTCGCCACCGAGCTCATTTGGATTCATGATGTTGTGCCAGCAAGCTTCCAAAGTTATAATTCTTCACAGGAAGAGACTGCCCATTTTTCTCCCTTGGAGAAGCTGTTAAGTACCAGCAGCCCAACAGGTTAAATTTTATTCTACCAGACTTCTATTTCCGGCAAAGCAATAATTTGAGCCATGGCTGCCTATTCAGACTCCATAAGATCAAATTCCCACCGGACAATACTTGGGAGTTCTGGGAGAGCAGCTCACATCAAGCTGTATTACTAAGCCCCGGGTTCAAATTAATCAGCAGTTCAGCAAGAGAAAGATGGGCAGTTTCCTCCCCTTACGATTCAGAACCTAGAAACTCAAACGAATGACTATGAGCAAGAACTGCATGAATGGGAGTGAGTCTGAGGTTCTGGAAAATGCAACGCTCATTTGTACTGGTGCTGAATTTGAGAGCTTTCTAGGATGTAAAAATGATGAAATCCTAAAAGGGTCACCTTCACACTTGCATTCCAAGTTTCCAACCCAGCCAATATCCTGAGAAATTAAATTCTTGCTTCAGAAGGCTTCTGGTTTTGCATGTTAAAATTAAGAATGAAAAAATATGCACTAACATACAATTTTTAATGCATTAAGCATTCAAGAGTGCAAGTTTACTGGAAAGGTTAAATTTGAAGCAAAAATATGACTTGACAGTTTCCACTAAAAAAGCATTTAAATTCCAGTACATAGTAGTAAGCCCTACATCCCCCCCCTTTCCCCCCCTACAGCAGTTGTCCTAGGACCTATTCTTTTACACACTTGCTTTCTCTTTCTTCTTAAGAGCATGATGCATGAAAAACAAGGCTGACATTAAGATTTCGGGAATAAAATAGGTGGCCTCCAAAATATCTGTACCTGAAATAAACATCAAAAGTAAAATTTACAGTCCTTCTTGGGATTTTGACTGTCCAATAGCTGCATATGTAGTTAATTTCTGTCCCTTGCTTCCTACAGCATGTCAGACAAATGACATCACAAAACATGACTGGCCAGGCGTGGAGCGTCAGTACAAATCTCTGTCCTGTCCACGCATGGCAACTAAGGGTCAGTTCCCACTGACAGATTCCAAGACCAAAGAGAGCTCGATTAATCCTCTTTCACACACCTCAGGAGAAAAGAGGTGAAAAGAACTAAAAAGCGTAAGGAGAGCGCATGTGCACACACATACGTGGACCGAGGGACACACTCATGCCTGCAGAAGCTGCTTAAATCTAATTACAACAGGGAGAGAAACATACTCAAATGTCAGGAGTCCAAATTTTCAAAATAAATCATGCCACGCAGTAGAATTTGTTTATTACCACACTCGGTATTATACTACGTTCACCGTTACATTATCTGACCGACCACCTCCTCTGAGTCAGGCATTGTCTAAGTGATGGAGCTAGAGTGAAGAAGATATATAGGCAAGCACAAAGACTATTGTTTACCTTTCTTCAGAGATAAAGAGCCTAAATTAAAAAGTAGCCACGGACCAAGGAGAAGATCCAGTCCTACCTTTCTTTCTGGAGTCTTTCTTGGTGCTGGTTTTCACAGCTACTTGAAGTTCTGTCTCAGTTGACATCCTACTAAATCCTTAGTCCACTTCACACAGATCCCGGGCCTTGGCCAGGCTCATTGAGGACTCCTCTCCAAGAGAACGACTCCTCCCTTCAGAAATGGCTCCCCAGGCGGCTCATTTCATTCACTCCCTTTGAGGGCTGCAAATTAAGAAAAAAAAAACAAAAACAAAACAACACCTCAGAATTAAGCTTTGAATCTGAATTGAATTTAGGAAGAGATGGAGATTAAGCTGACAACTGTACACACACAAAAACAGGGGAAACTGGTCTTCATGTGCAAATTTTTCCATATGCCTTCAGAAAGTCACTGGCAAAATTTATATACACACCAAAAGAGTCCCTGAGTGGTATAAACAGATAAATGTTTTCTCACTGAAAGGTTGTTTGTTCGAAACCACTAAGAGGTTCCTTGGAAGAAAGAACTGCTTCCACAAGGTCAAGGTCAAAACCTTGGAAACCGAGTGGAGCAATTCCAACATCCATGCATGGGGTCCCAACAACTGGGATTCACTTGATGGCATCTGTTCAAGCTTTTATTTTCATACAGCAAAGGGAATGAAATTGGTTTTCAATTAGGTAACTGAAAATAAAGAAAAAAATACAACTCTAGGTCTTCCCTGTTTCTTATTCACACACACTAGATGTTACCCAGAAACAGAGCCACGGCATGCTTTCTGACCAGTCCTGTGGAGGGAACACATCCATCAGCCAGCTTGATCAGAGCCTGGGCAGCTAGAGCAGAT
Organism: Elephantulus edwardii; assembly: GCF_000299155.1. Lineage (NCBI taxonomy): Eukaryota > Metazoa > Chordata > Mammalia > Macroscelidea > Macroscelididae > Elephantulus > Elephantulus edwardii. The sequence continues at coordinate 15,907,212 of NW_006399755.1, forward strand.
CATGGGGAAGTGACCAGCGGTCTGTTCTTCACCAGTGGGCATCAGAGGGGATATGGACTTGACACGCAACTGGGTTCCCAGGGTAAGTTGACAAATGGGGCCTGAGAAGCTTTCCATTGAGCCAATTTTTATGTCGGCTTTCCCTCACCAGTTTGTGAGCAGACAAGCATTTAATGTGCAGAGGAACAGGAAGCAGTCAGTGACACATTTCATTCATTCCTTAATAAATATGCATTGCACAATACTAGGTACTATTAAGTTCAGACACTGTGCTAAGAAGAGAATAGGGATAATAATGATAACACAACCACTTCAATTACAGTGAGTATTTACTATGCACTTATTATATACACTGTGTCTTCAGCTACTGCTTCACATACATTACCTCTTTTCAATCTCATTTAAATTGAATGAATGTATTCCTATGTCAAGTCAGTCCCAGTGACTATCTGATAGTTTTATCTGAGAGTTCAGTTGAAAATAAACATTTCACCAGTTATCTATTTTTAAAGAATATTACCAGAAAGCTACCAGAGCTTCAGAGTGTGTAGCCAATTCTTTGCTCATTTCACAGGTCGAAAACCATTTACGATAAAACCATGTATGTTAGCTGGTTTCCACTGTTTGGAAAACGATCACAACAGAGGGTCCCGGATAGCGCGGGAGATAGATGGAGAACAAAACTCAAAACCACACTACACTGTAAAAGACCATTACTGTAGAAGTTGTATGAGGATCCAAGGGAGGGTGGGGGCAGTTAATCATATGGCTGCACAATTTGATGGGTGGAGGGAGGGGTGGGGAAAGGAAAGGAGAAAGAATACTGTGAAAAACAAAGTATACAAATTTAGTAAGTAAACTGATATGAAATAAAAATTTTGTAATAAAGCAAAACAAAACACGAATGGGCTGGCTCACTAGACGATGGAGTGGAGTGCCTGAGCCTATGGCTGCTGGATGTCCTCTCAGTCTGGAACTGATCTCATTCCTGTGGCCCAATTTGTAATCAGACAACAGACAGAACTATGAGTTCCGTCCTTTGAACAATCAACCACATAGGATGTCAAGGCAGCATCAGCACAGGGATAAGGCTCAGAAGGTAGGAAGGGAGAGGATGGAAAGGTGAATGGAGGCAAGAGCCAGAAAGAGCAGTGAGAAGAGGGAGGATTCAGTATGAGGATTGTAATCAGTGTCATAAAACAAGTATGGACAGCTGAATGGAATACCAATCTGCTCTGCAAACTTCGGCTCAAATCATAAGAAGCAATTCATTAAAAAGTCTGCCGTCAATTGCCAGATTCAGTTTAAAAAGAACAATGCTCCAAACCTCTTATTTTTTTTTATTTTTTAAATTTATACTAGTTTATTTACAAAAATAGAATAAATTTCCCTCACTCCCCCATCAAATTGTACAACCCCATGATTAACCCCTCCTCCTACATCCTCATTCCTCTGCTTTCACCCTCCCCTGTCCACCTGGATCTTCATACTCATTCTACAATAATGGCTTTATACAGTATTTGTCCCTGTGGGACTGAGTTAGTTCACTCAGCCTAATGCTCTCCAGTCCCTCCCAAGTTAGGTAATAATTAACAAAACCACTGCTCCTTTTTGCTGTGTAGTATTCCATCAAATTATGGTCCATTTCTGTGAATGTACCATAATTTCTCAATACATTCAACTGTGGTTGGACATCTGGGCTGTTTCTATGTTCTTTCAATGGTGTACCCTGGTGTACAAGTCTCTGTCTGTGCTTCAGTACTAATTTTCTCAGGGTGTATTCTAAGCAGTGGACTAACAGGGGCATACCTCTTAATTTTGACAATTATAGATGGCTTAGCTATAAGGTCTAATATAAAATTTACATGAAAGACCTAAATTGAAGACATTCTGACCTTCTTTACAGATAGCATGGGTTATTTGTCCCCCTCCCTGCCCTGTTTGTTCTTTAATATAAATTTGTATTATGGTAAAATGCAGCTTGCTATGATGCCAGAATTTATGCTACCAATATTTTAAATAAATCACAAGATCATACATGGTGAGCAGGGCTGAGCAGTTTTCAGAGCAGACAAAAGACCTGGTGATCTAATTCCAAATATTAGCCAATGAAAGCCTATGGATCCCAGCATAATTTCATGATTCTCCAGCTCTGGACATGTCATCAGCGGGGATAATCGCCAGACGAGGACAGACACCATATTCGTAAAGCAGCAGGGACAACAATGCCGAAAACCACCAGTGAGATGAATTTGCACAACAGTAACACAATAAACTCAAACAAGCTGGTGATTGTTGAGGATGATACGGGACCAGAAAATACTTTGCTCTGTTGCAGAAGTGGCCATAATGGCAGCTAAAAGAATAAAAAAGAATATTGGTCCAAAATGAAAGGTGTTTGGGTGAGGGGATCCAAGGTTGTAACTAAGAAAAATAATTTTAAAAAAATTAATAGCTTAAGTTCCATGACACAATATTCAGCAAGTGAGAGCTCTTCCTGTCATTTCTATGACACTTAGCTGCACTAGCACACCAAGCCTCAGCCAGTCCTCAAATTATCTCCTCCAAAGATGACATTCCACAAAAGATGGCAGTCATATATGGGCATGATTAATCTTACCGATGACATTTGCCATTTTGATAAATATTTACCAAGGTTCCACTATAGACCAAGGGCAAATACTCACTGGCTCACACATAGCAACAGATACTTTCTGTAAACCACTCTGGCCAAGGGTAAACAGTCAGCTTTTGATCCTGTCCTCAAAGAGAGTGACCTTTAGCAGAGTGTCAGTCACGTATAACAGTGCAATACACATGACTAGAGCTAAAACAGGCCTTCTGGGGGGCAAAGGAGCAAGGGCTCACAATACTCAGAAGAGTGAAAAAAGCTTCAGAGAGAAGCAGCTACACCATGGGATCTTAAAGGAAGAGGCTTCTGCCAACTGGCATGTGATAAACACATGTAAAAAGAGTGAATGAATGGTAATTTCAAGGAGAAGGGCCAAAATGTGTGTGAAGTCTACAACCAAGCTAAGTCGGCTTATGAGATGACACACATACACATTCTGTCCATCTGGTGGCCAAGTGGCAAGAAGCTGAGCTGCAACCCTGAAGGCACACACAAGGCAGAGCTGTTCCATAGGAGAAAGATGGGCAATCTTCTCCTGCACAAATTAGCTGCCTTTAAAAACCCACAGCAAAGAGTTTGCCATGGGTCCGTTCCAACTCTATGGTACACAACAGCACACAACAATACATCTTCCTCTAGACTCTACGAAAGTCAACCTTGACATATTACCAATGTCTCAAGACTCATCACAAAGAGATATCTCAGGCAGATAGGGCTTCTGATTCCTCCTTTTAGACGGAATCTCTCTCTTCTTAGGGTAGGACAGTTGGGTGAGAAAAGAAATTTCTTGGCTTCAGCTACTTAGAAGCCAGATGAAATGGAGGAAGTTACTCACTTGCTCTTTGCCTTATCAGACAAAGTTCTCTTTATTTCATCATCTGTACAATGGGGATATTTATAGCTAACCTCCCATATCTGAGGCCTCGATGTTCCATGTCTACAGAGCTAATCAACCATAGATGAAAAGTATCCAGGATTGGTTGGTTGTTTATTTTTTTTAAGTGACTACTTGTTAAAGCGATCATTTGAAGGTTAAAAGAGAATTTAAACTTATATTTAAGTAGCAGAGACTTCTGATGGCATTGTCTGTAGAGAGCTGCACCGGTAACCCAAAGGCAGTGGTTCAAATCCACCAGTGGCTCTGAGGGAGAAAGATGGACAGTTTCCTCCTATTTAAAGCCTAGGAAACCCAACTAAGGGTCTGCTATCTCACACACTCTGAGCAGGTCTGGCCAGTCCTTTAATAAAGATACCATGCTGAGAAAGGAGAGGATTAGCAGTAGAGAGGAAGACTATCAAAATTATGGCCTGGCACAGGGACAACAGTGATGGGCTTTAGAGGGCAGACATAATGAGGATGGTTGAGGATAGGGCAAGGTTCAGATCTGTTGCTCATAGGGTTGCTCTGGGCTGTAGTGGACTCAGTGGTACCTAACAGCAATCTCATTTCATGTAAATAAACATTCATCCATGGATGTTGGTATCTACTGTGGAGGTTTGTCCTGGAGCCAATTCCCCATGGATACAGGGGGATGACCATGCCAACTTTATTGAGCTACCGTGGAAATGAAACGCAATCACACTTGTAATGGGCTTAAGAATGTATACTTGAAACACCTCCTGGAAAGTACTTAATAAATATGGGGCTCTAACAGTTTCCTGGAAGAAAGGCTAGCAATTTATCTAAAAAAAAAAATCAACCACTGAAACGCAACATTGCAGCTCTACATGTGAACCTGTCGTAAGTTATAACTGACTTGATGGCAAATGATTATTGGCAATACAATTGTTTCCTGTGTTATGTGACATTATATATGATACGACTTTCATGTGACTAGAAGGATTACCTCTGTAGTAAAGAAACTGAGGCACATTAAGGCAGTTTTCTGAGCATATACTGTAGGAATCAGCAGTATCTAGAATCTTCCTCCCATTTGGATCTTGCACACCAAAAGCAAAACCAAAAAAGTCACCGTTATCAACTCATGATGACTACACTGAATTTTCAAGGTAGCAAGTGTTAATGGGAGGAAACTGCCCATCTCATTTCTTGGAGTTAGCAGTTCAGCATACTATGTGACCAGACACAGTGGGTGTCTAATACATAAATATGGCAGTAAGCTGAACTCTGTGGGTTTTACACAACTTTAAGGACTTTTAAAAGGATGTGTAAATAAGTTGATTGGGTGTGAGCTGTTTCCCCGCCTTTAACTTTACCACCCACAACATGGAACCTCTCACAACTCAAACAGTATCTCCAGAGCCACTTGTTTGACTAACTGTGATTGTGCTCAAGTGTTAGAAGCATTACTTGTGAATTTCTGAAGTACCTTCCTATATCAATAATGAAAGGAAAGTGGCCTCATTCCAAATATAACCTAAAATAAAGGAGCTGCAGTACAGAGAATTCGCCATCATATGGACTGCGGTATCCCCTTTAATTTTCCAAAAGTCAAAGGTTGAGCAAATGCTGTGAAGTAACTCCAAATTATTTAGGAAATTTGCTTCTTTGTAATTAGGGAGATTAAAGTCCTCCAGGGCTGTAAACCACGTGACAACTCAAATCATTTTCCCCCAGTAAAAGCTGTGAAACCCTATCAGTTAAATTCAGGCTCGTCTAGAATTTTGAAATGCTTCAATAATGTTTCTTTGCTCTACACAATCTGCAGTAATTTAATATTCCTGAAGTGTGTCAGGTTTTTTATAATGAGCTCTTCAAATCTAAATGTGAATTATGTAACATTCCATTGCAGACATTCTGTCTGGTGAACGGCACTAAAATGTAGAATTCCGTGTTCCGCGATGGACATGGGGGGGCCAAAACATCAAAACATATAAGCAAAGAAAACAGGTCTCTTTTTTACCCTCCTTTTTTTAGACAAACACAAAAGTCTGAGCAGATACAACTGAGCAAACACATCTAAGCACATAGCACAAATCTATATGCCCTCTCCCCTTCCCCTGCTCTTCTCCACATGTGAGAGAGCTCTGGGGGACTATTGTATGTGCAGCAGAGTTGACTACGACTCGTAGTAAGTGAATCTATGAACAACGGCTCTGAACACTGCCCTATCCTAAGCCAAACTCAGAATCTTTGATTCATCAGACCCACTGCCACAGTCACTATGTCAATCTATCTCATGTAAGGTATTCCTCTCTTGTGCTGACCCTCTACCTTTCCAAACATAATGTCCTTCTCCAAAGACTGAACTGTCCTTGAAAAATGCCTTAAGTATGTGAGATGGAACTTCACCATCCTTGCCTCCAGAGAGCATTCCGGTTTCACCTGCTCCAAGATAGACCTGTTAGTTCTCTTAGCAGGCTATCCAGCACCACAGCTCAAAGGAATCAATTGCTTCTTCTGTCATCTTTAGTCATTGTCCAGCGTGCAGAGCAAGCAACTGAGAGGACTATGGCTTGGATCAGGCACACTTTTCTCTTTAGATTGCACTGCAATGACACAGTTTGAATCTGTCAGCTGCTCCACAGGAGAAAAATGGGTAATCTCCTCCCATGTGATTAACTGTCTCTGAAAACCCCCTGGAGGGCCAGCTATGAGTCAGTTCTTAATCCACGGGATATAACAACAAAACTCCACATATAATCCTCTCTGCCTCATAGGATGCTACTAATGTTTATATTGTCATTGTTAGATGCCATCAAATTAACTCGACTCCCAGTGATTGACTCTATGAAAAAACAGGTCTCTGACCCTTTCCCTAATCTGTATCCTCCTTGTGGTTTCTGATATGTTTAAGCCACTGCTGTTTATGCTGCTGTTGTTATGTGCTTTGAGTTAGAACTGACTCCTAACTAACCCTTCAGTGGGTTTTCAGAGTTTGTAAATCATATGGAAGTATACTGCTTATACTTCTTCAGGAGAACTGAACGATTTGCCTTTGAGTTGGTAGTGCAGTTCCTTGCCACCAGGCCTCCAGAGCTCCCCAACTGATGTTTAACACATTGCCGCAAACTTTAAATAGACGATTGTGCTTAGAAACACATTTTTTTCTCTTCACTGTATTACTGTCATTTGCGGCAACATTTCATTTTAAACCATGCAATGCCCAGCTAACGGCTTAGTTGATCTTAGTGCACCTTGGAAGAAAGACCTAGTAATCAAATAATAATAATAATAATAATAATAATAATAATAATAATTTTTAATTATTATTATTATTATTATTATTATTATTATTTAGGTGAAAGCTGAATGCATAAGTCAACTTTCCACTCAGTATCCCAGTGAATGGTTGCTTTGATTGCATTCTCAAAATCTAACAGCAAGCTTCTCGCTGCTTCTTTGTGATTATCTTTCCACGCCCTCTTTCTTTCTCCTATCCTTCTTTCCTGTCTTCTGTACTTGTTCCTGAGCAACGACTGACCATTTTAATCTCATATGTTTGGCTGTTCTAACGAACACAAACCTTCCTTGAGTCAATGTTCACCTTATTTTGTTGTATCATTTGACAAAAAGTTGAACTAAAAGGGTGACTTCAGCTTCAATTTGAAGTATGTCTCAGGGCAAAAGTTCAGGGGTTCCCTCAGTCTCTGTCAGACCAGCCAGCCTGGTCCTTTTTTATGATTTTGAATTTTGTTCCACATTTCTCTTGCACTTTATCCAGCTTCTCCTATTGTGATTCCTCTTTGAGTGGTCAGCAGTAGTAGCAGTTCTTCTGTATCTAGTATAGCTCTTATCTGTAGCCAGTATCTAGTTCTTCTAGTTTCAGGATTGTGAAGACTGTGGTTCATGTGGGCCATTCATCAGGTAAACCTCTTCTTTGATCCATATCGAAAAAGATCAATAACCATACCATAGACAGTCACTCCAAAGCTTCTAGGACCCCCGTTACTCCTCACCAAACAGGATGCAGAACGTTTTCTTCTTTGTGGATTATGTACTCTCATTTGACCTTGGTTATCCCCTGAAACGCTACTCTTGAGTTCCCAGCACGGTGACTTCTCTCCTCAAGGTATTTTTTTATGTATAAGGTGTTTTCATAACTTTGTCCCTCGTATGCTTTACTATCTTCATGGATATACTTTCAGCAAAAATGCATACGCAGAATGAATGAAAATCCAACTTTTCTGTAAACTTTTGTTAAAATGACAACAAGAATTTTTAAAAAAGCATAATGCTCTCCATTCCCTCCCAAGTTAGGTAATAACTTACAAAATCATCACTCTTGCATGCTGCGTAGTATTATGCTAAGTGAACTCACTCAGTCCCACAAGGACAAATATTATATAAAACCACTATTGTAGAATGAATATAAGCATCCGAAGCAGGGGTGGGGTGGGGGGAAGCAGAGGGATGAGGATGTGCAGGTGGAGTGGGGGACTAATCATTTCAATTGGATGGGTGCGGAGGGTGAGAGAAACTGGAAGAATCTATTCTGGAAAACAAAGTATTCTCATTTTATAAATAAGCTAGAATAATAATAATAATAATAATAATAATAATAATAATAATAATAAATACAAAAATATCTTCTATCAAATATGTATGTATTTACTCACAGTATAATTTCATGTATTGACAGGTAAATACAGAAGGAGAACCAGACCTCTAATCCTCAAGCATCAGAGCAGGGATTGTCAGAATGAGCTATCAGTAGATGCTAAGTCTAAGGGGAAATTTTGATAAGATGAAGGCTATTTCTAGCTATGGAGTGTTTCCCCACTTACTACTCATCAGTTTCAGAGGGCAACAGAATCTCTATACAGGTGAGAAAATAAGCCACATCCCAACTACGCCATGAAAATGAACCATCTCCAAGAGTGGCAGATGGCTGAGATGCGGTGCCCTGAAAAGAAAGTATAGTCCCTTAACGTACTGCTATGTAGTATTCCAGCCAGAAGGTTAATCTAATTATGCATTTATAAAAGGAGAGGGAGAGTGTGGAATGTATTCTTTAGAAGTGAATGGGACAGGAGCTGTAGGTCTTCATAAACTCAACTCTGCGTGACAACACAGACATTAATAAAATAAGGAATACCCAAAAAAGTGCAGCAATGAATGAATGAATGAAAATCCAAAATCTCTGTAAATGTTCATTAAAAGTAATAAAATAAAATTAAAAAAAAAACCCAGGAATACCGTTACCCCCGAAAATAAGTCCAACAGAGACTTTTCAATCACCACAACTTATGCTGAGAGTACAGTACATGACTGTGTGGCACATACAGAGGACAGTCTGGTGAGCTGCCTCCCTCTGAAAGGTCAGAGCTTTGAAATGCCTGTGGTGCAGTTCTATTCTGTACAGGCCAAGAGCAGTAGAGACGCCATGAGGCACACAGCAACACAGTACATAATTTAGCAGTAACAATTTTAAATAATAACTTTATAGCTTTAATAAATATGACGTTTCTTTTTTAACTTAATTGAAAAATAATGAAGTGGCCTGGTTTCTCTGGGTCAATACTAAACAAAATATTAAGCTGTTCACTAGTTTTCTGTAAGATGGGAGAATGTTTGATGTAGCTCTTGGGATTAAACACAAGAGAATAAATGAAAGTTATATAAAAATACCACTGGGAAAAGAAAAAAACTGCATTACTTAACAGTCTAGCTACTGTTATTATTCAAGTTATCAGTCCGTCTTTAGAAAGGTACTGATGGTGAGAGTAAAATATGTCATTTTAATCAAACTCAAAGCTAAGAAAAGTCAGAACCAGGTTTTAGCAATATTAAAGGAATTTATGTGACAGCAACAAGACATATTTTGGAACATTTCATTTAACTAATGCATCACACAGTTTCATTAAGTATTTATGGCACTAAGAAAATTCATTACATCAACTCTTAAAGAGTATCAGAAGAAAACAAATCTAAAATAATTCCATTAATATCTTCAGTGGGACCCCACCCCCACCCAACCTTCTAAAATCCTTATCTTAAGCCTTTCAAAAACATTTTAGAAGAATCTAAAGCATTAAATAGTTACGAGGCTAGATTTGCCACTTCCTACCTCTACACTCTGAGTATCAACTTCTTCATCTGTAAAATGGGAATAAGAACTTTCTATCTTGTTGGGTTTATGGGACCAAATGAACAAAGCTACATAAAACGCTGTCACAGCTGCTGGTCTTTGTGTTCAGCTCACAATTCGACCTCCTTGCCCAACAACTCACACTCTACTTCCCAAACACACGATGCCGCTGTCCTGTCTGCCTTTCTCACTAGTACTGACACGAAACTAGTGTTCAATCATCTTCAGTCTTCAGATCTCATCAGTCAGTGGCACTATGTAACAGGAACACATACTGAAACCCATTCCTTTTTTAATTGACCAAGGGATCATAAAGGTACTGGGATAGATGTTAGGGATAGAAATTGTTCTATGCTAAGGTCAAGGGCTTCATGTTGGGAAAGGCAGCAAGTGGGTCAGTGAAAGAGAAGACGACTCTCAAAGAAACGGACATAGTGACTACAATGGGCATAAGCATGTCCGACATTGTGAGGAAGATGCAGGTTAAGGCAAGGTGCAGATACATTCTGCTTAGGACTGTTATGCGTCGTGGTAGACTCAAGACACCTAACAATAATAAAAAGAACCAGCTTAAGGAACTCTATTTGTTGAAAAGGCAGACACAAATGCTAGCGGTATGAAATGGAATACTATGCAGCATGCAGGAGCATTGATTTTTACTATCTAACTTGGGAAGGACTGGAGAGTATTAAGCTGAGTGAACTACCTTAGTCCCACAAGGATAAATATTGTATAAAACCATTATTGTAGAGTGAGTATAAGGATGCAAAAGGGGTGGGAGAAGGTGGAAGTAGAGGAATAAGGATGTGCAGGGGTGGGGGGGATTAATTATGAGGTTGTACAGTCTGATGGGTGGGGAGTGAGGGAAATGGAAAGAATTTGTTCTTGAAAACAATGTATTTGAATTTTGTAAATAACTAGTAGAAAATTTTCTTAAAAAATATGCATAAATGGGGGGGAAAATGTTGGCATGACATGGGATGGAATTCTCCAGGGGCACACAACGCTCTTGCCAACTTCTGTTCACTTGCCTCTCACAGTGACCCTAGGCCCAACCAAACCTTGCCCATCCTCACCCCCCTCCCTCACCATCCTCCGTCTTCGAGGTGCTTCAGCCCATTGCGACCACTGTCAATCTATTTCATGAGGAGGTGTCCTCATTTCTGCCCAGCCTCCACTCTTCCAAACACGATGGCCTTTTCCAGCGACTAGCTCCTTCTGAGAGCATGCCACAGGTATGTGAAAAGAAGTCACACGATTTTCGCTTTTAAGGAAAACCCAACTTGTGCTTCTTCCAAAACATATTTGTTTGTACCTATATCAACCTGTAAGTGCTGGCAAAGAATACTGACTACCACAGACTGCTGGGGGCAGGGGGAATCACGACTGGAGGAAGTACAGCTGTAATATTCCTTAGAAGCAAGACCAGTGCTTGCTTACTTTGGACATATCATCAGGAGAGACTAATCACTGGAAAAGAACACATCTGGTAACGTAGAGAATCTCAGTGAAAACTTGGGCAGCCTCCGAGATGAACTGACATGTCTACAACAGGCAGACTGGGCCCACGTGTCTGGGTTAGCAGCACAGCTCTTTACCACTGAGACAGCAGGGTATAGAACTGATAATTATTTTTGATATATTTTTACCATATATATTGAAGCAGGAGCGACATCCACTTCCTAAAGAACTTGCCTCCGGAAACTCTATGAACTTTGATAAATGTTGATAGGTGTAGAGGGGCTCCAGGCCTTTTGTTTCACAGGGCTGCTATGAGTTGTGCTTGACTAGAAGGCAATCATCATCATCATCATCATCATCATATCATATTATATTATATTCTGTGATCAAAACTGAAAATATGCAAGGAGCTCTGCTGCTTTAGTGCTAAAGAGCTGGGGTCAATCTGAAGCCACATGGCTAAAATCCACCAGCTGCTCCATGGGAGAAAGATGGGCAATCTCCTCCCATGTGAATAACAGCAACTGAAAATTTGCTGGAGAGTCACACCTCTGAGTCTGTTCCAACTTAAGGCACATAACAACAACACTGAAGAAGGAGTTGTACTGCCAAGCCAAAGAAAGGTGGTTCAAATCCACCAGCTGCTCCACAGAAGAAAGGTGGGCAATCTCTTCCTGCGCAGTTTCTAGTCTCTGAAAACTCACTGGAGGGTCAGCTCTGAGTGAGCTTTCCTGGTTGATGGAGAGGCAGGTGCACTAGTTATCTGGGTCTCGTGACTGAAAGCCCTGTATTACCAGCTCTGCTTCCCCTACAGTGTGTTTGAGAAAACACAGAACAACTGTTATTCCCTGGGTATTTGCATGAAGAAAAGGCAAGTATTTAATGAGGCCCCCCTCCTCCCAGTGAAGGGAATTTTAGATAAACAAATTCTGTATTTGGCAGCGTCACCTGCTGATTTACCTAAAATATATACTACCATTATTTACTCTCCCCTCCCCAAGCTGCATTTCATTATCTTCAAAGTTGACAGTAGGAGAGAGGAGCAGAGTCCCAGCACCTGTAAATGCAAGCCCAGCCTGCTGCAACAGTTGTCCCCTGCCTGCCTGGCCTCCTGGCTGGCTGTAGGCTGGGCCATGACTCCTGCTGAACAGCCCATCTCCCTGTGATCACAGCCCAGACCTTGAAAGCAGTAGCTCTGTTCTTTCTTTCCATAACATCTTGTCCTAGATCCCAGTTTGAGTCATTGCTGACAGACGCCATATTATCACAATCAAGAGATGGACAGTGGTTTTCTTCCATCACCATAGCCTACTTTTTTTCCCCTCTGAGTATCTCAACCTTAAAGCTTTCTCTCTTCTCAAACACCAAATTTGTATCACCTTGTATTTCTGGATGGAAAAAGGGTCCTGTTATCTTCCTTTGCCTTGCTAATAATCTGCTAGTCCAAGCTCAATTACTGTAAAACGGAATACACGGAGAGCTCAAATTTTCCCCACAAAAGGCTCTGTTCTTGATGGGAAGCAACCCAATTTCCACAATTATCTCTCTGACAAAAAGCATATGCAACAGCGATAACCGTGGGGTCTGTGTTTTCCTGAAACCGTAAATGGGGATGGTGGCTCTGACAAAGGATGTCTTTTATTGTTTCCTGATTTGCGAGTGTATTTATTTGAACCATCTCACAAAAGCATAAAAATTCAATCGCACTTGGCACACACTGAGGAAATCACCACGAGGGGAAGCTGCTGGTGTTCAGCTGTTCTCTCCCATGAAATGCCCCTCCTAACAGCTTCCTCCAGCAAACCCTTCAACTCTCAGATCAAATTTCCTATATGAAGGTATCCTTCCTAGAGACAAGTGCACTTCAGGGATGTGTGTATGACTGAGACAATAAATATGCAGGGGGCCTCCAATTTGGCTGCACACTAAGGGAGCTGTAAAAATATTGATGCTTGTTGCCCACCACCAGCTACTGTTGTTAGGTGCCATTGTGTTGACTCCAAATCATAGAGACCATATATGCAAAACAAGGGAACCAAGTCTAATCCTTTGTCACTTTCACAATCTCTGCTGTGCTTACACCCATCATTGTAATCACTGTCTCATCTCATTAAGAGTCTTCCTTTCTTTTGCTGATCCTCTATTTTTCCAAGCACGATGTCTTCCTCTAGGGAATGACCCCTCTGATAACACATCCACAGCAATGTTTCTAAGGAGTTTACTGATTGTACTTCTTCGAAGACCGATTTGCTTGTACTTTTGGAAGTCCACTCAATATTCTTTTGGAAGTCTATTCCGTATTCTTCGTCATACCACAATTCAAATGAAACCATTCTCCTTTGGTTTTCCTTATTCCTCATTGCACTTTCATATGCATATGGGAATTGAAATATACCATGGCTTGGGCCAGGTGCATCTTACTCTTTAAAATGACATTCCTGAAGGTCACTTTAATAGTAACATTCTTGAGTACTTTAGAGAGGTCTTTGGCAGGGCATTTGCTCCAAGCATCAGTCTCACTTAATTGGGAAGAGAGACAAGTTGGACATGGGATTTTAAAGCTCCCAGGAGATTCTTATGTGCGACAACTGTGGGGCACCACAGCCATGTGGTTAAGAGAATTCACATGGGCATTTCAGCCGCCATGTCTCAACTTACTAGGCCTGTAGGGTTGAGCATATTATTGAACTATCCTAAAATTGAATGAGTTCACTAAAAAATGTAATGATAAATCAAGAGATGAATACATTAACAAAATGTGATACACCCACACAGTTGAGAATGATTCAACCAGAAAGAGAAGCCAAGTTCTAGTACATGCTACCATATGCTTGAACCATCAAACTGTATAAACTGAGTCAAGTGCAAAAGGACAAATACTGGATAGTTGCCCTCATGTGAAATATCTGAAATAGGCAAATACATAAAGTCCAGTTTTTCTGAATGGCTACCAGGGCCAGATGGAATGAAGAAAAGAGGGAGTACTGTTTAAATGGCACAGAAATGTTGTTTCATGTAATAACATTTAAAAATGGATAGAGGTGATAGTTGTATAACAGGGTGAATTTCATTAATGTCAATAAATTGTATGCATAAAAATAGTTAAAATGGCAAATTATTTTGGTGCACATATTTTGCCAAAATAAAAATTTATTTTTAAAAATATCTCCCTAATAACACTGTGAAAGTTCCTAAGATGATAGGTTTAGAACATTCAGAAGAATAGCAAGCATATAGCTGGTGTTCAACAAATATTAGCAAATTTCCTTATGAAGAAACATCATTTGGATAAAATGTGATCACAATATTCTTTAAAAGTGAAGATGGTAAGACTTCATCTCACATACTTTTGACATGTTATTAGGAATAAAGAGTCTTTTAGAGACCGGTATCATGAGCGGTAAAGTAAAAAGGGTCAGAAAAAAAAGAGGAAAACATTCAGTGATATAGACAGATGGCTTCAACAATGAGCTCAAACACAGAAATGATTGTGAGATGGATACAAGACTGGGCAGAGTTCTCTTGTTTTGTAGGGTCAATATGAATCAGAACTGGCTCAATGGTACCTAACAGCAATATTCGTAAACAAAAATGGATAACCCAGAATACTTACCAGATATGATTATTGTATTAAAAGAAATACATTGTATATAAAGCTTTTATCACATAGTTAGAAGTGCTGGTTCTAGCGGCCTAGTGGGTAGAGAGTTGTACTGCTAATTTAAAGGTGGCACAGATTGGGAAATGCAAATCCAATCATGGCACTGGGGAAGACAGATGATCACTCTCTTTCTATGTGACTTCCAGACTCTGAAGACCTGCTGACAGATCAGCTATGAATCAGTTCTGACAGGAGGGCAATGAGTTTTATTTGTGAGTCAGAGAGAAAGCTCTGTTGGCCCAGTGCATAGAAAGTGATGCTATCAAACCCAAGGTGGGTGATTCTAATCTGTGGCTCTCAGGCCTGATTTTAATTGCTTTTGGTCAAACATTTTTCTAAGTGGTATAGCACTGGTCTGTCAGATTGCTGTACAGTGTTAACTTGTGGTGGCTGTGATGCTAAACACTGTGACACTGATGTGTCAAATGCAATAATGGTAACCCAGTGTGGACAGTGTTTGGTGGAGCTCCCCGATTAAAACAAGCTTGGAAGCAGGAGTGGCATCCACTTCTAAAATAGTTTGCCTCCAGAAACCCTATGAACTTGAGAAATGATGAAAGTTATATACAAGTGTTCAGGTCTTTCATTCATAGGGTTTCTATGAGTCCTCTGTGACTCGATGGCACTTAACAACAACAACAAACACAAAATGATAAGAAAGTCATACCCTAATCACTGGAACATGACTTAGATAACAAAGTTTTGGACTCTCAAGTTGAGGTTTAGAAGACATTGCTGAATTCTGAAATGATCATACCTTTAGAGATATAATAATAAAGCCAAACCAATAAACAAACAAACAAAAAACCTCAAATCATCAAGCTCAATGCCATGGAGTTGGTTTTGTCCACAGCTGAATTTCTGTCAGGTTTCTGAGCTTGTAAATAACATGGAAGAAGACTGCCCATCTTTGTCCTGTAGAGACACTGGTGCATTCCTCACTGTCTGTGGGTTAGCAACACAACTCGTTACAGATTATACCACTAGAACTGTGCCTTGGAGAATATGGGATGTTGTAAACAGCTTCTGTGTATGAAAATGACGTGATTCTCTGGAGGTGAGAAGGCTATGTTAGGCAGAAGTATAGCTGCACAAAAGAATCTATAGATTTAAAGGAAGATTATCCTGTATTACCTTAATGAGCTAAAACTAGCCACATGATTCCTCAAAAGCAGGGGGCTTTCCAAGACACAAAAGATATACAGCAAAAGGAGAAGTCACAAAGAGAATGGACATACTACTGCTAGAAATATAACACACGGGAAGTGTAGGAAAGAATGTGTACTGCATCTAAGAATAAAGACTGGATCACTTATAAGAAAACAAAATCTCAGTCCCATAACCAAAGAGAACTGAATTCTGCCAACAATCTCAATTTCCTCAGACACAGACTCAGTCCCAGAACCACATCTTGATTTTGAATGACCCTGTGAAACTTCATGCAGAAAATCAACTGAGCCACAACAGATAGACTTACGACATCCGAGTTGGGAGAGGAGTTTTAAAAGGGCCAACACTCATTGCCAATGAGTAAGAACTGAGTCACAGGTAACCCTCCACTGGGTCCCTACACTGTAAATCGTACACAGGAGGAGACTGCCTATCTTTCTACCGAGGAGCCAGAGATGAGTGTCTTTTGTGTTATCAGTCCAACACTCTAAGGTCTAGCTTACCAGAGTATGGCATGATAGAAAACGAGAGTAATTCTTACTAATCCTACCTGATTTTAAAGTGCATATCTACATACTAAAACATTTTACATGCATTAATGTGCTTGTTTTTGTTGGGTGTCATGGAGTCCATTTTCAATTCATGGCAATCCTAGGAGACAGAGCAGAGCTGCAGCATACGCTGTTCAAAGCTGCAGTCTTCACAGATATGATCACCAGGTCTTTTACACACGGGTCACACTACATGCCCATTACTAGCGAGGAGGAACCAACTCACAGTGGATCCATCGGTGGGTTTCCCAGATGTCAACTGCACAGGAGTTGACTGCCCATCTTTCTCCCTCAGAGCCATCAGCAGATTCAAACCCCCAGAGAGGTGTGGCCTTTGGGGAAGCTTCCCAATGCCCTATGAACTAATTGCCATCAGAGCTGCCTATATGCAATCACTGTTGTTCAACCTTCCAAACCTTTCAGTTGGCAATTTGCTGTTGTTAGATGCCACTGAGTAGAGTACAACTCATAGCAACCCTATGAACAACCAATCTGAACCCTGTCCTATCCCATGCCATCCCCATAAGTTCTGATACACTCAAGCCCACTGCTACAGTCACCTTGTCAATCCACCTGGTCAAAGGTCTTCCTCTCTTCTGCCACGCTTCCAACCTTCCCAAGAATGATGTCCTTCTCCAAGGAAGAACCTCTTCCAGCAACATGTCCAATGTACATGTGATGAAACTCATCCTTGCCTCCAAAGAGCACTCTGGCTACACCTCCTCTAAGACATATCTGGTTGCTCTTTTGGCAGTCCATGGGATCAACACTCATTTCCAACACTGCAGTTCAAAGGCATCAATTCTTCTTCTGTCATCCTTTGTCGTTGTCCAGCTCTCAGATTCATAGTAAGAAACTAACAAGTCCATGGTCTGAGTACTTAAGTGTTGTAACACCAGGCTCCTTATTTATTTGTTCACCATTACAAGGATGTCAGTCTGAGAGTAAGGTGCACCTGATCTAAGCCATGGTCTTCACAATTACTTGCTATGCATCAGAGAGCTGGACAATGACCAAGTAGTAGAGAAAAAGAATTGATGCCTTTGAGCTGTGGTGTTGGAGAAAAGTACTGAACATATCATGGACTGCCAAGAGAACAAACAAGTCTGTCCTGGATGGGGTAAAACCAAGCTGCTCCGTGGAGGCAAGGATTTTGAGATTCCCTCTTACATTCTTTGGGCACATAGCCAGGAGGGACCAGTCTTTGGAGAAGGATATCTTGAGAGACAGCAGAGGAGAGGAAGACCCCAGCTACATGGATTGACACAATAACTGGGGAAATGAGGGTAGATGAGTCAGAATACAAGGAGATTGGCTCAGGATAAAGCAGGGTTCACAGCTATTGTGCACAGAATCACTAGGAGTCATAGTCAACTCAACAGAACATAACAACAACATTCTAATAACCTTAGGGAGCTGTGGTGGCCTAGTGGGGAAGGTGCTGCACTGCCAACCCAAAGGTAATCTGTTAGAATCCACTGGCTGCTCCAAGGAAGAAAATTGGGCAATCTCTTCCACATAATTTACAGTCTATGAAAATCTGCTCAATAGTGATATCTGTAAGTTGGTTGAAGGCATGTGAGTTTGAGCATAAACACCTTAACAGATAGTCCCATTTCTAAAGAGTGTAAAATGCAAGACAAAAGAAGTTAAATGACATGCTGAAGTTTACAACCTGTGAAGTGATGACTTTGAGATTTAAGGCTAGGAATTGTAGCTTCAAAGATCAAGCGTGTAACTGCTGTGCTCATCTACTAGGTCATACTGTGCTGAGTCTAACAGGCTCATTAACATCATCTGCACATCGCATGGTAATGATTGCTTTGTCTACTCACTATACCCTAGGCTCTGAGAATGGGGACTCTGCCTTCTGATTCACCTGCATTCAGTGAACGGCCAGTGCTGCCAGACCTTGTGAACACCAAGCCATGAAGACACGATCTGTCTTCCAGATGTTCACGATAGACCAGAGGATGCAAAAAAGGGAACTAAGCGTGTTAATGTTTAATGACCTCACAGCAGACAATCCTAGAGAGTACATGGTGAATAAAGGAGGTCAGAAAGGGTGGAAGCATTGAGCTGAGTCCTCAATGATACAAAGATTCATTCTGGGTGTCAACCTGATTAGGTTATAAGGCCAGGCATTTAGGCAAATACTAGTCTATATGTTGCTATGAAGGTATTTAAACCCCAATCAAGTTGGTTCCAGCTTATACTTAACCCTCCACGGGGGGGGGGGGGAGGGGTTCCAATGCTGTAAACTCCACTAGAAAGAGAGCATCCATTTTGCTCCTACAGGTGGATGTGAACAGGTGGATATGAAAAGTCAGCTCCTGGGTTCACAATGCAACTGGATATTGTGATGCCAGCAGAGCTCCTTATGAAGGTATTCAAATGTGACTATTATTCACAAGGAGCTGACACTAAGTAAGGCAAATCAACATCGTAAAGATGGAGGGTCTCATCCAATCATAATGAAAGGCTTAGGAGCAAAAATGGACATTTCTTAAAGAAGAAAGAAATTCTGCCGAAAGACTAAAACAATAAAAGTCCACCAGCCTGTCCTGAAAGATAGTTTAACTTGCCAATACCCACCATTTTTAAAGACAAGTCCTTAAAATAGCCAACAGTCCACTGATCAATTTCTCTCTTGTATCTGCGGTTAGTGATCTCTCCAAAGTACTGAAGAGCAATGGTGTCTCTTTGGACACCAAGGTGCATTTGATACAGGCCATGGTCTTAGCTATCATTTGTTATGCATCAGAGAGTTGGACAATGACTAAAGAGGATAGAAGGAGTATTGATGCCTTTGAGCTTTGGTGCTGGAGAAGAGTATTGAGGGTACCATGGACTGCTAGGAAAACAAACAGATTCATCCTGGAAAGGGTCAAACCGGGCTGCTCCTTGGAGGCAAGGATTCTGAGGCTCCGTCTAACATACTCTGGACATGTTGCAAGGAGGGACAGGTCCTTGGAGAAGGACATCATGCTTGGTAGGGTGGAGGGACAGCACAGAAAGGGAAGGCGCCCTATGAGGTGGACTGATTCAGTGATTGGGGTAATCGGGATGGGTGTGTTGGAGACAGTGCGATTGGCACAAGACAGAGTTTAGGGATGTTGTACATAGGGTCGCTATGAGTCGCAAGCGACTCAACGGCACATAACAACAACAACAACAACAGCATTCTTTATAAGTGTGTACTGGCTCTCTGGGGACCTAGTGGCGAGAAACTGCATTGCAGTCCCACACAGTTCAAATCCAACAGCTGTTCTGTGGGAGAAAGATGGGCAATCTCCTCTTGTACAATTAACTGCCTCTGAAACCCCACTGGAGGACCAACTATGTTCATTCTCATTTTCTCTCTCCCCCTCCCTTTCTTCTCCTCGCTCCCTCCCCCTTCCCTTCTCCCTCCCTGTCTCCCACCCTCAATCCCTCTCTCTCTCCCTGCCTCCCTTTCCCCCCTCCCTCTCTGTCCCACTCCCTCTCCTCCCCCTTCTTTTTTCCCCCTCTTTCTAGGCACAAATGGTAAGAAGGACACAGGCAGAAGTAGCAAGGACACCACCCTAGGAAGGCAAGTACTTAAGCTAAACATTAAGACTATTATTATTATTGTTATTATTTGCTATCAGGTAGGAACCAGCTCATAGCTGACCCTCCAATGGGTTGACAGAGGCAGTAAGTCACAGAAGAGGAGACTTCCCAGCCTTTTTCCATACAGCAGTTGATGAATTTAAAGTGCAGCTTCTTACCACTAGGTCAGCTGAGCTCCCTAGATACTATACTACACAAAAAAAATTCCTTTTGTCTGAATTCCTTGTACTAACAGACTTGTTATGAGATTTTTCTAATACTATCTCAAAAGGGAAAATGATTTTCCTAAAGACCTCTGAAGGAGGGGGGAAACTAAGACAGTTGTACATTTGTGTGTCATGTCACCCTACTTTCTATACTACCCCTCACCCCAGCCTAGTCTCAGCAAGTCAGACCAAGACTCTATTCCTCCTCTAAGGACAATCCAATGGATGGATAGTAGTCAAAACTGAATTAGTCAGGGAGAACTGTTTGCAAACCAGTTAGAAAATGGACCTTCTCTTTCTCAAGAACTCTAACTTGTTCATGGAGACACTCTTTGCTGGTGATGGGACCAGAAGGGAAAAGATGTACAGAGACAGATTCTGAAGAAGCAAGGCCATGAATCAGCCGAAGTCAGGAGTTAGCAAAAGTGGAGCGTGGTAGAAGTCAGTGTGGCCAGCTGCTGATGAGTCAGCCCTGACTCCCAATGACTCCATGAGCAGGTCTCTGTGATCCATAGAGTCCTTACTGGGTAATTCCTCAATAGCATATTACTAGGTCTTTCTTCCTGGTCTGTCTAGTCTGACAGTGCCTCTGAAAACTAATCAGCATCATATAACAGTCTACTGAGAGATGGTGGTTATGCTGCAAATACACTGGTCAGAATCGAACCAAGTCTCTCTACATAAAAACGAGAACTCTAATATTGAACTACCACCATCACCAGCAGAAACCACTAGGCAGAGGCAAAAATTGGAATGAAGAAAGAATTAGATGATCTTCATCAAAAGAGGCTGAGGACACCCAACATTAGAGGGTAAATGAAGTTCTGTGTGATGGAGTGCCCAGTTGCTGAGACATATCCAGAATCCTTCCCATTCTGCCATGACATCTCAGAGTCTGGGAGGCCAGCTGTATGGCAAGTCCTAGAATACAGAGGCTCCGCCTTCCTTATTATTGTACCTGGTCTTAGGATGCTATACTCTTTGACAGGGTAAAAGAGAGAGAGACAGACTGAAGCAACTAGCCGGAGGCTCACATTTCATGCAATTATCAATACCTCTCATCTGATCCCTTCAATCTGTCACTAGTCACAGCGTGTACGTAATTGGCAAAGGAATGTGCATTAGAATCTCCCAGATGTGCACTGCGATTTCAGGTTCCACTGCACCAAGTCCCAGACATGTGGCCTTTAGCAAGTTCCTCAAAGTCTTTGAGTCTCAAATTCTACCTCTGTAAAGCTAGGAAATTGCTACTTTACCCCTAATAGTTACTGAGTAGAATAAAAAAAGTAATATATGTAAATTGCCTGGTACCAAAGGAGGTATTCATTACATATGCGTCCTGTAACTCTTTCATTTGCATATAGTTCTTTGGAATGAAAAGAGAGAAATTTCCGGTATTTCTTTCCTATACCATATACTTACTGGTTTTTCAATGCACACCTGGAAAAATGAATGAGGAAAAGTGACCAAAATATTGTTTCTGCTGTGATATGCGATCTGAAATGCTAGATAAGCCGGACTCCTGTTCAGCACAGCCTTCCAAACTCACATCTCAGTCCCTTATCTTCACTTGCAACACCTGCCTTGGTCTTGCGAGGGTGGCCTTGACCATGGGTCTCAGAACACACTCGAGTCACCCCAGTGTCACCGCGTCCCTATTCAGTCTCACCACCTTTTGAAAACTGTATCAGTTGGCACCCCAGCGGCAAACAGAAAACAAACCCAAACTGGGAATAACTCCAGGGAGTTGACAAAGGTGATAATTTATAAAAAGGTGGGCTGGGAAACCCCAAAGGGTCATATTTCAGAAACAGAAGAGGACAATTCTTACTTTCCTCAGCCTGAATGGATAAGGGGAGAGAGAGGCAACCAGAACCCTGAGGATACCTCATAGTAGGACGCCTTAAAGAGCACTGATTGACTTCCAGTGTCTGGGCAAAGCAAGGCATGACAACCCAGTGGGGAGGAAGTTGGGAATAAAAGCTGCTTAGTAAAATGGACTGGGTGAGGTGGGATGGATTGTATAACAATGAAATAATTTTTTTCTTTTTTTCAAAGAGAAAAGAGAACCAGTGGGAGGGGTGGGCAGGGAGGAAAACGTGCAATAGTGAATGAATGGGGAAAAAAGAAATAAAAATAAATAAATAAAGGCACCAGAAATTTTTTTTAAAATTGCAAATATATCTTTCTCCTTTTCTCTTCAGTCTCCTGTTGGGACTCAGCTTCAGCTAATCCCAGCAAGAAGTCAAGAAACAAGGAGACCCATGGATGGAGTCACACATCAGCCTCCTGGAGAGAGGCAAGTAGGGTAGAAAAGGGCAGAGGGTGGATGTGAAGGGTCAGGGTGAAGACATCTAGTTCAAGAGTCTCCTTGAGATCCTTCTCCACGTGGATTTTAAAGCTGTTATCGGTTCAATTTTTAATCACAGCCCTAGGGGTGCAGTCTGTAGAGAGCTGACCTGCTAAACCAAAGGGCATACCCTCTAGCTGTTTGAATCCTCAGGAAAAAACCCCAGACAATCTTCTATGCAATCTACAGCCATAGAAACCCACTGAAGGAGCAGCTATGAGTTGATTCTGACCCAATACCAATGAGTGAGTTATTCCATAAAATTCCCAAGTAATTTTCTTATCTATAATATCTCCTTGTGGCAAAATGTAAAATAGAAGGCAGGAACAAAACCATTAAAACAGAATTACACCTGTGTGTAACCCTACTTAATGCGAGGAGACAGCACACAGTTATTCTGTAAAGCATCTGGTGGATTTGAACCACCAACCATTAAATTAGCAACTTGAACAGTAGCTGTATAAAGCAAGTCACAAAACCTTTCAAACCCCACAAGTTCATTTTTCCCCCTCAGTTTAAAAATAACATGTTTTGTCAAACATTCACAAACTTCTTTTCTTTTTGAATCTGACTGTTTTTTCAATCCACATCTCATACTTGGATTCACAACTCATCACTCCCACAAGAAATGCCCCCAGGCTCCTTGTCTAGTCAGGCAAGCTCTTGGTGAATTCCGAAAACAGTTTCCATTTATTTCTGCCTGCCACGGATGAAGATTCTGGGTTAGCCATCTCTTACGCAAATTCTAAAAGAAATATTATGTTCATTTACTTAAACATATCCAAGAGCAGTTTTAAAAAGGGACTCTGTGGATTAAAGTCTTTATTACCAATAATAATAAAAATAAAATGAATAATACAACAATTGCTGCTCTGTGTGCTTTGCCAGTCCACGTGAGTAATATTATCCTGTGAGTGTTTCTAAAAGCCCCCAAGTGCCTTTCTGACACTTCATCATTAACTCCTTCTGCCTTCTCTGCAGGGTAGCAAAGGTGAGCTGGTGTGAGTTCCATGTGGTGGTGGAGGCCTCAGGCCCAAACACCACACTTCCTCCAACCCACATTCACCTTCCAGTTCCATTTAATGGGAAAACAACAACTCTTGTCAAAACACAGCAACAGGGGAAAGAATGACTCAGTAGAGTGTCCCTCAGGAAGTATGGGGAGTGCAAATCACACCTTGTGACACTGTCAGAGGTAGTGACATCAAAACCAGAGCCTATAAATTTTTTGTAAGAGTTTCAGCAAAAATCTAGTTTTGTTTATACAAATATCCCTGAAGTTGTTATTGTTATGTGCTTTCATGTCGCCTGCGACTCATAGCGACCCTATGCACAACAACCCCCAAACCTGCTCTATCCTTTGCCTATCTTATTGTCTCCAACACACCCACCCCCAGATACCCCCATCACTGAATTGATCCATCTCCTCGAGGGTCTTCCTCTCCTGTGCTGTCCCTCCACCCTCACAAATATAATGTCCCTCTCCAAGAGCTGGTCCCGCTTTGCAACATGTCTAAAGTATGTCAGCCGAAGCTTTCAGAATCCTTGCCTCCAAGGAGCAGCCAGGTCTCATCGTCTCCAGGACGAACCTGTTTGTTCTCTTAGCAGTTCATGATATATTCAATACTCTTCTCCAGTACCACAGCTCAAAGATATCAATTTTCCTTCTATCATCCCTAATCATTGTCCAGCTTTTTAATGCATAGCAAGTAATTGCAAAGATCATGGCCTGGATCAGGAACACCTTAGTCTCCAGATTGGCATCACTGCTCTTTAGTACTTTGGAGAGGTCTCTAACAGCAGACCAACAAAAGTATTTTTGTAAGCCTGTTACAGGTATCAATTTACTTACAAGACTACACTCTTATTTTATTTTTTGCAAAGTTTTTTTAAGCTTCTCATGCATTTTGAGAAGCTATGCTGTCAACACAAAAACATACTATTTGAATCCACTAGCTGTTCCAAAGGAGAAATATAAGAAATTACTGTATCTGAAAACTAGTTGGAGCATCATCTATGCATTGGTTCTGACTTAAAGGCACTTAGCAATACAACCAGTGTGCTCCACACGATGCCTTGAGTCATACAGTGTGTCTGCACCAAATAGTGCAGAGCAAATAGTTTCTTCACTGCTTCCAGTCTTTTTTTTCTATTCCAGTAATTTATTATAATCTACACAGTCAAATGCATAGTCCATAAACACAAACATGTTTGTGATATACTATGTTTTCAGTCAAGCTCCATCTGACATCAGTAACCATATCTTCTAGCCTCTTTTTTTGTTTTTGTTCTTTTAAAGAAAATTTTATTTTATTTCATTTACTTACAAAGTTCTTACACTTTGTTTTTCACACCAGATCTTTCCCATTTTCTTTACCAACCTTTCCTTCTACTCCATCATATTGTAAAACCCTATCATTAACTATCACCACCACCTCACCACCTCTCACTCATCCTCACCCCTCTGCTCACACCCTCCTCCCTCCTTGGATCCTCATACACATTCTACAATAATGGTCTTAGACAGTATTTGTCCCTATGGGATGCTCTCCAGTTTCTCTCAAGTCTGGGAATGATTTACAAAATCATTGCTCCTGCATGCAGCATAGCATTCCATCATGTGAATGTATCACATTTTCTCAGTCCATTCGATTGTAGTTGGATATTTGGGCTGTTTCCATGTTCTTGCAGTGGTGAATAACACTGCTATGAACACTGAACAAGCCTCATTTGTGCCTCAGTTCTCATTTTCTCAGGGTAGATTCGAAGCAGCAGAATAGATGAGTTATACAGAATTTCTATGTTCAGCTTTCTGAGGAAACACCAAACTGCCTTCCAGAGCGGTTGTACCACTTTACAATTACACCCTCTCCAAGATTTATTATTTGTTGTCCTGTTAAACTTTGCCACTGCTACTGGGGTGAGATGGTATCTCATTGTGGTTCTGATATGCATTTCTCTTATTGCCAGTGATTTGGAGCATTTCTTCATGTGTCTGTTGGACATTCAAATATTTCCCTCTGTGAAAATTTTTTTCCATGTCTTTTGCCAATTTTGTAATTGTGTTAACCAGTCTTTTTCTGTGGAGGCCTTGTAGGATTTTGTAAACTTTTTACATGAGACCCTTGTCTGAAATAGTATTGCCAATGCCCCCCCGCCCCCCAATCAGTAGGTTTTCTTTTCACCATGTTGGGAAAAGTTTTCAATGCACACAGGGATTTAATCTTTAGAAGGTCCCATTCATCAATTTTATTGTCCCCAAATTGTACATTTCTGGCTATATTTGGCAGTCTCTTTATACCATAGACTAGGCCATCTAAGCTTGATCCCACCTTGTCTCTATGAACTTTACAGTTTTGGGCTTTACTCCCAGGTCTCTGATCCATCTTAGGTTGATTTTTGTGTATGCTGTGAGATGTGAATCCTGTTTCAGCTTTTTGCAGTAGCAGTTAAATTTTGTCAGTACCCTTTGTTGAAGAGGTTGTCATTTCCCCATTTGATGGGATTTATCTCATTGTCGAGTATCAGTCAACCATAGATAGCTGGGCCCCTTTCTGGGTTCTCAATTCTGTTTCACTGATCTATTATTGTGCCTGTCGTTGTACCAGTACAATGCAGTTGTTATTACTGCTGTGCAGTAGGTTCTGAGGTCAAGGATTGATATGTCTCCCACTTCATTTTTGTTTTTCAGAAGTCTGTTTTCTCTCCAAGTAGACTTGATAATTTCCCTATTTGAAAAAATGATGCTTCCACTTTTTTAATCTCTCTCACTGTATTTAACTGTTATGAAATCATTATCAACCCATAGCTGACCCTCCATTGGGTTTTATGTTTGTTTGCTGTTTTTTAAAAATTCATACTTGTTTATTTACAAAGTTGGGGGTTTTTTAAAAGCTACAAATTACAAGGTAGGCAACTGTACATCTTTAGCCTACAGAACAGCTGGGGCTTTGGAGTGGCAGCTTAATTCTCTACCCACCAGGCTACCAATGCTCCCTGATCAAATAATTGCTGATTTTATCTAATTTCCTGATACTTTAGCTACATACAGTAAGTAGTATTTGGAAAACTATGGCAAGAATTTTTTAAGAATCAACAAATTAAAGGAAAATAATTTAGAAGGATTTTGCCCAGTTACTAATAATGTTTTAACATTATTAATGTTAAATGTTATAGTCAGTGGTGTAGTCAATTACTTCATATGGTTCTTCTAACCAGTTTCGTGACTCCCACCAAATGACTGGATAGCACTATGCAAATAAAAGGCACTGGTCTACAAAGGTGATTGGATAGTTGCCAATAATGTAAATAATGTACATGTAAGACAGAAGTATGCAAATAAGGTGTATGGAATGCTAACGTGGGGACTGGTTAAGTTTGTCATCCCATGAGGTTTAAAACAAGCTATCTCAAGAGGCAGGAGAAATTGGGATCTCACTGCTATCAAGAAAGAAAAGCCAGGAGTACAATTCATCCTTTCGATCTGAGGTTCCTCACAAGGAACTTCCTCATTCCAGGAAAACAGAGCTATAATACCCAAGAGACGCAAGAAGTCATAGCAGAGAACATCATACATGACTGTATGTGATTATACGTGGTTCAAACAGTTGCAAGTTCATTCACTTATTTGGGGAAGACTTATAGAACCACCCTACCCAGAGTCACCACAGAAGTCAAGCCTGGTGATGAGCTTCCAAAGTTTTTCAGTTGTGAAATACCCAAGAGTCAGAATCAACTTGTTGCAACTAACAGCAAACATGTTTGCAGCTAATTGGACCATCTCTCTCTTTTCCCACCCATTCAGTCTCTGTACTCACTGGCCCCAGAAGCTGAACCAAGGCTGGTGCAATCACCGACCACAGTGATGACGCTATCTCCTTCTCTTGAGGAAACTTAAGCCTTTGGTCATTACATTTTACCGTCTAAATTAGCAGTATTCATTAGGCATAAAAAGATCAAGATAACAGAATTAATACTAAAAGGCTTCCGAGAGCCAAATTGGTAAATGAATTACTCTAGATGTCTAACTGGGATATCCCTAAAACATGAGCCCATCCTGATTAAGTCTCCATTAACTGGTAGTTTCGAGAAAGCAGCTGGCTTATCCTGTAAATTGCCATTCAGTCGACATTTGTGATTCTCCAGGTATTACCATTTAATGTCTATCCAGGAAGGAATGGATAAATGATCAGAAGCAGCATAAAAAGATCTGTGGGGCTGGGGGAGGAGAGAAAGGCACTGAAAATCACAGTCTTTAAAAATGGAAGATAGCAGATATGCCTTTGAAAATTTTCATGAAAGCAATGAACTCTTTCCCCTAGATGAAAGCCCAGGCACACAAAATTTAGTGTACAATTTTAAGGAGTTTATAGATTCCTTGAAGTTACTCTATGAAGAAGTTAAAATGGAAGGTGAAGACAAGAAAAAAGGAAAAAATGAGATGTAAACCCAGTATGTCTAAAAGAGTATTTAAAATGTTGTCAGGATGATATGCAAAGACTTTTCAGCTTCTAACATTTATCTTTCCATTCTGTTGGCATATTACTAGAAAATTACAATAAGAGTTGCTTGCAAAAAGGAAAGATGGTGCCATATCATCTCCCAAACCTTGGGCATTTTATCAAGATGGGCCATGAGTCCTTGGAAAAAAGATACCATGTTTGGAAAGGTGGAGGGTCAGAAAGAGTTCCTCTCCAACAAGATGGACTGACACAGGAACTGTTCACAATGGGCTTGGGCTTGAGCATATCAGAGATCATGAGTAAAGTGCAGGATAGGCAAGGCTCTGATCTGCTGTTCACAGCATCACTCTGAGTTGTAGTAACTTGATAGTACTTAACAGTACATACAATAAAAATGTGCCAATACCTCAAAACTGAAATTCACTTCCTATTCTTTTTTTTGTTATACAGTATTTTTTATTATTAAATTTTATTAGTTTTAATGAACATTTACAGGGATTTTGGGTTTTCATTCCTTCATTGCTGCACCATTCTCTCTACCCTCCTCCCCAGTTTGTTCTTCTTCCCCGCCATCCGAATGTCTGTTTTAATTGTCCAATTGCCACAGTGCTTGTCAAAGTCAGTTCTGATTAATCTCCTTTGTCGGTGTGTCCTTTGCCATTCCCTATCACTCCTCCCTGAGAGACACTTCACCCTGATTCATAAGGAAAAGGGGATGGCGTATTCTCTTAGCTACTTCCTGCTGAGAAGGGACGCTGTGGGTTTCAGGGTGAAGATCTTCTCTCACTACTCTAAAGGGCCCCTTTGGCAGTAGGATATGACTAGGTATTTCTGTCATCACAGGAGTCTAGAGCGAGGGCTACATGGTGGAGGGGACCTGGGGGAGGGTTTGTAAAACAATGAAAGAATCCTTTCTTTTACTCTTCCATAATTTTTGACTCATGTACTTATAACTTGTTAGTCAAATTTGTGTCTTCTAGGTTGCAACACCCCCATGATATATCTTCAAAGATATGAACATGTACGGCCAAGCACAATCAATAAGAGTGCATCTAAATTCCAAAATCAATCTCCATAATAGTCTATGTGTTTCCCACTTTCTATTCTTAATAAGAGGGAGCTCTAGTGTTGCATGGTGGGATCAGTCTTTGGAGAGGGACGTCATGCTTGGGAGGGTGCAGGAAAGGAAGATGCTGGGTGAGATGGATTGATTCAGTCATTGGGGTAATGAGGGTAGGGGTGTCAGAGACAATGAGATTGGCATAGGACAGAGCAGGTTTTAGGGCTGTTGTACATAGGGTCACTATGAGTCATAGGTGACTCGATGACACATAACAACAACAGTAAAAACAACTAGTGGCCTAGTGTTAAGAAGCTGCACTGCAATCTCAAAGGCATATGGTTCAAATTGGTTGCTTTACAGAAGAAGGATGGGCAATCTCCTCCTGTGTGATTTACAGCCTCTGAAAACCTGCTGGAAGGTCAGCTATGGGTTGGTTCCAACTAGACAGCACACAACAATTCTTAATAAGGAGTTCTAGTTGCCTAGTGGTAAGGAGCTGTCTTGCCAACCCAAAGGCACATGGTTTGAATCCACCAATTTCTTCTCAGTAGAAAGATGAGCAATCTCCTCCCATGTGACTTAATGCTTGTGAGCATTTTTGATCCTCTAGAGGGTCAGCTGTGAGCTTTTTCTACTCAGTAGTACACAACAACAACAACAGCATTCTTACTAATCCTAAAGGATAGCGTGGAACTACCACAAGGGTTTCACAGGCTGTAATCTTTATGGGAGCAACCAGTTTCATGTTTCTACCTAGGAGTGGCTGGTGAATTCACATCAGTGGTCAGCACTCCAATGGCTAATCTACACCACCACCAGGGCTACTCTCTTCAGGTAAAGAGTTTTCAAAATTTTTCTCTTTATACACTTGTGAAAATGTAAACTGGAATCTTTTTGTCCTCATTTTAAAGACTAAGGAAACTCTAGAGGCTTTGTGTTAAGGAGTTATGTTGTCAACCTAAAGACAAGCAGTTCGAATCCACCAAGAGCTCTGTGGAAGAAGACGGGCAATCTGTCCTTGCTGTTGTTATGTGCTGTTGAGTTGACTGTGAATCACTGCAATGCTGTGCACAATAGCTCTGAACTCTGTACTATCCTGAGCCAATCTCAGTGTCTCTGACACACCTTCCCCATTTATCCTAGTTACCGTGTCAATCTACTTCATCCAGGGTCAGGGTCTTACTCTCTTGAACTGTCTGTCCATCCTTCCTACCATGATGTCCTTCTCTAAGGACTGGTCTCCCCGAGCATGCACACGGTATGTGAGACAGAGTTTCAAAATCCTTTCCTCCAAGGAGAAACTTGGTTTTACCCTTCAGGATAGACCTATTTATTTTCTTGGCCTTCCATGGTGTATGTTCAATGTTTTTGTCCAGAACCACAACTCAAAGGCATCATTCCTTCTTCTGCCATCTTTAGTCACTGTCCAGCTTTCTGATACATAGCAAGTAACAGTGAAGACATGGCCTGGATCAGGCATACCTTAGTTTCTAGACTGACATCATTGCTCCTTCACATTTTAGAAAGGTTCTTGACAGATTTTCTCAATGCAATTCATCTTTTAATTTCCTGACTGCTGGTGCCAAGAGTGTTCATTATGGAACTGAGAAAGCTGAAACTATTAACAATCTTACCCTCTTCTCCATCTATCACAATGCTATGAATTGGCCAAGTGGTGAGAATCTTTGTTTACTTGATTTTGAGCTTCTATCCATACTGTAGACTGAAGGCCTTGATTTGGTGCAGCAAATGCTTCAGGTCCTTCTCAGTTTCAGCAAGCAAGGCCATGTCATATTCATAATACAGGTTGTTGAGGAGTCTTCTTCCAATCCTGATGCCACATCCCTCCCCATAAAGTCCAGCCTCCCAAATTATCTGTTCTGTGTATAGATTGAAAAGGTATGGAGACAGGGCACATTCCTGAGACACTCCCTTCCTGATTTTGAACCATGCAGTGTTCCTTGCTCTGTTTGGATGGCTTCTTCTACTCTTATAAAATTCACAGTCTCTAAAAACTTCCTGGAGAATCAGCTATGAGTCATTTTAGCTTGAAGGCACATAACAAGAACAACAGTATTTTTCAAACTGATCAATTGAGGGGCTGAGTGAAAAGATGAATTACCCATAGTTCTAGTACAAGCCATGTCTTTGCCATCATGTTACAATCAAGTCATAGCTGATCCTCCAGCAGATTTCCTGAAGTTGTAAATCCCATGGGAGGAGGGTCCACCTTTCTTGTTTAGAGCTGTTGGTGGATTTGCACCACTAAAAAAGGCCCAGCCTCGCCGTTAGCCGCACTATTCTCGACAGACTACACACCAGACCTCCCTCCATTCAAGTTGTTGTTGTTGTGTGCCACTGAGTCAGAACCAACTCATAGCTGACCCTCCTGTGGGTTTTCAGAGGCTTTAAATCTCAGGGGAGGAGACTGCCCTTCTTCCTCCCATGGAGCTGCTGGTGGACTTGAACTTCCTGCCTTCAGGTTGACAGCACAACTCCTTACTTATGAGGCCATCAATATGTGGCTGTATTTAATATTGTAAAGCTGGAATGACTGTTGGTCGTCATCATCTAGTCCAAAGGTCAAGATGATTCAACATTTGTAGCACTGCAGATGCCAAAACTAACTTGGATTGGTTGGACGGGTTCCCCAAAGTTTCCTAATTAATCAAGCACAGCCTTAGAACAAAGAGCTAGGTCACCTGACTCATTTATTTCTGACATCATGCTTTGTCCAGTGTGCACACCATTCATGCATCATTCACAAGAACTATTTCCTTAGGGCTTCATATATTTAAACAACTTCTAACTTTATTTTTAGAGGATTTCTACCTCAAGAACAGGATATTTTTAAAGTATTTTTTTAAAGCACCAAACAATCTTTTTTAGAAATAAAAGGCAACACTGTATGTCCACACTATAGAAATCTTCCTCTTCAGAGCACAATTTCTCAAACCTAGACTCTCAGTGACAGTTTAGACAACATTTTCCCTACAACTTTAGACACAGACAAGAAAAAGTTCCAAGAACATTTTTCACCCTGGGGAAATACCTCGGCACGCTGAAAGCAAACAAAACCCAACAACCTGAGCAAATTAATTTCTAATAAAGAACTCAACCCAGGTATTAAAAATAAATTCAATTAAATGAAATGTTACCTTCATCATGTGAGCATGTTTCAGAGCGAATCTCCTAAAGAGACAGCTTCTGAGACACTTGTGAGGTCCCAGAGACACCTTACAAAGAAGGAAGGACAAAGTGCACAGCTGAGAGGGCAATTAGTGAGTCTAAGTGATTACCAGAGAGAGGGCAGCAGGGCGGAGTCACGTGGGCAGGAGCAGGAAGCACTCGCCATGAATACCATCAGGACAAGGGGCATTTAAATACAGCCCCTTCCACTCCAAACACCTTCATTTACTCATCCAATCAACACATAGCTTAATTTACTGAGCACAGGCGGTTTGCCATGTATTATTCAGTGCTGGGAACGATGCTTATATTCCAGTGTAGGGAAGCAGACAAACAAATCAATCAAATAAAAAGTATGTCATATTCTGGTAACTGTGGTGAAGAAAAATAACGATAAAGAGAAAGGAAGTAGTGAGGAGACGTACATTTTTTAAAATGGTGGCCATGGAGGCCTCAGTGAAATAGCATTTGAACAAAGAAGGTAAAGATGCAGGTCATTGCAGACATCTGGGGGAACAGGATTTCAGGCAGAGGGAACAGCACATGTAAAAAACGCTGATGCAGAAACAACTATTTTCAAAGAACAGTATGGAGGCTAGCAAGGAACAGCAGGGGGAGGGATAAAGAAGTAAGAGGAAGGGATCAGCGAGGTGAAAGGTCAAAGCCAGACACTGGGGGCAGAAAACCAGAAAGTCTTAGCTCTTAAGAATCTCACAGTATAACGATAAGGGATTCTGTCCAGATGGTGGGTTTTTCAAGGCTAGTTTCACCATTCATTAGCCACGCAATCCTGGGAAAGGAAAACATTTCAAAGCTCCATTTCCTCATGTGTAAAATAAGAACAATAATAATGTCATCTCATCTACCCCGCTGACCTGCTCCCTTATCCTGGTGAGGCGATTCTACATGCTAAACAATTTCCATGTGTCATTTCTCTTACTTCTTCAGAATAACCCATGGATTTAACAGTTTTCGCTTGCTTGTTTCTTTATGAGTTGAAAACGTATACTCTCAGTATTTCCTGCTCAGTAAAATATAGTTTTAGAACTAGATTTGAACAAAGGTTTCTGTCCAAAAGCTACTGCACTGAGTTGCTTCTGTGATGGCCCCAGGAAAACAGCAGCTGGTGTGACACGCACAGCAAAAAAGGCAATATGGTGGCGGCCTCAAAGGGACAGAAGGGCATAGAGCTATGTCCCAACATCAAAGTCGGAGAGGCCTCCAAGAGGAAGTCTTGCAACTAGAGGGTCACAAAATGAAACTTGCCCTGGTTTTCTAGGTGTCTTTGCAGACCTGATACTTCTGGATTCCTGAAACCTGATTATGTTGGGTAACTAAGGGAGTCATTTAGTTGACCTAGGTTTAACCATGTCCCTAGGTTTAGAAAGTCGTCTTCTGGGGGAGGGAGGGGGAAAAAATCCAATATCAAACTCTCCATAACGGTCTTAGAATGACAGGAGTTATTTCTTTCCTCAAAGAAATCCCTCCTGCTTCCAGCCTGTCATCTAAAGCAGAGGGAGAACAATCAATTATCCTGTTCAGTACATGTTTATGGCATTGGACGTTGCTCCCAATAAATCAAAGTTTAGCTTAACTCATGGGAAGTTAAGACCTTTCTGAATGTTTTCTCACTGGAATGTCCCACACCTTTTATTTCCAATAGAGTCCACAGAGAGGCCAAGGTCATCAGTGAGTTAATGCAAGGAAATTTAACTCCATACTTGTGGTACTATTTTTGTTCCTTTTTATTAATAATCTTTCTTCTTAGAGTATAAAAACAATGACACAAAGAAGATGATGAGGACTAGGATGATAAGAAGAATAAAGACCAATGGGTTAAATCAAACAGTCCTAGGTTTCACGTTTGGATTAAGTTAACATGTCTGAGCCTAAATGTACCATGACATGTAAATACTAGTCTTTATCTTAAAGTAGTATTATTGTGATACAGAGAGAAAAAAGCTAATAAAGTCCTTTTCCAACAATAGTTCCTTGGTAACTCAGAGTTCTTACCCCTTAAAACTCAATACTATAGGTTCAGAACTGAATCACAGAATCATAGCTGACTCTCCACTGAATTTCCAAGGCTAAAATTGCACAGGAATAGTTTGTCCATCTTTTCCTCAACAAGCCAATGGTGGATTTGAACCACTAGAAGACATGGCCTTAGGGTTACAAGTGTAACTCCTCATGGGTCTGTTACTATTTATAAAGTGCTCTTCCCATTCACTCTTTACCTCATTCCCGCAACAAAAAGCCAGCTCTCCAGGTACCATTTTTCACCCAATTGTCACACAAAAATATACAATGTCCAGATTTGGGTAAGTGTTGAAGTGACACAATTGTCACCTTCCATGTGGAAGAGCTGGATTCAGTCTCAGGCCAATGTGTCTCCTAAACAAGCAGCCCTGATGGCCTAATGGTAAGAAGTTGCACTGCCAACCCAATGCAGATGGTTCAATCCACCAGCTACTCCAAGGGAGAAAGATGGTGTGGTATTAGACTAAAAGTTGGCTTTTTTTTTAGCCATTACAGTTTGCCCCTTCTACATGGTCTTGCAAATCAGCATAGTCTTACAAATCATCAAAAGATGTTGGAACAGGATAAGAGAAAGAGTGTTTCACACACTGTTCAACAAGACATGAAGTGAGCAAGACTTGCAAAATTCGAGGAAGACTAGACTGAGCGAGGTCCTAGTACTAAGACTCTTGTGATGGTGATGGTGATAGTGATGGAGAGACTGTGGCATTATTGTGGAGACCCTGTGGCAAGGTGTGACCTGAGGCTACTTGCATTTATGCTGGCCACAGTTAAAAGATTTTGCTATTCTTACTGGATATTTAAAGGATGTGATGACTTATAATTATTCTGAGGCAAATCTTGTTGGATGATTCGGATTAGACTGCTGAACTAAAACTAGAGACTAAACTAATGGAGGATTGTGCCTTCAAGCTTAGACTAAAACACAAACTTGTTTTGGGTGACTTTCTTTGCCTCCTCCTGTTGTTGTTGTTGTTACGTGCCATCAAGTCGTTTGCGACTCATAGGGACCCTAGGTACAACAGCCCTAAACCGTGCTCTATCCTGTGCCAATCTCATTGCCTCTGACACACCCATCCCAATTACCCCCAGTCACTGTCACTGAATCAATCCACCTCATAGAGTGTCTTCCCCTCCTGCACTGTCCCTCTCCTCTACCCAGCATGATGTCCCTCTGTAAAGACCTGTCTCTCCTTACAATATGTCCAAAGTATGTCAGACAAAGCCCCAGAATCCTTGCCTCCAAGGAGCAGCCTGGTTTAATCCTCTCTACGATGAATCTGTTTGTTTTCTTGGCAGTCCATTGTACATTCAATACTCTTCTCCAGCACCACAGCTCAAAGACGTCAATTCTCCTTCTATCCTCCCTAGTCATTGTCCAACTCTCTGATGCTTAACAAATGATTGCAGAAACCAAGGCCTGTATCAGGCAGACCTTAGTCTCCAGAGAGACACCGTTGCTCTTGAGTACTTTAGAGAGGTCCCTAACTGCAGACTTTCCCATAGCTATACGTTTTTTGATTTCCTGGCTACTGGTGCCAAGACCGTGGAGCCAAGCAAACTGAAGTTGTGAACAATCTCAATCTCTTCACCATCCATCCTGATGCTACCGATTGGTCCAGTGGTGAGAATTTTTGTCTTCCTGACATTGAGCCTCAGTCCATATGGAAGGCTGCAGTCCTTGACCCTCTGCAGTAAGTGCATGAGGTCCTCCTCAGTTTCAGCGAGCAAGGTTGTGTCATCTGCGTAACGCAGACTGTTGAAAGATTGTCCATCAATCTTAACGCCATGCTTCTCCTCATAGAGCCCAGCCTCTTGGATAATCTGCTCTGCATACAGATTGAAAAGGTATGTAAACAGGACACATCTCTGACGTACACCCTTCCCAATTTTGAACCATGCAGTGTTGCCTTGCTCTGTTCTGACAAACTGCCTCTTGGTCCAAGTATAGGTTTCGCATTAGCACGATCAAATGTTCTGGGATTCCCATTCTTCTCAGAGTCAGCCACAGTTTGTTATGATCCACGCAGTCAAATGCCTTTGCATAATCAATGAAACACAGATAGACATTCTTCTGGTATTCTCTGCTTTCTGCTAAGATCCATTTAACATCAGCTACAATATCCCTAGTACCACGACCCCTTCTAAACCCAGCCTGGACTTCTGGAAGTTCTCTGCTGATGTACTGTTCCAGTCGTTTTTGGATAATCTTCAGTAGAATCTTGCTTGCATGTGAAATCAATGATACTGTTCTGTAGTTTCCCCACTCAGTTGGGTCACCCTTCTTTGGGATGGGAACAAACATAGACCTCTTCCAATCAGTTGGCCAAGTGGTTGTTCTCCAGATTTCTTGGCACAACTTGGTGAGCACATCCAGGGCAGCATCTGTTAGTTGAAATATGTCAATTGTTATACCATCTATTCCGGGGCCTTATTTTTTGCTATTTCCTTCAAAGCAGCTTGAACTTCTGCCTTCATCACCATAGGCTCTGGCTCAAATGCTATTTCATTAAATTCTTCTGTACCTGCCAATTCCTTTCAGTACAATGACTCAGTATATTCCTTCCATCTTCTTTTGATACCTCCTGGATCATTTAACATTCTGCCTAAAGCATCCTTGATTGTAGCAACTCAAGGTTTGAATTTGCTCTTCAGTTCCTTGAGCTTAAGAAATGCTGAACGAGTTCGGCCCTTTTGATTTTCCGACTCTAGCTCCTCGCACATTTCATTGTAATTTACTTCCCTAATAAACTCCATTCTCAATATCACAACTGTAAGTCAGCAACAAAGAAACAAAACTCAAGCTGTTGGTGTGACTCTAGAGGAACCATGGGGCTGGGCTACAGCTCTTTATCTGCTTTCTGCTCCGGGGAAGTTAGAGGCTGTGTTATTCTCACTCCCTATGACCCTTTCAGAAAGATATTTATGGCCTGTGTTCCTATGTCTCATTTTCTCCTCTTTAGGCAGATGAGCAATGTCCTCCCTTGAGACTGACAGACTCTGAAAACCCAGAGGGTCAGCAATGAGTCAGTTCCAACTTGACAGCACACAATAATATCTCTTCCACAGACATCACTTGCTGTCAATTGAAACCTGAATTTTGCCATGATGCTGAATAGATTTTAACTATAAGCAGAATATTCAATGATCAAGGAAGCATCAAAGAAGATGGAAGTAGTACACAGAGTCACTATACCAAAAAGAAGTGGCTGGCACTGAAGAATTTCATGAAAGAGCATTGATCAAGAAGCAACGGTGATGAAGGAGGAAGTTCAAGCTGCTCTGAAAGAATTGGCAAAAACAAGGCCCCAGGAATTGATGAGATGCCAATGGACATATTTCAACAAAAAGATGCTGCCCTGGACAAGCTCACCAAGTTGTGCCAAGAAATCTGGAGGACAACTACCTGGCCAACTGACTGGAAGAGATCTGTATTTATTCCCATTCCAAGTGATCCCACAAAGTGTAGAAATTATAAAACAATATCACTAATATAATACACAAGCAAAATCCTGCTGAAGAGTATCCAAAAATTACTAGAACAGTACACTGACAGAGTACCACCAGATGTGTAGGCTGAGTTTAGAAGTCCATGGCACTGGAGACATTATTGCCAAAGTCAGATGGATCTTGGCCAAAAGCAAAGAGTACCATAGGAATGTCTGTGCTTCACTGACTATGCAAAGACATTTGATTGTATGGAGCACAACAAACTGTGGCTAACCTTAAGAAGCATGGGAATCCCAGAACACGTTATTGTGCTCATATGAGACCTATACTTGAGCAGTCCTCAGAACAAGGAAACTGCATGGTTCAAAATCAGGAAAGGAGTGCATTAGGGATGCATCCTGTCTCCATGCCTTTTCAATCTGCATGCAGATCATTCTGGAGAATAGGCTTTATTAGAAACAATGTGGCATCAGGGTTGGAGGAAGACTCACCAACAACATATGTTATGCAGAAGATGTAACCTGGATTGCTCAAACTTAGGAGATCTGAAACATTTGCTGTAGAAAGTCAAGGATTATAATGTTCAATATGGACTGAAACTCAACATCAAGAAGACAAAGATTCTCACCACTGGACCAATTGGCAGCACCATGATAGATGGAGAAGAAACTGAGGTTGTTAAAATTTTTAACTTGCTTGGCTCCATAATTAACACTCTTGGCACTAGCAGTCAGGAAATCAAACAACAAATTGCATTGGGGAAGCGTGCTATCAGGGACCTCTCCAAATTCCTAAAGAGTAACAATGTCAGTCTAGGGACTAAGGTGCACCTAATCCAGGCCATGTTTTTCTCAATTACGTGTGATGCATCAGATAGCCAAACAATGACTTATGATAACCAAAGAATTTTAATGCCTTTAAATTGTGGTGCTGGTAAAGAATATTGAGCATACCATGGACTACCAAGAGAACAAACAGATCTGTCTTGCAGAGGGTGAAAACAAGATTCTCTTTGGATGCAAGGATTTTGAAGCTCCATCTTACATTCTTCGGGTATATGATTAGGAGGGCCAAGTCCTTGGAGAAGGACACCATGCTTGGAAGGATACAGAGACAGCAGAGGGGAGGAAGACCTAGAATGAGATTAACACAGTAACTGGGGTAATAGGATAAGGTGTGTCAGTGAGCCTAGCTTCAAGATAGGGCAGGGTTCAGAGTTATTGTTCATTGGGTCACTATGAGTCGAAGGCAACTGGATGGCACATAACAAGAACAACAACAGCAAGTCTAGTAAAAAAGTCCCGGAAGCCTACTTCTTAAAATCATTCAATGAACCCTATCAACTACAATGATCTAATTTACAACTTTTTATGAGGCTAGCACAGGGCAAGGCAGTATTTTCTTCAACTGCTCATGGAGTAGGTGTAAATGAGGGTCAACTTGATGAGAGAAAACAATGGCTAGGCAAGGCAAGAGTTTAGAAATAATCTAATATAAAGCTCATATTTTACCAATGGAGAAACTAAGGTTTAAAAATGAGCCACTATAGTTTCACCTTAGTAGATGCCTTCTATGAGAACTCAAAGCCTCCTATTTTCAGTAAACTAAGGCAAATCTAGTATGGCATCAGACACAGAAAACAGCATAAGGGCATGGACTAATGCACTGAGGATCAAATTTAGTTGTTATAATGCCCAGAATCATACAGAGGCTTTATTAAAATTCCGTTTTACACAAGAGGCCAGAGCCAAGTGTCTTGTGTCTTGAATGTAAAATGGTTCACGTTTCCACTGAACTCTTGCTTCGGAAAAAAGGAAGCCAAATTTTCAAAGGCTCTAATTTGCAGAAGTGACTGGTGAGTAACAGTACTGTGTCCAAACTCCAACCCACTGCTGCCTCCCACCTGTTTCTCCACTTGCTCATTATCTTGGGGTTCCAGGAGGCCAGTTCCACACTGGCATAATTGAATGGGAGCACTTACACAGGATTGAACTGTCCACTTTAACAAGGCCCGAGTCAGCAGAGCCTGACTCCCAATGGCACTTGCTCTCATTAGGACCCTGGTGGGCCTGTGTATTTGCTTGGGAATCCTGGGACAAGGCCCTCTGAAAAGAAGGTTCTGTGTATTTCTGCCTGTCATTATCCTGGAGCAGATGGGGTGCTAAAATTAAGGATGCAATGCCCCAGTTTTCAGGCACTTACTGTTTCTGTGGCAATGATGCTGAGGCTGAGAGTTAAGAGTGTGAGGTAAAGTCAATTGCAAATGAGGCCCCAGGTCTGGGAGGAAAAGAGCACAGGCTAATTTGAATCTGAGTGGCTCCTAACTCCTGCATGACTCTGAGCAAGATGCTACTTCTCTTAAGCCATGATCACCTCTGACTTTCAGAGGCTCCAAGCACTTACTCTATTATGCGTCCTGTCCTCTATTAAAAAGGAAAAAAGGAAAAAGAAAGCTAAAATTCTTTTTTATGACTGTGTTGGTTTAAAGGCAAATAAAACCTTTGTAAAAGTTTATTTTTTTTTTCCTTTTAAAAGAACTTAAAACACCCTTGGTGAAAAACAAAAGACTCTTTAATAGGATGGACTGCCATAGTGACTGTAACATGAACTTGAACCTATCAGAGACTGTGAGGATGGTATAGGATTGAGCAAGGCTCAGGTCTATTGTTCACAGCATTGCTGAGTCAGTTGATGGACTCTTAACAACAACAGTCCAAAATCAGCTCTGGTGGCTCAATGGTGAAACACCCAGCTACTAACCAAAAAGGTTAGTGGTTCAAACCCACCCACAAGCTCTATTGGCAAAAGAGAAAGATGTACTCACTCACAGTCATCAAAGTGGAACCGACTCTTAGCTGGCCCTCCTCCACTGGGTTTCTGAGGCTGTAAATTGCCTGGGAGCTCCAGGTGGATTTGAACTACTCAAGAGACAAGAGTCTTTTGTTAGCACCTCAATTCAATATGAACTTGGCCACCAGAGCTTCCTCCAGTAAAGATTATTGTTGTTGTTGTTGTTGACTGCCTTCAAGTCGAGCATGACTCACAGTGACCCCATGAACAAAAGGCCTGAAGCCCCTCTACAGCTATCGACATTTATCAAGGTTCAGAGTTTCCAGAGGCATGTTATTTAGGAAGTGGATGCCACTCCTGCTTCTAAACCTTAGTCCAATAGAGCAGTTCTACTTTGTCACATGGGATTGCTGAGTCAAAAAACAACTGGAAGGAGAAAAAACCAAAAAACCAAAAAACAACTGGAAGGACCTAACAATGACAACAGTATAACTTCAGGTGGCCTGAGGCACTGTGTCTGCCACATGTAAAAGCAGTTCAGTAGGCCCTGATCCAAGATGGAAAGAACGGGATCTGTCAGTATTTTGTGACGATCCATGATCTAATAATATATGATGCACCTCCTACTGCTGCTCAGTAAACGGCTTTTTGTATTATATTATTGTTCATAAATATAATAGCCACTCT
The DNA here is from genome assembly GCF_000299155.1 of Elephantulus edwardii. Lineage (NCBI taxonomy): Eukaryota > Metazoa > Chordata > Mammalia > Macroscelidea > Macroscelididae > Elephantulus > Elephantulus edwardii. The sequence continues at coordinate 15,948,507 of NW_006399755.1, forward strand.
CTAATAAGAAACAGTATCAGAGGCTTTGGAAAGTGTAAATCTACCAGTTTGTTTCCTATATGGAGTCCATGTGGTGATGATGCAAGTGGTTAAGGTCTCAACTATTATCTGAAAGGTTTGTGGTTATGATTTACTCATTAATCAGCTCCTCAAAATATCCCAACAGCTAAGAAAAGTCAGTTGTTACTCAATAGATACACATACCTAATAGTAACTCTGAATTTGTAAAGAAATATTTCCCACCAGAGTTTCTCTTTATCAGAACATGCTCTGATATTAATTTTTTAAAATATCAAACTTCTAGTGCATTTTAAAAAAATCAATTATCTCTCAGGCTTTGTGGGCCAAAACTAAAGCTGTAAAAACATGGAGTTTGGAAGAGTACCCAGCTTGATGGGAAATATGTGACTTTGCAACCTGGCAAGGCCTTCATGCTCCATGCCCCCAGTTCCCTGTTCTGTACGGGGAGCCACCACCATTCCCTAACCTCACGAGGGACCTAAAGGAGTTCACCGGATTCGATGACTTTTCACTGAGCATTTTAGCAGAATTTGTCTCCCACAAAACTCACTACTCCCTTGGGCTGTTCCTGAAAAGTAAGCAGTAGAAGGACAGAAGGAACTGAGACATGGTTCAAGAGTTCTGAAAACACCTTCTACTAAGATCGTGGTCCCAAACCTCTTGAAAAATCATGAGTATTTGTATATTAAAGAGGACTTTTAAGTAATGTCTTGTAAACAGATCTGCTATTAACTTTATAATCGCAATTTATGTAGGGCAGTTCTCCAAGCTGCACCCGGGCACACCTACTAACTGCCCATGGGAGCTGGGAAATGCCCACAGTCTTGGTGTCTATCTGTTCTCTCAGTGTCCTAGCAGTTGTTTTCTCTATCTTGTCTCCTTCTTACCCTTCAGGTCTCCATCCCAATTCTACTTTCTGAAAGTAATTTGCCCAGGTCAAACCACCTCAAGTAGCTTCCTTACTTCCCTACTACCATTTTCAATGAACATCTACAGAGATTTTGGAATTCCATTCATTGGTTGTTGCACTTTTCTCCCCACCCACTCCACCCCCTTCCAGTTCACTCCTCTCCCTGAAAAGCAAAAGAAAAACTTCTTCACTGGTACACAATCCCCCCACCCCCACCCCAAATATAATCCACTCTGCAACACTCATTCCGTATTCTTATGGTAAACATAATGCCCTAAAATGTAATACTTTTAAACTATTCTCTCCCTCATAGACTTCAATGCAGTAAACATAATTTGTCTAGTTTTTCTCAGTCCCTGCTACCATTTTTATCACTGCAGCCTCTACTATTTTACAAGGCTTTGAGCTGCATTTCTCTAGTGATGAATGAGGGAGCTCTGGTGGCCTATTATTGTTGTGGATTGTCCTTGAATCGAGAAGACTCATAGCAACTCTATGAACAAAAGACCTAATGCCTTTCTAGAATTGTCATCATTTCTCCAAATTCATAGTCTTTCCAGAGGCATGTGGTTTAGGAATTGGATGCAACTCCTGCTTCCAAACCTGTTTTACAACTGGGAGTTCCTTCAAACACTGTCCACATTGGGAAACCATTATGGCATTTGACACCCCACTGGAACAAGGTTCAGCATCACAGCAATCCCAGATTACCTCAGTATAGCAAGTTGATAAAGAGTGTTGTACAAAGTAGAAGAATGTTCCTCCAAAATAGAACACTAGTTTCACTTAGCAGGGGTTAAGCGTCATCAAGTCGAATACGACTCATAGTAACCCTATGAACAAAAAGACCTGAACTCCGCTTTATAATTAACATTATTTCTCTATGTTCATAGAGTTTCCAGAGGCATCTGGTAATTTAGGAAGTGGATGCCACTTCTGCTTTCAAACCTGAGTCAATCTGGAAGCTCCTCCAAACACTCTCCATGATGGGTAACTATTATGGTATTTGACACCACTATGGCACAGTGTTCAGCATCACAGCAACTCCAAGTTACTTCAGTACAGCAAATAGACAAACGACTGGTATACCACTTAAAGAATGTTCATCCTAACATTATTTAATTTAGCCCAAGGATCTCAAGCCCGAGGACCCTACAGAATTGTAAAGACACACCCACAGGTTGTTGACTATGATAAACTTAGTAGACCCTCTGCCTTTAGGTCCATGTTCACTAAATCAGGCAAGCAAAAGTCCTAGTGATAGGGAATTGTATTGTTAAGACAAAGGCTAGTGATTCATATCCACCAGATGCTTCATGACAGAAAGATGGACAATCTCCTCTTCCTGTGCCATTGCTATCTCTGAAAACCAGCTGAAGGGTCAGCTATGAGTCGATTCTAACTAGACAATACACAACACAGATGACTACTGAGGGAGCTCTGGGAGCACTGTCCATAGGGAGTTATGCTGTTAACTCAAAGATGACAGCTCTCTGGTGGCTGGAATCCACCAATGGTTCAGCAGGAGAAACACTGGCAATCTTCTCTCATGATTTACCATGTCTGTAAACCCACTGCAGGCTCAACTATGATTCAGTTTTGACTCAAGAGCAATGAGGGTGTGCTGTGTGTGTGTTTTCTCATCTTTAAGCTATCAGTAAAGAGTCTGCCGTCCATCTTAACCCCTTAAGAACCGTCCACATGTCTTGATAACCACAATGATAAGAGTATTCTCAGTGAGCACAGCCTCAATAAATATTTACCAGATGGATGCATTTGTGGACGGGTAGATGGATGAATGCATAAATGGATGAATATATGAACAGATGGATGAATATATGGATGGATAAATGTATAGATGGATGGGTAAGTGGAAAGCTTAATCATTTTTTGATCTTTATAAAATTCTCTAAGCCTTTTAGACTTTGGTTTCCTCTATGTTGCAGGACTTAATTGCTAAAGTTCCTTCCAGTACTTTTATAGCAATTTTAGCAGCTACAAAAATACCACGTATTAAGTATCTGATATGTGCCAAAGAGTATTTTCTAGTGTTATTTTATTAAACATAATTGTTCAAACAACATGATGGGAGAGTACTACTGTTCTAATTTAAAGATAAGAAAACTGGAAAAAAGCCAGAATTCTCTATTAGTAAAACATGCGGCATGCTGTCCAAACCTAAGTCAGTTTGGTTTCATTACGAATCTCTGCAGAAGGAAACAGAGTCTCTGGCAAGTGCAAAAAGAAATATGACTATGAACAGAAGAGCGCCAGGGTACAGGTGAGGCACTTGCACGTAACTTAATTTACTGTCTATTAGTCTGTGTCTGAAAAACCAGAAGCATTTCCTGACTCAACAGATTGTTAAAGAGCCAAGCATTAGAACTATACAAATGTCTTCTATTCCTTAATAAAATCTTTCCTATTTTATTTTCAACCCTAACTCTAAATCATCCCTATGCTTGACAGTAAGGCACCATGCGCCTTCTTCTTCGTCAAGTGAAGAGTTTATTTTCCCCCTCGAAGAGCAATTACCCGACAAGTGCCAGGCTACTGAAGGTGTTTTTCCGGCAGCAGCATCTGTCTCCTTGGCAGCCTCCTCGGGCAATTGTACTGGCAGCATGAAAATGGCCAGGGGGTCAGTCAGAGCTCTGCTCTCCACAGCTCTCAGGTGGTCTACCCATCCCAGGCAGCCCAAGCTTCTGCTGAAATACCATTTTTAAAACTGGGCTTGAACCCACCTCAACAACTCATGATTAGCCAAAGTCAATTACTTCTCAAATAGAACCATGTGGGCCAGCCCTCTTTCCCACTGGGAGAGAAGAATTTCCTATATTCCTTTTTGCTAAATAAAGTTAGAGCACCAGAAACCTATAAAAGGCCACAAGCGACATTGGTGGCCCAGTGGTAAAATTCTCTCCTTCCATATGGAAGAGCCAGGCTCAATTCCGAGTCAGTGCACTAATGTCCAACTGTCAGCAGACTGCAACACTAAACTGGTTTCAGGGTCTCTTCTAGACTAAGAAAAAAGGGTCCTAGGAAAAAAGATTTGGAGATCTACTTAAAATAAATACCATCCAATCAACGTAATCTGATCCACATCCAATCACAGGGGTAGTGCAGGACCAGACAAGTTTTATTCCACTGTGCATGCGTTCTCCAGAATCAGGAGTCAACTTGAGGACCACCACCAACATATGAGGGCATAAGATTTCGTGGGGCTGCATTTGGTGACTGACTTCTAACAAAGAAGGCAGGAAAAACAAAGAGCCATTCATTTGAAAAAAAATTACAGAAAGACTCTAACCTCAATCTTTTTTCATATGCTTTTGCTCTTCTGTTTGCTCACTCTGACGGCAGCCAAATATCCTATCTGTGAGTTGCCTTTTGGAGAGACCTATGTGGCAAGAATGAAAGGAAGCTTCTGAGCAACAAAGACCTGAGCTTCTCAGCCTGACAGTGTCCTGACAGCAACAAACCCTGAGAGAAATGGGGCAGCCCTGGCCAATATCCTGATTATAGGCTTGTCAGAGATCCTGGATCCCAGGACCCAGAAGATTCCTGGCCCCAGAGACCATTAAATTTCTGGTTCAAGCTGCTAAGTTCTACAGTAACTTGTTATGAGGCAAAAGATGATGAAGGCACGCCCTTAAGCAGAAAAGGTTTCTTTTTTATTGATTGGTCAATTGGTCTCTTACATCATGGTGGGAGCTTTGGTATCCTATTGGCTAAGGAGTTGTGCTGCCAACCCAAAAGGTACATGGTTCAAATCCACCAGCTGCTGTGCAGGAGAAAGACAGAAAGGCCCCTCCCCTGTGAAATGCTGTTGCTGCTGTTGTACCATCAGGTTGGAACCAACTCGTAGCTGACCCTCCAGCAGGTTATCAAGAGACTGCAAATCACACAGGAGGATACTGCTCATCTTTCTCCTTCAGAGAGGCTAGTGGATTCAAACCATGCGCCTTTGTGTTGGCAGTGCGTTTCCTGACCAGTCAACCACCAAAGCTCTGCCCCTGCAATCAATGGAACCCAACAACATACCATGTCAATACCACTATTTTCACAAGTCAGGTCAAGTGTCTCTCTCTCTCACACACACACACACACACCTGGACTTATCCTAATTACCCTACTGAAAATTACATTACATATTCCTATCCCCACGTTATTTTACACTAAATCATTTCCTCTTATTTTCTCAATCCACATACATTAATTATCTTTGAACCTTTTGTTACTCAAAGAGTGTGGTCTCTGCAGCAGCACCACAGACGTCACCTGCAAACTCAGAAATGAAAATCTCAGGCACTCCTTTAGATTGTGAAGCAACATCTGATGTTAGGAAACTCCCAGGTGACTTAAAGGTGCAGTGGTGCCAGTTAAGAAGCACACTTATTGTAGAAAATATTCTTACTTATTTAACATTGTTATTTGCTGTCACTTTGGGCTTGTCGCAGCACTGCTGGGTGAGTTCTTTTGCATCTTGCATGTTTACTTTGACAAGACTGCTCCATCACTGTTCTGTGGCCTCTCCAGGATGGCGCAATTCTCCAAGATTATGTCCAAACGCAGACTTTTCTGTCAACAGCAGACTTGCAGCCTCCATGTCCACCTGTTTCCCTTTCGTCCCCTGTCTCCCCACCAGGACTCTCAAACAACTGCAGGTTAAAGGCCTCCACTTCATTAGCCTCAGAGATCCCCACCTGTCTCTCCATCTGGAAAAATCTCAGAGGTAGTGACATATCTTATTGAATCACCTAGTCTTTTTCGAAGTGTTACAAGGCCCCAGGGCTGTTGCTAATTACTAGACCTGTTACCACAGCCTGTGCGTCTCTCCTTCCCCAGGAACAGCTTGTCTGGAGAGCGTGCGGAGAGCTGCAGGGATGTGCAGCTCCATTCTAGCCGAGCCCATGGTCCAGTCCCAAGAAGCAGCACTGGAAGCAGCCACTGAGGAGTGAGGGAGAGCACATCCGGGTCCCAGTCAGCAGGGCAAACACAAGCAACTGCTTGTCTCTTTTCTGACAGTTTCTCTACTCACATAGTTGGAATCCAGGCATTTTCTCTGCACTACTCACTGATGAATGATGCCTGTGTATAGTTAAGAGATCCTGAGAGCACTTGAAATTCCCAACTCCCATGTTCCGCCTTCTGCCCATTTCTTACCAATCACATTAAAGCATTTTACTTAACCTATCTTATGGCGCTTAAACTCTTGTGTCACTACTAGTGCACTGAAGTTTAGAATACTTTGTGTCTCAGTTCACTTGAAAGAGCCAGATATTTGCTTTCTTGTTTTCTCTCTTCTGGACAACAGTGACAATAAGATCCAGTAAAGGGGGGAAAAGAATAAACAAGTCTTTAGTTTTGGTGTGTGGAATTTTTGTTTCTTAATCCCCTAATTAAAGAAGGAAGTCAAGAAAAAGAGCTCTACTTTACCATCCTGCGCTGTTTCTTTCTATGGTAAGAGAACGTGATGTCTGGATCCACAGCAATTATTTGGCCCTATGAAAAACATAGGCTAAGGAAGATACAATGTCAAGAAGACAAAGATTCTCGCCACTGGACCAATTAGCAACGTCAGGATGGATTACGAAGAGATTGAGAGTGTTCACAGCTTCAGTTTGCTCGGCTCCACAGTCAACACTCTTGGTACCAGCAGTCAGGAAATCAAAAAGCGTATCGCGATGGGAAAGTCTGCTGTTAGGGACCTCTCAAAGATACTCAGGAGCAACAGTGTCTCTCTGGAGACTAAGGTGCGCCTGATACAGGCCATGGTATTTGCAATCGCTTGTTATGCATCAGAGAGTTGGACAATGACTAGGGAGGACAGAAGGAGAGTGGATGCTTTTGAGCTGTGGGGCTGGAGAAGGGTACTGAATGTACCCTGGACTGCCAGGAAAACAAACAGATTCATCTTGGAGAGGATTAAACCAAGCTACTCCTTGGAGGCAAGGATTCTGGGGCTTCGTCTGACATACTTTGGACATGTTGCCAGAAGGGACGGGTCCTTGGAGAGGGACATCATGCTTGGGAGGGTTGAGGGACAATGCAGGAGGGGAAGACCCTCTATGAGATGGATTGATTCGGTGACTGGGGTAATCGGGATGGGTGTGTCAGAGGCGGTGCGGTTGGCGTAGGATAGAGCAGGGTTTAGGGCTGTTGTGCATAGGGTCGCTATGAGTCGGAAACGACTCAACGGCACATAACAACAACAACAACAAGGAAGATACTGAGCAGAAGCACAGAACTTAGGCCCTTGATAACATCACAGAACTCCAGCACTGATCACTGAACCATCCACCTCTCACTCGTTCTCTCAGATTGCTAAATTACCTTATTCCTTAAGCTGCTGATACCCAGGGTTTTGATTTTCTCTTATTTGCATTGTCATGATGCACTGTAAGATTCTTATGCTATTAGCTCTTTTAAACTTTGTCATGGGTGATTAGCATAAGCATGTTTGTTGCCTTCTTTGTAGAATATCCCTAATATCAATTCTTGTGTGTTGACGTTATTGTTCTTGTTATGTGCTGTTGAGTCACTTGTGACTGGTAGCGACTCTATGTCCAACAGCTCTGAGCCCTGCTCTATCCCGAGCCAACGTTATTGTCTCTGATACAACCACCCCCATTACCCCAGTCACTGAATCAATCCATCTCGTCGAGGATCTTCCTCTTCTGCACTGTCCCTCCACCCTCCCAAGCATGCCCTCTCGAAGGACTGATCCTGCCTTGCAACATGCTCAAAGTATTTCAGACAGAGCTTCGGAATCCTTGCCTCCAAGGAGCAGCCTGGCCTCATGCTCTCTAGGATGAACACATTTGTTCTCCTAGCAGTCCATGGTATATTCAATGCTGTTCTCCAGGACCACAGCTCAAAGGCATCAATTTTCCTTCTATCATCCCTGGTTATTGTCCAGCTTTCTGATGCATAGCAAGTAATTGCAAAGACTATGGCCTGGATCAGGCGCAACTTAGTCTCCAGACTGACATTGTTGCTTTTCAGGACTCTGGCGAGATCCCTGACAGCAGAACTTTTGCAATACAATTTAGAGTTTGATTTCCTGGCTATTGGTACAAAAAGTGTTGATTGTGGAGCCATGCAAACTGAAGCTGTTAACAGTCTCAAACTCTTCACCATCTACTGTGATGCTGCCAACTGCTGAGAATCTTTGCTTTCTTGATGTTGACTTTCAATCTATATTTAAGGCTCCTGGACCTTCTACAGCTAATGCCTCAGGCTCTCCTCAGTTTTGGCAAGCAAGGTTGTGTTATCTGCATAAGACAGGGTGATGATAAGTCTTCCTCGATTCTGATGCCACATTCCTCCTCACAGAGTCATGTTGATAGGAGCGGCTATTCCTTGGAGAGGGACATCATGCTTGGAAAGGTAGAGGGTTGGAAAAAGAGAGGAAGACCCTCAATCAGAGGAACTGACACAGTAACTGCTGCAAAGGAGTCTAGTGTCACAGGAAGTATGAAGATGACACTGGATAAGACAGGGTTCAGATCTGTGGTTCATAAGGTCATCATGGGTCATACTCAACTCAATAACACCTAAAAACAATAACAATGTCAATTATTTTTAACACCATCACAGGTCCAAAACAATGTCATCATGGGAAGCTCCTACCCCCTGATTTTTCTGGCTGTATCTATTCACCATGAGTTGATGTAATCAACACTGATACATACCACAGGGACCTGAAAGCACTGCTAGTTCCTTCATCTTGAAAGGATGACAACAGTCACTTGTTGGCATCATCATTTATTGATAACTGTGTTGAAGATCCTGAGACACTGTCCTAAGCCCTCTGGACTCACACTCTTACTTGATCTCAGCACTCAGTAACGTTGGTTTTATTATCTTCATTTCACACAAAAGAAACTGAGACTTGCAAAGCAGCAGCAAACTGAGCCTAATCAGAGTGCCAGTGAGTGGTGAAGATGGAATCTGAATCCAGGCCACCTAAACCCCACAAGTGTTCTTTTTATCTCTATTAAATTCTGCCTGAACTCTATATCCTAGGCTCTATGTACTACAGTGGGAGCATACATAAATACAGGTTAAAAATGTAATGAAAATAATTGTAATTTTAAGGCGGCAGCAGAGGGCTTCAAGCCCAGAAGGAGGGGAGAGATGGAGGCCATGTTCTCCCAGGTTTGCTCCGCCCAGGGTTGCAATGGCACAGTTGCCAGAGAAAGCATGGTGCTGTTTGGGCAGGTGTACAAGTTGCCGTACCGCAGTCACTTTTGGTTGCTGTGAGGCTGAACACCCTGACACTGATGTGTCAAATGTGTTAATGGTTGGCTACCCAATGCGGACAGAGTGTGGGGTGGAGCTCCCGATTTAAGCAAGCTTGGAAGGAGGAGTGGCACCCACTTGCATAATAGCTTGCCTCCGGAAACACTATGAACCTGGAGAGAGGATGAAAGGCACCCAGGCATCGAGGACTCTCCTTCATAGGGTCGCTATGAGTCGCCTGTGACTCGACGGCACTTAACAACAACAAGCTGAAATGCCTTAATGGTTAAGAGTATCATCTGTGCATTTTAATAAATGTGAAGCTTGGATTGTCAGTGTGGCTGGTTCTGAAGAAAGCAGACAAATATATGTATCCTAACCAAGCTGTCCCATTTAATAGGTGGCTACTAGGTAGGTGAGTGGTTCAAATCTACCAGTTTTTCTGTAGGAGCAAAAAAGCAATTTCATTCTGTGATTTATAGTCTCTGAAAACCCGCTGGAGTCAGTTCCAACTCGACAGGTACGATGAGTTGTTTCCAACTTGCTGGCAGTGAGGTTACAGTTTATTCTAGCTTAACAATTAATCTGGCTTTTGAAGGCGGCCTAGTATGTAGCGAGCTGAGTTACTACCTCCACAGGTGGGACCACTCTTGCTGCTCGCATTGACCAGCAGCACCAAAGGGGAAAAATGGGGATTCTCTTACTGTGTGATTTACAACTTCTGAAGAAACAGTTGAAGGGTCAGTTCCAACTCAAGGGCGATGAGCGAGTGAGTGAGCAAAGCACTTGTCATGTAACATCCACTCTCTTAAGCATTTCACATGCATTATTTTGCTAACATTTCCAAATATATGGGTAGTTAGGATCTCCATTTCACAGACATGGAAACTGAGCGCTGCAAAGGCGATAGAGGACATTCCAAACCAGCATAAGTTTCATGCTCAACTGCTATATATTTCTGAGTCTCAACGTAAGTATTTGACGTTGTATAGGCTTACTCTAGAATCTGAACATTTATTGAAATTCACATTTTTTTGTTGTTGTTGTTATGGGGCGTCGAGTCACCTGTGACTCATAGCGACCCTATGCACAACAGCCCTAAACCCTGCTCTATCCACTGCCAATCTTACTGGCACACCTGCCCCCATTACTCTAGTCACTGAATAAATCTACCCCATCAAGAGTCTTCCTCTCCTGAGCTGTCCCTCTAACCTCCCAAGCATGACATCCCTCTCCAAGGACTGATCTCGCCTTGCAACATGTCCAAAGGATGTCAGATGAAGCTTCAGAATCCTTGCCTGCAGCCTGGCTTCACCCACTCCAGGACAAACCTGTTTGTTCTCCTAGCAGTCCTTGGTATATTCAACACTCTTCTCCAGCACCACAGCTCAAAGGCATCCATTCTCTTTCTTTCATCCCTAGTCACTGTCCAGCTCTCTAATGCATATAAAGTGACTGCAAAGACCACGACCTGTATCAGGTGCATCTTAGTCTCCAGACTGACATTGTTGCTCTTTCAGTACTTTGGAGAGGTCTCTGACAGCAGACTTTCCCAATGCAATTAATCTTTTAATTTTTTGGCTATTGGTACCAAGAGTGTTGATTGTGGAGCCAAGCAAACTGAAACTGTTGACAATCTCTTCGCCACCTATCATGATGCTGACAATTAGCCCAGTGGTGAGAATCTTTGTTTTTTTGATGTTGAGCTTCAATCCAAATTGAAGGCTGCAATCTTTGACCTTCTGCTGCAAGCACTTCAGGTCCTCCTCAATATCAGCAAGCAGGGTTGTGTCATCTGCATAATGCAGATTGTTAATGAGTCTACCTCCAATCCTGATGCCACATTTTACTAAGGTTAAAACCCTATCTTTCAGCATGCATTAACAGCTCCACTCATTCTTACTTAGAAAGTAGAACTCATATGTATGACAACAGCGTAGAAGACTAGGGGAGTGAAGAGAGGTGGGTACAACAATGAATGAAAATTTTTTAAAAAAGTGAACTGGGGGAAAGGGAAAGGAGGGAGACGGATTTAAATGAATGAAACTCTAACTTTTTGTAAAATTTCACTAAAATCACTATTAAAATAAAATTTTATGAAAGCAAGCAAGCAAGCAGAACTCACAGCTTTTCCCATGACTCTGACTTTCCAACAGCAAACCTGAAGAGGTCAGTCCACAATGACCACTTCTCTCTGCAGTCCTGACCTTGAGAATCTCACAGACTCGATGACATCACCCCCATCCCTCGGCATCTGCCATCCTGAGTGTTCTCAACACTCCCAAGTCTCTTGTCAATTCGCTATAGTGCTTTTTACACACAAAGGCTTACAATCCAGTGTCTGAATATATCTGAAATAATGATATCTTAGCTCTCAAGATCATAAAGAGCAAGGCAGAAACAGTTAAAACATTACAGATTTTGGGGAGCTCTAGAGAGCTCCTTTTTTTCTTCTGTAAAATGGGAGCAACAACTCACACTTTCACTGTTGCTGTCTTGGTAAGCTGCTGTCAGTCCTTGGCCCATGGCAACCTCATCCACAACGGAACAAAATTGTGCCAGATCCAGTGCCATCCTCATGACAAAACCACTGAGACACACAGAGGTTTTTCTTCACTGATGTTTCCAAAGTGGATCACCAGGCCTTTCCTCAACCTCCGTCTTAGTCTGAAAACTGAACCCACTTCTTTGTCTGTAAAATGAGACTAATAACACTCCCTTCTGTCTGTACTGTAAAAACCTCTAATGCCAAGAAACCACACAAACATACCCAGCAGCACACCTAGCCTCAGTGTATGGCAGTCATATTTACTTCCCTTATCATCATCAATAAAATTTAGTTCATCCACCAAATGCATGATTTTTTTTCCACAATACCCACGACAGATGGCCATCCAGTCTCTGCTAGAACATTTCCAAAGATAGAGAGCTCACTCTCTCTCGCCATCTCCCCAGGCAGCCGGTTCTATTATTGGACAGCTCACACTGGCAGAGCTTTTTCCTACTCAGAGCCAAAATCTGCCTCCATGAATCCCATTGGTCCTAGCTGTGTCCTGTGGTGCAGCACAGCACAATTAGGCTTTCCGTGCATACAACAGTCAGCCTTACTGGGGGGGGGGGGGAAGCAATCATGTCCCCGTCACATCCTCTCTTCTCTGGGCACGCATTCCCACACACCCTCCTCACATACTATCATTTCTATACTCTCCGTAATGCTGGACGCTTGCTCAAAATGTGGCCGCAGAGGACACACAGCCGTCCAGTGCCCAGTGCAGCAAGAACACTTTGCTTCCAGTAATGCATGCTGAAATCATATCTTAATTGTCTTAATAGCCAAATATATTTATATTCTTGTGTATCATATTAAAATCAAATGAGCTGCTATCGAGTCAATTTCTACTGTATGTATTCCATTGTATGTCACAGTGGAATGGCATTCCATAAGGCTTTTAGTAGCTGATTTTCTGAGAGTAGGTCATCAAGTCTTTCTTCCAAGGTAGTTATAAATAAAAAAACCAAACCCACTGTCATCAAGTCAGTTCTGACTCAGAGATTCTACAGGACCAAGGCAAACTACCCTATGGATGTTAAAGATCAGAAATCTTTACATCCAAACCTTCGACCTTTTGGCTAGCAGTCAGATGCTTGAACATTGTGTCACCTGAACTCATGAAAGTCCTTCTCAAAATTCAAACTCATTGATGTCCAGTCAGAATTGACTCTCAGTTCATTCTCCAGTGGGTTTTCGGAAGCTATAAATTACACAGGAGGAGACTGTCCAGCTTCCTCTCTCCAAGTGACTGGTGGATTTGAACCCCCAAAGTGGCTGTAAATCTTTGGAGTCAGCAGTGCAACTCTATGGGTCAGGCCACCAGAGCCCCCTAAGGGGTTACTAGGTGGACTCAATCCAATAATACTAGCATGTTAACCATTCACACCACCCAGAGGCTTTCTTTTTTCATTCATATACATTACTGTTTTATACAATTTTTCACTTACATTGTGTTTCATACAATCACTCATATACATTCTATTCTGCATTATTTTTTAATTGGTTTCCTTACAAAGTTTATATTCACTGTGTTTTATACTATTCTCCATTCACATTGTGTTTCATACATTCTCATGCATTATATTTTATAAAATTAATCACCATTGGACCTTGCCCATCATTATTACCCTGTCTTTGCTCCTAGATCCTTCCCATTTGCTTCCCACCCACCCACCAAATTGTGCAGCCCTCTGGTTTAAAGGACTTGGAGTAAACTAGGCCTTTAAATCAGCCCTTTTCATATAAAAGAGAACATATTGTGATTTCCGCATCCCATTCTATACCTATGAATTCTTGAACAAAAACCTTGGCTCATCCTGTAGACATTGACATTGGCTAAATGAAAACTTCCTAAAACATTTTTTCTGTCATCCACAGGGAGAATCATGCTTTAATTCTCAATCCATATTGTTAATGGTAGTAAATTATCTTCAAGGTCATCCTCAAACTTGGCACTAAAGTCTCTAGACAGGTTCTATCTTGTTTACATTACCAAACTATTATCCCATGTGAGATTCTGTATTCGTTTCAAACACACAAATAACAACAACAAAAAACAAAACAAAAACCCCACTGCGGTCGAGTTGAGTTTGACTCACAGTCACTTTATAGGATGGAATATGACTGTCCCATAAGGTTCCCATGTCTGTCTGTCTTTCCTGAAGCACACTGCTTTATCTGTCTCCAGAGGAGCAGCTGGCAGGTTAAAACTTGCCAACCATCCAGTTAGCAGCCCACTGCTTAACTCACGGTGGCACCAGGGCTCCTTTTTTGGATTCAAAAATATAGAGGTCTTTATGAGAGTCTCCCTACTCTCTGCCATAGAAAACTGGCATGCAACTGAAAATACAACACTGCATGTACAATGACCACAGACAGCAACCAGAAAACTCTGGGCTAAGATGGTGACTCACAAACTCGCTTCACATTAGAATCTCGTGGAGAGCTCATAGTTGGCCACACCGAGACAACTGCCACTGAGTCAGTTCCACTCACGGCAACACGACCCTCCACTGGCTTTCAATGGCTGCAAATCTTTATGGGAGGAGATTGCCATCTTTCTTTCTGATAGTTGCTGGAAGATTTGAACCACCAATTTTTCAATTAGCAGTCAACTCTTAACAGGTTAGGACTATACTGAATTATGCAGAGAGAGACTGAAGAAAGAATTGAGTACAGGTTCAGAATTAATGGGAGGAGTAAGGAACAAAAATTAGTGCATTTTCAGGAAAATTAAGTATTTCTTACTTCCAATAGATTCTATGCCTGATCCAAGCTATGGTATTTTCAATTGCTTCATAGGCTTGGAAAAGTTGAACAATGAATAAAGAAAGCTGAAGAATTGACACCTCTAGATTATGGTATTGACAAAGTATACCGAATATATCACAGACTGCCAAAAGAACAAAGAAATCTGTCTTGGAAGATGCCAGAGTGCTCCTTAGAGGTAAGGATGGTAAAACTTTGTTTCACATACTTGAGGAGAGAACATAATGCTTAGAGATGTGAACGATCAGCAAATGAGAGGAAACCCTCAACACAATGGATTGACACACAAGGTGTAAGCACAATAGAGACTGTGAAAATGATACAGGATTTTGTTCTATCATTTATGTCATTGTTGTGTACCGGTTTTGAAACTCTGCCTCACTTACTTCGGGCACATGGCCAGGAGAGACCGGTCCTTGGAGAAGGACATCATGCTTAGAAGGGTGGATGGACAGTACAGGAGAGGGAGACCATGGATGAGATGGATTGATACAATAACTGGGGCAATGAGGGTTGGTGTTTCAGAGTCAGTGAGACTGGCTCAGGACAGGGAAGGGTTCAGAACTGCTACACACAGGGTCACTATACATCACAGGCGACTCAATGGCACATAACAAAAACATACTATGACAGGTTTGATAGCAGGAGTGCCATCCACTTCCTAAACAACATGCCTCTAGAAACTCTATGGACTTTAATAAATATTAATGCTTGTAGAGGGGCTTCAGGACTTTTGTTCATAGGGTCGCTTATGAATCGTGCTTGACTCAAAGGCAATCAACAACAACAACCGTTGAATTGTAACCAATCCATATCTGACCCTCCAGTAGGTTTTCAGAGACAGTAAATCACACAGTAGACTTCTCATCCTCTCATGGAGCAGCTGGTGGCCTTGAACTGTGTGCCTTTGAGATTGCAGTGCAGCTACCTGTCACTAGGCCAACAGAGCTCTATTGTATATAAGGTCACTAACAGTCAAAGCTGACTAAAAAGCATCTAGCAATAACAGAAACAGATTCTATCACTGATTTAAACATTAATCATATTTGTTTGGGGATTTTTCCCTTTCTATGTTAATATGCACTATTACTAAAACTTTCCATATATTTGAAGTCCATATCATCAAATTCACACTGTGACCTCCGCAAGAGCAAGATCCAGCAACTTCTCCCACCCTGAGCGGGTACCTAGCAGAGCATACTGCCCACTATAGATGTCTGTGTATATTTGCAAAACCATTCAAATTACGTGTGTGTGCTCACTTGTGCATGTGTATAAAAAAATACTTTCTTTAATTTCTAAATTTTCTTCTTAAAAGCAGTTATGGATGCAAAGAGTTAAAGTCATTTGTTGAAATTGTAAAAATGCTGTAAACCACTGAGAGCAGGGCAGAGAAATATTTCCCAGGTAACTGAAAAAACAGACTGTTTCCAAGAGAGGTGGCAAGCAGTTCAGCTGGTGTACCGAGCTGGGCATGTGCATTTGTAGAAAGCTGGTGAGCTTTCTGTCTCATCTGAGAGCATCCCAGACTCGACTGTTCAGCTGATTTAGATGGGGAGAGCTACTCATGTTTGGGGCAAATGAAACACAAAGGCTTGTGACAGAGGAAAGTCAGCCTAATTCATTCAGACATTATAGTCAGCCCCGCTTAATGTGAAGCAATTAAAACAATCCACTTTTATGCAGATTAATACAGTTGAAATTAACAGGTCACTAGCACTCATATGTTCAAAATTTGGGTTCCACCAGGGCCAGCTGAACCGTTACATGAGCTAATCTAAACTTCATTACAGGAGAGGACTAGGGTTCCTAGGAATCTGCACTAAACTCAATTTGGAGTTAATCACTCATATTTTTCTCTTCTCTACCAGATATCCTAATTTCAAGACAGATCTGCTGTGCTTTCTTCTATGACAAAAGACAAAAGAAACATGAATTATTCAGTAGTAGTAAAGGTATCATTTTATCTGTTTATTTGCCCAATTAGTTGGAGTCAGATAAAGAAACAGTCAATAAAACCAAGAGATTTTCCCCCTACTGTATGGAATTAAAAGTAGATAGTGTTAATGTGGGTCTTGGAGTCTATAAAAAACCATTCAATTAGTGATGTGTATTGAAGAGGGGGATGCTAAATCAGTGGATTTGCTAGCACTCCAAAGGCTTCTCTGTGGTAGGCATTGGGGGTCCTAATTTAGGGTTGAGCCTCACAGTCTTTCCTCCTCTTTTTAGGGTGTTCTGGTGGCCTAGTCTGTAGGGAGACATGCTGCTAATCCAAAGGGTTAACATCTCTGGTCTAATGGTTTAAAATTCGGAGTACTATTGGCCATTACCTACTATACCAGCAACGACTCTGTTGGAGAAAGATGGGGAGTCTCACCCTGTACTATTTACAGCCTTGGAAGGCAATCGGAGGCAGACAGAGTTAGTTTCAACTCCATGGTAGTGAGGTTTTTTGAGAGCTCTTCCCTGAACAATGCACTGCTCTTCTCTTTCATCCATCTTCCCTTCAGTCTCAGTCCTTCGTTCAAACCCCTCCCGTGGTTTAGACCATCTCTTCTCTCTGCTACTCAACAATCCCCTTTTGACTCTCTAAGCTATTCCTCCAGCCTCCAAGTCCTATGAGAAATAGTCACAGCCTGTTCGCTTCCGTCAGAGTGCTCAGGCCTACAAAGCACCCCTAAACACCGTCGCCATGTCCCAGTCACTATGTGGAGCTGTTTGTGTTTCAACTGTGTCCTTGAGAATTCCTCAAAAGGTGGGACCAAGGCTTTTTCTTCCTTGCACTTTCCATGTTCTTGCGGTAGAAAGGTTAAGAAATCAGCTACTAACTGAAAGGTTGGCAG
>NW_006399755.1:15966574-16005640 GCF_000299155.1 Elephantulus edwardii
ACACACACACACACTAAAAGTTATACAAGTGTTCAGGTCTTTTGTTCATAGGGCTCCTATGAGTCGTCCATGACTCGACGGCACTTAACAACAACAACAACAACAACATAAGGCCTAAAAGAAGCCCTGTTATAAAGTACATGGCACAGTGCCTATCCTATAGTAGGTGTTACTGCGAACTGAAAGCTCATAAATCTGTCTCCTCTACCAAAATTTTGAGCTGCTAAAGGACACAGATCATGTGTTTTATTCATCACTTTTCCCTTTATAGCTCTGGAAAAAAGCCACACATGCTGAACAGGTGACTACAATTGTTGAAGTAAATCGTTAAAGGTAAACTGGGCCAAAGGGCAAACTCATGAACTTGTGGAATGTCTTTGTTTTCTCTCACCTTCCCAGCCCCACAAATCCCTAATTTCAGAGAAAACACTTGTCCATTTTATTCTCTCTCTAGAACAACTCAAGAAATCACTGCTCGGTCCTCATAATTCAAACTGAAATCTGCGGGTGTGTCACGACCATCGCACCATCATCAGGCCACTACTAATCTTTAGCCAGACATGTTTCCTTATTCTTAGTTCTCTTGTTTCTCAAATATATTTGAGCTTAATAACTGCTTGGCTTCTTTCCAGCAATAAAAGCTTATGAATTTATTATCACATACAAATGATTTCATTTATTCAACAAGCACTAACCGGAGATTTCTCTAGGCTATGCACTTTTGCTGTACACAGAGATAATGCAAAGGAAACAGTTTCTGCCTTCATAGAGTCCAAGGCCCAGGAGATGATGTTTGGAGATAATGTACACTCCCACTAAACCTACTTCTACTCTACTCCCCTCTGTAACTTTCCTTTGAATCTGCCTTGTTCTTCTCAACCCCCAAACTAGCCACATTATATATGAATATGAGATTAGGGATATCACTGCCCAGGATAAAACAAAAAGGACTTTCCCTGCTTCAGAATGTGAATTCTAAACATAGAAGTGCGGCTCTTCCTGAACTGACTTGTGTGGTGCTGTTGCTGTTATGTGCTGTTGAGTCAATTCTGACTCAGAGCAACCCTATGTAAAATAGCTCTGAACTCTGCTCTATCAGGAGCCAACTTCACTGTCTCTGGCAAGCCTACCCCATTACCTCAGTCACTGAGTCAATCCATCTCATTCAGGGTCTTCCTCTCTTGAATTGTCTTTCCACTCTTCCAAACATGATGTCCCTCTCCAAGGACTATTCCCTTCTTGCAACACATCCAAAGTATTTGAGAAGGAACTTCAGAGTCATTGACTCCAAGGAGAATTCCGGCTTCACCCTCTCCAAGACAAACCTGTTGGTTCTCCTAGCAGTCCATGGTATATTCAACGCTCTTCTCCAGCACCACAGCTCAAAGGCATCGATTCTTCCTTTTTCATCCTTAGTCACTGTCCAGCTTTCTTACACATAGTACATAATTTCCCTGCAAATGACTGACTACTACTCATGGTGATGCTATGAACAACAGATCGGAATCTTGGCCTATTCTGTACCATCTTCATGATCACCAACATGCCCACTCTTCCAGCCACGGTGTCAATTTATCTTGTTGAGGATTGAACACATCTATGAAGTATTTTGGGTTGCTCAAAGTAACTCTTCACTGGGATTCTAATGGTTCATGATGGAAGGAGAAGGCCCATATTCCTCACTAGGAGCAGCTAGTGGAGTCATTCAGATCATCTGAGGCATAGCCTTTTGCATCACAGTGCAACACTCAACACCACCAGAGCCCCTCTGTAGAATACAAGTCCATGGAAATGTCCTGAGAACAGTTTTTGTGGAAAAATTAGTATAAGCACTGCCTTACTTTCTTCATGACAAGAATTCTCAGAGCCTCTGATGCGACCAGACTTGGCTTGACTCTCCGTGAGAACGAATGAGCAAGCAGCATTACTTGGTCCTTCCACACAGAATCTTCTTTACAAGAGAACTTTACAAGAGTGGGGCTATGTAAAGAACTACCAAGATAATTGTTAGGTGTGCACCATCAGAGAAGACAGAGATCCACATCAAGTCCGCACCAGTTGATCCCAAACATCACCATTCTGCAGACCCAGGAACATTTCACCAAAGAGTTTGCTGATAATTCACCTACTAGGAAAGCCAACTCTCTCTTAATTCCCAGAGTCCTCTGGGGCTGCAGATGGCATCTATTCAGCCCTGCTGCCAGTCTGGCAGGAGAGGACTCAAAATGGTGAGCTCCACCACGGACAATGTAGGAAAAAGAAAAGGTGAAGAGATCATCAAAATGATGCCATGTGTCACAACACACCTCCTGTGCCTTGGCAGAGGGGGGAGATGTAAATGCTATGACAAATTGCATTAAGCTTGCCAGGGAAATGACCCAAGATGGGAAGAGAATGATTCCTATCATATGTGCTGGGGATCTCAACAGTGGTCCCTGGAGATACATAATACCAGTGGCCAAGTCACCTCCACTGCCAAAGTTCTTTTTTGCCTCAAAGCCAGAAAGATTAAAAAGGAGAAAGTATGACTACAGGGATATTACTGATGAGAAATTCAGTCCTCTTGTATCATTCTAATGTTTAAAAACCTGTAGTAATTTTATTTTTTTTTAATAAAGAGCCAAACAGGTCACATTTGGGGCAGGAATCTAATCTACACAGAGCACACACATGTGCAAGGTTTAAAAATACATGCCATTTGGCATTACCTGGCTGTTTGCTTCCCATGGCTGATGCATCCTGCAGGGTGACATTTCTCACAGCTGCCACCAAACTAGCAGAGTAAAGCTCACTCACCTAGCTTCTGAGAGGTGGAGGGGTCTGAGGCTTTTCCATGCAAGAGACACACAACAAAAGTCTGTCCCAAAGGAAGAGGAAAGGGATAGGGAGCAGATCTTTATTCCAAAATCCTGACTAGCAGGATGATATGTGGGCTTCCAGCACACTAGCTAGGTTTGACCTGCTGATGGTAAGTAGCTGCCTGGAAGGCTGTCCTGAAAAGGGTTTTGAGATTGCACATTGCATGTGGAAAAGCAAGCTAAAATGGACAAGAGATGCCTGCTACGGGCTAGCCTCCTGAAAGCCAATTTGGCATTCTTTATTGTCCTTAATTGCTATCAAGTCAATTCCAGCTGAAGGAGATCTCGTGCTTTACAGCAGGACTGAGTTCTGTAGTATTTTCTTGCAATTTTAATGTAATTAAAATAAATGTTACCTTAATGAAAGCAGATCAAGAAGATGTCACTTTCATAATACTATTCCAATTCCCATACTCATTACTATAGAGTGGGAACCAACACATAGATGAACTTACATTGGGTAAAATTTTTATTTTATACTGTATGCTTTACTTCCAAAGTTCGTGTACATTGTTTTTCTCAGTGGATCTTTCCCCTTTTCTTGACCCACCCCTCTCTCCTCCACCCATCAAATTATGCAACTCTACAATTAAGGGCCCCTCCCCAGCCCATTCTCACCTCTCTGCTCCCACCCTTTTCCCTTGGATCTCTACAATAATGGTTTTAAGTAGTATTTGTTCTTACTAACTCTTAAGAGTTAGTAAGCTCACTTAGCATAATACTCTCCAGTCCCTCCCAAGTTAGATAGTAATTTACAAAATCATTGCTCCTGTGTGCTGTATAGTATTCCACTGTATGAATGTACCATAATTTCTTGATCCATTCCATTGTGGTTAGACATCTGGGTCCTTCTATACTCTTGCTATGGTGAATAACGCTACTATGAACATTGGTGTATAAGTCTCTGTGTCTCTGTTCTCATTCTCTTGGAGTATATTCCAAGCAGTGGAATAGCTGGGTTATAATGGAATTTCTACGTTCAACTTTTTGAGGAAATGCCAAACTGCCTTCCAGCATAGTTGTACCATTTTACAATCCCACCAAAAGTGTATAAGAGTTTCTATCTCACCATATCCTCGCCAACATTACTTGCCGTCCTGTTAAACTTTGCCACTGCTACTATGGTAAGATGGTATTTCATAATGGTTTTGATTGGCATCTCTCTTATTGTCAGTGATTTTATGCATTTCTTCATGTGTCTGTTGGCCATGTGAGTATCGTCCTCTGTGAAAAGTGTTTCCATGTCTCTTGCCCATTTTGTAACTGGGTTGTCAGTCTTTTTCTTCTGGAGGCCCAGGAGTTTTATCTTTGTCCCTTAGAGTCGCTGGTGGATCCAAACTGCCAAAGAAACACATCCTCTGGGTTAGCAGTACAACCTCCTATGGACTATACCACCAGAGCTCCCTAGACTACTACATAATGGGTTCAAAGTGTTGTTTAGCAGTAGAGAAAAAAGCTTTTGCACCAAACTAAGAGAAGGCAAATATTCCTATTGTTTTTCATGGTAGTGAAGTATTTAACATGCATTATTATACATTATGTCTATATGATTTTATTGGTCAGGTTTATATAACGGTTTCTATATGGACCTTACAATGGGTTAAATCAGAAGGTGTCAGTCCTTGGGAAAATGTAAAGTCAGCAAAGGAGAGGAAGACAGACAGCCTGATGCTTTGAATGCAACAATGAATGGATTTGAGCACAGTGGAGATTGAGGATGGTACACGATGAGGCAGGGTATCATTCTGTTGTACACAGGCTGGCTAACAAGTTGGAGTTCACTGGATGGCATCAAATGACACCAATGGATTAAAGTACCTGTGTGCCACAAGCAGCTTACACACAGGTGCTAACCTCAAGTTTCGTAGTTTGAAATTACTATGAGATGCTGCCAAAAAAGAAAAGGCTCACAAAGTGCTCCTGTTTAACATTGTTATTGTTGTTAGGTGCTGTCAAGTACAACTCATAGCAACCCTATGAACAAAAGATCTGAATCCTATTCCATTCTGTGCCATCCACACACTTCCTGACACAGTAGAGCCCATTTTGGCAGTCACTGCATCTATCCACCTAGTCGAAGGTCTTCCTCTCCTTCGCTGACCCTTCACCCTTTCTAGCATCATATCTTTCCCAAAGAACAGCCCCTCCTAGCAGCATGTCCAAAGTATATGAGCCAAAGTCTCATAATTCTTGGCTCCAGTGAACATTCTGCCTGCACCCTCTCCAAGACATATCTGTTCATTCTCTTGGCCATCCGTAGAGTGTTCAGTGCTCTTCTCCAACGCCATAGTTCAAAAGCATCAATTATTTTTCTATCATCCTTATTCACTGTCAAGCTCTCAGATGCACAGCAAATGATCAGAAAGACTATGGCCTGAATCAGATACACCTTAGTCCTCAATCTTACATCATTAGTCCTCAATAATTTGGAGAGGTACCTAATTGTAGATTTTCCCAGTAAAGATTAGAGCCAAGAAAACCCTATGGGACAATTCTGTTCTATAACTTACGAGGTCGCCAAGAGTCAGAATTATTCACTGGCCATAGATTTTATTTTGCTCAATGGATTAAACTGTGTTATCTATCTATCTATCTATCTATCTATCTATAGAGAGAGATCCTATCTCCATCCCTATCTCCATCTGTCCCTTAACTCCTGGATATAACCTCATTTAGAAATAGGATTTATAGTGTGGGTTGGTTTGTTGGATGAGTTTTTGGCTACATATAACCAGATTGTAGCTAAGTAGGGTTGTTTCTAAACCTAATAACTTGTGAGTTATAAAAACAGAGGACCATATGACAAGACACACACACAAATTGGGGGTGCTGTCTACAAGTCAAATAATTAAGGAACAACTACAACTATCTACAAAGGAGGAATCAACATGGCCAGCACCCCAATTTTGAATCTAAGTTTTCAAAATTGTGAGAAAATGAATTTCTGTTTAAAGAAACCCAAGAGTGATTATTTCTGTTACAGCAGAATTAAGAAACTAAGTCAGTAAGACTTTCACAAAATTAATACAACTTGACAAAGGTTCACAAAACTAGTAGCTAGAAGTGCCAGGATTTGGTTCTAGGTCTTCTAGTTACAAGTTCTCTCTTCTTTTCACCAGTTTCCCCACCTGAAAACCAAGATAAGATTCTTAGTCATGATTCAAACCTTCTAAAGATTAAATTCCTGTACATATCAAATACTTTTTCCAACAAGGTGAAAAGAAATCTACCGACTGGATTCAAGCATTTGGCAGTAGCATCTTAGACAAAGAGTCTCATAACGTCAATTCACAGAATTCTCCTGGGCCTCCACAAGAAAGACTGATTAACACAATTACAAAATGGGAAAAAGATATGAAAATAATTTTCTCAGAGAAAGATATCTGAATGGCCAATAGACACATAAAGAAATGCTCCAAATCACTGGCAATAAAAGAGATGCAAATCAAAACCACAATGAAATACCATCTCACTCCAGTAGCAGTAGCAAAGTTTAACTGGACAGCACGTAATAAATGTTGGAGAGTATATGGAGGGATAGGAACTCTTATACACTGCTGGTGGGATTGTACAATGGTACAACCATTTTCTGAAGGCAAGTTGGTGCTTCCTCAAAAAGATGAATATAGAATATACCCCAAGAAAATGAAAACTGAGGCTCAAATGGAGACTTGTACACCAGTTTTCATAGCAGCATTATTCACCACTGAAGAACATGGAAACAGGCAGATGTCCAACCAGAAACGAATGGATTGAGAAGTTGTAGTACATTCACACAACGGAATACTATGCAGCAAGCAGGAGCAATGATTTTGTAAATTACTACTTAACTTGGGAGGGACTGGAAAATACTATGGTGAGTAAACTAACTCAGTCTCATGTATAAAACCATTATTGTAGAATGAGGATGAGGATAAGGATCTAATGGGGGGGCAAGTGGAAGCAGAGGGGTGAGGATGGGGGATGTGTTAATCATAGGGTCACACAATTTGATGCGGAAATGGGAGATTTGAAGGAAACGGGAAAGCTCTTGTGTGAAAAACAATGCATTAGAACTTTGTAAATAAGTCAGTATAAAAATTTTTGAAAAGTAAAAAAGAATAAAACAGAGTCTTATCTTACTCTAGTGACTTAAATTACCTGAGAACACTTGAAGGTTGCACAACTGCCTAAAACAACTGTCATCCATGTGAGTCATTAGAGATGAAATACCTCTAACTACTACCTTTGAAATTATAAACCACTAGACACAGTCTGGGAGCACTGGTGACCTCGTGGTAAGATGCTGCGCTGAAATTCCAAAGGCACATGGTTCAAATCCATCAATCGCTATGCGGGAGAAGGATGGACAATTTCCTCCCCTGCAATTTACTACCTCTGAAAACTCACTGGAGGATCACTAATGGGTCAGTTTTGATTCAAAGGCAAGTAACAATGAAAAGGCAAAGCTTGCCCATTGTTAATAAAATTACCAATAGTGGTATTAACACAAGGAGACAGCTATCTAGAGCTCAGAATCAGTTCTTCCTAGTTCAGTCATGGCCAACGATGCTAAACTGCAAAAGAATATAATTTGTAAACAGTGGGGGTACTAGAAAGATAATTAAAATGCAGAAAATTAGAAGATGCTAAAACCTTGCTTTCCCTCTTAGAAAATAGGCAGTGCAAACTGACTAGCAGTCAAATCTCTCAATCAATGAGTCAAAACCAGAGGCACTCCACTCAAAGATTTCAGCCAAATGCACTGCAATCAGTGTGTGTTGCCCTCTGTGGCTGTTGTTGTTAGGCGTTTCCAAGTACATCTCATAGCGACCCTAGGAACAACGGATCTGAACTCTGTCCTATCCTGGATCAGCCTCATAATGTCTCAACACACTCAAGCCTATTGTCATAGCCACTGAGTCAAATGAGCTGGTCAAGGGTCTTCTTCTCTTTCTCCTCCCCTCCCATGTTCCCAGGCATGGTGTCCTCTCCAAGATACAACCTCTCCTAGCAACATGCCCACAATATGTGAGATAAAGCTTCTTGTCGTTTTACTCATAATAGCTCCATTTCCAGAAAACCCTTGATAAAAGACCAAAGATTGATATACTTGCATATTAGGCTCCTGAAAGGGCTTTTCATAATCTCCTACTGCAGGCTTTAACCATCATTTTCTCCATCACAGTCATTGTTCCATTTCACTCAAATTTTAAACATATTAAGAAATTTTTAAAATTGGAATCAGTTTTCATTTCATTTCAAAGTCCTGTTGCTAACACGTTGCCATGAAATGAAGGCCATACAAAAAATTATTTATGCTGACAACACATGAAGACCATCTCAACCTTACATTTTTGCATCAGAAATGTCCTGTCAGCCCAATACTACATATTTCTATAATTCATATGTTTTACTCTACCTCCTAAAACTGTGTCCTGCATAGCAGCTGGAGTCCAGTGTAAAGAGAGTTGGACTCTGGTCAAGAGATTTGGCATTGCAGGCCAATTAATCCCAAGGTCGCAAAACTAATTAGTGGATGCAAGAGAAGTGGCTCCCAGCAGCCTGCCTTCCAGCCTCATCCCCCTTCCTCCCTGCACAGCCCAAGAACAGCCCTTGGGAATTTCTGGGCCATGTCCCATAGCACAAGCCAAATGGACATGATTCTGTATCGCTCTCTACCTCTTGGTTACAAAGTCAGTGACAAATCTGCTTTCACGGGTCATTACTCATATTTTACATATGCACTCTTTTTCCAACCCATTCTCCCTTTTCAGGGTTGCCTCTCTGCATTCTGCATATTTAAACAGTAATTCTAATTATGTGTTTGATTATCTGCCTCTGTGAAACCTTTCTCCAGTGTCATCAAGAGTTCGATTCTTTGTTATGTTAAGATTTGCTGAGGCTATTTAGGCACTGCATTCATTAATCATAGAATGGTCTATCTGTAATTTTGTTGTTGTGAAAAAACACACACACAGTACTTCTATGTTCATCAGCTGGGCTCCAGCTTAAACAGTGAAAGAAGGTGTCTGTGTGCTCAGCTTTGAATCTTCTGAATGGTGAAAAATCTACTATTAAATAATATGGAAGAGGTCAATCAATAAAAATAACTAAATAATTGATGGTGTTATATTAGGGTAAAGTATAACATACGATATTCATTAACCCGTCAAGAAATATCGCTTGCGTTAAGCCACATCTCTCAAATGAGCATTTCTGGTGTTAATTCAAAAGGCAATAGCAGTCACCCAGGGGATGTTTTTAATGTTTTATGCTTTCATTGTAGTGGTGTTTATAGAGAGGTTAGCAGGGCAATAAGGATCATATTTAGGAAGGCAGCATGGTGACAGCTAAGGCATTGAACTGCAATCAAGTCATCCGATTTCACTTAAGCATCCTGGACAGCTCCACTCCAGCTAATCAGCCGGGCTGAGAAAGAATTGACAAGCTCCTGGAAATTTACTGTGGGAGCACAAAAGAAGGGCTTCCCTTTCTTTAAAAACATAAAATGAGAGATCCCAGCCATTGGTGGTTATATCCACTTGGTTTCCAAAGTGCTCTCAGGCACTGCTTCATTTTATCACTAGGGTGGTGCCTCTGTGGACTCCTTCAGGCTTCTGGAGGCAGGAAACCTGATTGTCCATCATAGCCACAGCACGAACCAGCCGGGATCTCCTAGACAAATCATGTACTCATTCTGAGTCTTAGCTTCCTGGCTTATGAAACACACCGGATAATAATTATCTTCAAAGTTCAGTGAGAGGATGTCCACAGAGCATCTCTTTCGCAAATTGCTGTTGAGTCAAAACCAACCCACAGCTGACCCTCCAGCGTATTTCTGAGGCTATTCAGGTAAACTCCTATTGGTGGATTTGAAGCACCAGAGAAGCACAGCCTTTGGCAGCACTGCTCCCTACAGATGATACCACCTACGCTGCCTACAAAGCATCCCACTCAAAAACCGAATTGCTGGTGAGTTGGAACCA
Organism: Elephantulus edwardii; assembly: GCF_000299155.1. Taxonomy (NCBI): domain Eukaryota; kingdom Metazoa; phylum Chordata; class Mammalia; order Macroscelidea; family Macroscelididae; genus Elephantulus; species Elephantulus edwardii. Next base: position 15,976,401 of record NW_006399755.1, read on the forward strand.
ATTCATCACTGACCATCAGGTTTCCAGAAGCTGTAAATCACACAGCACACTGCCCACCCTACTCCCAAGGAGCCACTGGTATATTCAAAGCACCTGACTTTGGGTGAGCAGCACAGCTCCTTACCCTCTAGGCCACTAGAGCTCTCAGAAATCGAGTCTAATTGCTGAGTCTAGTCAGTTAACAAAATCTGGGCTTGTTCCCTTTTCCTATTTGACAAGCACAACAATGAGGGTCAATGTCAAGTTCTTCTTCAGAGCACAGATCATACCTAACAAGTCACATATGCTTAGGGAAGTGCAAGTATAGAGGGGTCCCAACAAGATCCTGACCTTGTCTCTTTGTCCAGCCTCATTCCCCACCAGTACCTCCTCGTCTGGGAAACAACTCGGCAGTTCTCAAACAGATCACAATTCTGTGAGTTAGCATATGCTGTTCTCTCTGCCCCCCTTTCTCATGCCCTTTGCAATGAACCTCTTTAAAATCCTACCATTTCATCCCTGACTCCCTCACCTTTGGTGTCAATGCTTCTGGTTCATCCCAAAGAACAGCCCTCTGTGAACCCCAGGAAGGCCTTCCCAGACCAGGATATATGCTCAGTTCTCCCATCTGATCTTCAAATTGCCAAAGAAAAAGAAATCGTCTTACTTACATGCTTATTGATTCGCTGACTAGCATGTAAGCTTCTTTAAAGCTGAAGCCTTCCTGTTTTGATTACCATTGGGCTCTGGTGCTCCAGTCCATAGAGACTGCACTGCTAACCCAAAGGCTGAGCTTCTCTGATGGGTTAGCTCACCAATCTCCTCCCATGCAATTCATAGGCTCAGAAACCCAATGGAAGGACAGCTATTGAGTTGGTTCTGACTTGACAGCAAAGAATGTCAGGATTTTTTAAATAATAATAATAAAACAAGAAGAGGGAGAAAGGGAAGAACTTCCTCCTGCTGTCCAGTCATTTCAACTCACAGAGGACAGCTTCCCAATTTCTGAGGCTGGAAATTTTTATGAGAGGAAATGGTCCATCCTTCTCCCACAGAGCAGTTGGTGGATTTGAACTTCTGACTTATCCGTTAGCAGGTGGGTACATTATACATTGTGCCACCGGGGCACCTTGAGAGGAATTTAAAACCTAGTAAAAGTCCAAGATTCACACCTGGACACACCTCGCTTCAAATCCCAGCTTTGCCATGTTACAATCTAAGGTTAAGCCAATCACTTAACACCCCCGGTCTCAGCATCACCTCTCCACCATGAGAGTGGGCATCCTCCCCTTACAGAACTATTGTCCACATAGACTGCAAATGCCATGTGCAAAGGATCTGACAGCTGTGTGATACTATGTACCCAAGAACATTTCTTTCTGCCCCTTCTTATGCTCAGACCTCTCTTTTCTTCTATTGTGTGTAATGGCACAGAGTTGTGCAAACTGTGCAACTAACCAATTAATATAGATAAAAATAAGTACAAAGACATACATTTTCAGGGAACAGGCAATTCTGCCCTTTGTGAAGCTACTCCAGCTCCATACTCTACGACTCGACGGCACTTTAACAACAGCACAGAGAGAAATCAGCTGGCCTAGTAGACAGAAAGTGATGCTACCAAGCCAAAGGTGGGTGACTTATTCCGCAGCCCTCAGTCCTGTTTTTAATTGTGTTTGGTCAAACATTCTTCTAGGTGTATAGCCCTGGTGTGTCCACTTGCCATACAAAGGTGACTTGTGGTTGCTGTGAAACTGAACACTGTGGCACCGATGTGTCAAATCCGATAATGGTCACCCACGGTGAACAGTGTTTGGTGGATCTCCCCGAGTAAAACAAGCTTGGAAGCAGGAGTGGCATCCACTTCCGAAATAGCTTGCTTCTGGAAACCCTATGAACCTGGGGAAAGGTTGAAAATTATACAAGTGTTCAGGTCTTTCGTTCATAATGTCACTGAGTCACCTACGACTGGATGGCATTTAACATCAACAAACGTATATATACATACATACATACATACATATATATTGTTGATTGCCTTCGAGTCAAGCACAACTCATAGTGATCCTATGAACAAAAGGCCTGAAAGCCCCTCTACAACTATTGACATTTATCAAAGTTCATAGAGTTTCTGGAGGCATGTTGTTCAGGAAGTGGATACCACACCTCCTTCCAAATACACACACACACACACACACACACACAAAATGTATTACATCAACTCTGTGAAACAAGTATTATCTTCAACCCCTCACTATACAGATTAGGAGACTGAGGCAGAGGTTGGTGAACCTGTCTGAAATCACCTGGTGAGAACTACTAGCAGACGCTTCTCACTCAGGTAATCTGGACTCAGAGGCCATATTCTTAACTGAGTTATGGTAACCTTCAGAGGATAAAATATCTTATAATCCGCACAAAAGTTATGGTACATTCGTGTCTTTTTGTTTATAACTGAAGAAATTGCAGCTCAGAGAAGCGAAGTGTTAGAGAAGCTAAAAACCAGAACACTGAACCTGGGTTCCAGTAAGGTAAGGTTATAAACTAGGCTTTAGATCAGTGGTTCACAGCTATGGTCATCTAACCACAATCCTCTTAACAATCAAATAAATGGATAAAAATATTTTTAAATTCTTCTTCCAAACTAGGTTGTAAGCTATATGCTTACAAAGGTTTAAAGGCTTGAAAATAACCTAACTTTTTATATGGGGATTAAAAGCATAAAGCTGTGTGGAACTTGGACAATCAGAACAACAAAAAGCTGAAAAAAAGGGGGGGGGAAACCCCAGCACCATGTTAGAAAGCAACTTTATGTGCTCTGATAATTAAAAAGAACAAAATAAATTTGACCCAAATGGGATGTAGTTTGAACAAAAATGGGTCTTCAATCATTTGGCAATGCTAACACGCCGACTGCCTGATTAAACACAATTTGTATTGTCAATAAAAAATGCAAATGACTATTTTACTGGCAAATACAGCATTAGACTTTGCTTGATATGAGGATTAAATTGCATTTCAAGAACAATTCAGGAGGTCAAATTATAAATGAGCATCCTCTTCCATTGTCCTCAGGTTCTGGAGGCCAGAAGAGGAAATACAATAACAAAAATAATTGCCTACCACTGTGTGCCGTTTCAGTTAAAATAAAAACCTTGGCAGTTTTGCACAGAAGAGAATAATATTTAAGCCCCCAAATGGGTTCTGTAATTTAGCACTAATTCCTTGAAATTTACATGGCATACTCCCACTCATCTGAATCAACTGATAAACTCTCTTTTATTTGTATTAAAGGAAATGGGGATTAAAAGGTCGCAGATTCGCATAACATAACTACAGAGAGCATGGGCACCATTTTAAACCTTTTAGTCAATCTGGCCCAGAGCTAAATCAAGTACACAGGAATTATGTTTGACTGCAAATACTCCCCGGTTACAGATAGGAATAAGACATGCACTGCAGATCCCACAGAAAAATATGGAATCACAGATGTTGCTTTTGAGCATCTTTATTTCTGAAATTACAAATAATCATTGTTGGCATCTGCGAGTGGAGAAACTAAAAAAAGCAAAGAAATACCTCATCACTGCATTATGATGCGATAAAAACCTCAGGATGGCAGGCAGCCGGCAAGGCACTGCCGCACTTGCACATTTGCATTCAGAGCTGCACATGTCATTCTGGTTAAACATCATTGCCCAATTTTCCAAATTTCCCCTTGTTAGTTTCTCTCCACATTTTTCACATTAACTTCGAGCAACACAAGTTTATACAACCTTTAATACCTTGTTAGAGCTATTGTCATTTTCTTTCTGAAGGCTGGGGAGTATTTTCAGAGCTGTTGGTAAACATGACTAATCCTGGAAGAAACTGAAGAGACACTCTGATTGCGCGGGATACGTCAACAGAGAGCCAAATAAAAGGGCTTGGTTTAATTGAAACAGTTTGACCATTTAGGCAAAATCTGAATTCAGTAATGACTGAAGAAATGCACTGGAATTAGAAATAGTAAATGATCAAACAAGTAATATCTCTAGGAAGTAGGCAGTTACCTCCACTTTCCTTTTACAAACGGTAAATTGAGGTACCGAAGGACCAAGTAATTTGTTAATGAAGACACCTTTACACAGGATTGCAGGAGGTCTGCTTTCTGTAGCTGGATTCTGGTTTTTCGTAACATTGTCCTGCCATTCCCCAGTCTCTGACTGCCCTGTTTACTGGGGTAATTGCCGTAAGCAATGTGTATTTACTTATACATGCAGGAGCTGAGCAAATCGATATCATTTCCCCATTTTAAAGATAAGAAAATGGACTCAGAGGTTAAACATCTACTCAAGTTCACTGTCCTGGTCTCTTTGCTTTTACAAATAATTGCTTCCCTTCCCTAGCACCTGTCCTTCTAAACAGCATCCTAAAGTCTGCAGTTATTCCCTTCCTCCTGAAGGATGCTGATTCCCCATATGATTCTGTCATGTCCTGACTCCTAAGTATTGACAAGCACTTGAGTCTTAACTCTCTAGTAGGCCACTTTCTCACCAAGGGCATAGACAGCTAGCACCCTGCATCTGGATACCATCACCCTTCCGGTGGATTGCAACAATCGTCTCCAAACAAAGTTCTCAGCTGACACCTCGAGTTTATTTTCAAAACAAGGCCCATAGAGATTTTTTTTCACAGCACTATGCATCTCTCTATAAAATTCCTGCTGGTTCTTGTATTTCTGTGACTTCATTTGCCACAATTCTACCCTTCCTTGCTCCCTTTCCAGGCACAGGGGCCTCCTTGCTGTTCCTCAAAACATCCACTCATTCCTGCCTTTGCATTCATTCACTGTTTCCCCTGCAAAGAGTGTCCATCCTTCAGAAACCATGAACCACGGGTTCCCCATAACTCCTTCAAGTCTTTGCTCAAATGGCACTCGCTTAGGGAAGCCTTTTCCAATTATTTAAAATTATAAACCCAACCCCCTGCACTCCCCATCTGCCTCCCCTGCTCTGTTTTTCTCTTATAACACTTTCAAATGTACCATGTAATTTACTCATTGATTTTGTTTATTGTGCGATTCTCTCAGCTATAATGCAAACCCCATGATGCAAATCTTGTTTGATGCTGCAACTTTAGCTTCTTGATCAGAGCCTGGCATGGGAGGAGGTGCTAAGGGATACTTCAGAGAGTGAATGAATGCATAAAGAATGAATGAGGTACATCTTCCCTGCCCAGGCTTCTGTATGTCATCCACTGGGAACTTCCAAGCCTTCAAAGTCTTTCTGTTCACGCGTTTTCCTATTTCTCCATGTCTCATCTCCACTTGTCTTCCACGTGCCCCAGAAAGAAAGATTTTGACCTAAAAAACCTGAATTTTATCATGCATATCAGGGACACAAAGATTCTTGGCTATTTTGGATGGTGATTTTCAGCATGTAAGGGGAAAAAAAAAGAGATATTTGTCTTTTTTTTTAACCATTTCATTGCTCTTCCTGCAAAAACCAGTCTCAATCTCTTATCTGGTATCCTGAGAATAAGCTAATGGTTTCAAGGATCTGTCTTTAGAAAGTTCCTTTTAAAATCTGAAAATATCCTGACATGTAATATAACCTTGACAGAGCAAAACAAATGAGGCTGGTACTGGGTCACAAACAAGACTGTAAGCTAGAAGTCTAAAATTCATGATATAAGTGCTGCTCATCATGTAACTGTTGTTATTGTTCTATGTCATCAAGTTAGAATCAGCTCATACCTGACTCTCCAGCCAGTTTTCAGAGGCTACAAACCACATGGGAGGAGACAGCCCATCTTTCTCCCTTGCAGTAACTGGTAGATTCAAACCACATGCCTTTGGGTTGGTAGTGCAAATCTTTATCACCAAGCCATCTAATGGAGATTGGGGCAAGAGAGAATATGTTCTTTGCAGTAGAGAATTCTATCTAATCCAAGTCATGCTTCTGTGGCATGGAAGTCTTGGATATGCAACTTTAGCTTTATGATCTCAATTATAAACTTACCAGTAACTTATATGTTTACTGAATTTCATAAATTTATTGAAGCAAATAAGAGACATTAGATGTAAAAGTATTTGTATAAACTCTTACTACTCCCTAGAAAGGGACATCACGCTTGCATTTGTGGAGGGTCAGCAAAAAGGAAGAAGACCCTTGATGAGATGGACTGACAAAGTGACTGTGGCAACAGGATCAAGTGTGTCAGATATGAGGAGGCTGGCACAGGCTAGGACAGGCAGGGTTCAGAGCAATTGTTCATAGCGTCGCCATGAGTCATTCTTGACCTGACAGCACCTAACGACAACATTAAGCATCTAGAGAGGACAGTCATTGTTCTGTGGCAGAATGTTTGCCTTTCCTACAGGAGAGACTCAAGCCAGATTACTACTCAGTGCACCTCAAGTATGTTGTTGCTGACTGCCTTTGAGTCGAGCACGATGACTCATAGCAACCCTAATGGAAAAAAGGTCTGAAGCCCCTCTACAACTATTGAGATTTATCAAAGTTCATAGAGTTTCCAGAGTCATATTATTTAGGAAGTGGATGCTAGTTGCTGCCAATCTGGATGTCAGTGGAGCTTGCATGTTACAATCATGCTACATATGTTTCCATGGAGCATCCAGGTTAAGAGCTCTAGTGGCTTAGTGATAAGATATTGTGTGGCCAACACAAAGGTATATAGTTGGGATCCACCAGCTTCTCCGTGGGCTAAAGATGGGCAGTCTTTTCCTGTGCAATTTACTGCCTCTGAAAACCTGCTGAAGGGTCAAGCTATGGGTTGGCTCCCAACTCAGTGATTCACAACAATAGGGGGAAACACGGAATTCTGGAAATAAACCAATACAAATGTTACAGATACAATGATGCATGAGTTCATGAGTTGAGATCCATTAACAGCCCCTAAGTACTTCAATAATTGCAAGTTATATTGTCTTGACCAAGTTAGCTTCTATCTACAATATAACCCAAAAGTCACTGTCATAAATTTAGAACAGACTCATCGGTGATGGTCCATTGGGTTTCCAAGGCTCTAAATCACAGGTGAGGAGATTGTCCATCTTTCTCCCAAGGAGGCGCTGGTGGATAAAAGCCTCCAGAGAAGCATGGTCTTTAGGTTAGCCGAGCTGTGAACTAACAAGCAGAGCTCCCTTTCTATAAAGCAGAGGTAGTAAACTCTGTACTGCTGAGCGAAGACTAGACACGACAGAATGCATTTAAGAAGACTCAGCATGCAATTGTCCTCAGTCCACTGTCCATTACCATCTGATTCCTACTAACTTATTAAAGCGTGGCTTATTTCTTTAAAATTGTAATAAATAGTTTCCAAAGTCTATAACTTTGCTTTAAGGCTTTCCAAAGCCTTTAACAAAGCAGTCTGTTATATTCAGATTACTAAAGTGCTCTTTCGAACAGTATGCACAGGAAAACAGAATGAGAAATGATTATAGGCCACTGATTTCTGGTTGATGAGCTAATCGAGTTGGTATGTTTAAAGTACTAAAGGTCTCTCTCTCTTTTTTAAAGTCACCTTTTAATCAAAATCCAACCTGTACTGGCTGAACATACACTCTGTGCAAACTACCATGTTAGATACTCTAAGAGTTTTCAAGGATTGTAATTAGAAATATGTATTTAATTAAAAAATTAAGACATGATCCTTAAATAGGTCTTAAAAATCTACTTATGACAAAGTGATGCTTAGCACCAAAACGTGAAGCATTAACAAAGGTTTGATTCTTAAGCATAGACGTGCTGTATATTATGCTCAAGCAGTGCTTTGTTAATCTCAAGTGGAGGCAAGGCTGGGCTCGGGAACTTCAAAGATACTGTAGAGTCTGAGCAGAGTCCGTGGGTGAGGCAAACGGTTACCATGCTTGGCTGCAAGCTTGGTTGTTCAAATACACCAAGAAGAACATCAAAAGAGAGAGCTGTTAGTCAAGTTTTGAAAAAAATCAGCCACTGAAGACTCTTTACAGAACTATTCTGCTCTAACACAGATGCTCTCACACTGGCTGGCCACCTGGGCCTGTCTGGAGAACTCAAGGGAACAGAAGCCAGACCCTCGCGCCCTTTATGGTACCCTCAGTTACATGAACGTTACAAAATCATCCTTTTTACCCTCATTTGACTCACCTCAAAATGGGAGAGAGCATAATCAAACCGACGTAATCTCCTGGAAATGTTAACAGGAGCTGAAACCACCACCAATACACCATGCAAGCCCCTCCTGAGAAACAGGAAACTATCAAAACAAACACACACGTTGCAAAGCTCAGGTAATCCTGACAGTGAACCAAGGCAAATGAATGCCTGCCTTGCATACAGGCTCATTCTTCTTGATTACATTTAAACCATGTGCCCGTTGTCAATTTGCATGTGTTCTGTGTTGGAAAATAAGCAAGCACCCGGGATCTAATGAGGAGAACGCAGTGAAAATCCACCCCGCTGCTGGGGCTCGGGAAAAACCTCTGCATCTGGGTGTCACGGCCCGTAAAGTCCGTCTATCAGATACACTGTACTTGAATTGATCGGGCAGCCATCTGTATTGATTTGGGCAGCTGCTGTGGAAACGCAGCCACTGTAACCATTTGCTGGGCTACGTGGAGAGGCAAATCTACATCTGCTTCAATGCCTCTGAAGGCTTCAGGATGCAATGTGCAGTTGGCCAGCCAGGCCCAGTAGGTCACAATAGGTAGTCTTTACTGTTAGTTTTGTGCGTGGTCTTTCACCAAGAGCTAGGTAAGGATAACTTAAATTTTAAACTATATGCACATTTATAATTATCAGCTAAAAACACCAACTTGCTGGACCCGACTCAAAGCTGACACTGCACTGTATTTCTGAGGCTGTAAATAGCCTTGGAAGAGACTGCCATCAATTGGAGGAGAAGCACAATCCCGTACAGACTATGTCACCAGAGCTCCCTATTTCTAGTTATAATGTTTGAAAATCACTAAATGTAGAGTCCTTGGTGGTGTCAACAGTTACACATGCTTGGCTGCTACCAAACAGTCAGATATGTGAATCCACCCAGTGGGTCCTTAGAAGAAAGATCAATTAATCTATTTTCAAAAGATAAGCCACTGAAACTCGTGGGAAGCACAGTTCTACTCTGACACACAATGGGATCACCACGAGTCTGAATCACTTCAAGGCCGATGGTACCTTGGATGTGTACGATACACTATGAGGAAGTAGAAGAAGGGAAAAATTCAACACCTGACACAGGCTTCATAACTAGTAAATGGATCTACCTGACAGCAGCACCTTAGCTCTTCACAGAAGGTGTGTCCTTGGACGAAGTTCTGCCCTAGTATATATGTGCTCTACCTGGGACTCTTCTCAACAGTTCTGGAAGGTGGACGTGAGAATCCCAAGGATCATGGGAACTGAAGACTTAAGGAATGGGTTAACCCACCCAGAAAGTGTCAGAGCTAGGTTTCAAAGGGAAGCCTGAACTTATTTAGTCCCTTAACATGCCAGTGTACTATTATAAGGGCTTCATACCTTCTAAATAGCTTCTGAGCTCACTGCAGCTCTTTATCCTCAATTAATAAACAAGAAAAGTGAAGTCTAAATAAGTCAGTAACTTGTCCAGAGTTACACAATTTTGAAGCTACAGAAGAGAGACTCAGTCCAGACTGTCAGATCTGTGAGTCTTCCGAATCCCTACATTGTACCTCTGTCAAGGATTCCCTATAGCCATGTTCCTCATTTTCCCATCTACTCCAATCCCTCCCTGTGTTCAGATATAGTTCTTTCTACTTGGTTTATTCTCTATTATGCATTTGGGGAAAGTTGTCAGATAATTTGGCACCAACGTTTTCTTTTCACACCAGGCTAACAAACATTCGGATTTGGTTTTGTGTGCTATGTCACTGTCAGCTGTACCACAAAACTATTAAGCTGACACAAACATCAGAAGCTAAGAAGAAGACATTCCGCAAATCCCTCATGTTTTAACTCTTCTGAGAGTGAGTTTGTACTCAACTGCCAACCACTGAGATATATGTGAATCAAAGTGTCTAGAAAAAGATAATTTTTTAAAAAACTCTTCATAGGTTTCTTTTTCCCCCCTTTCAATAAAAGTAGTCAGATTCTTATTACATTAGCCTTGTTCATCAGAACAAGGAACCAGACTTTATACCTCCCTGGCCACAACATTTCCCGAGCCTTCGGTTGAAAGGACTCTGTGAGAAGATTATTAACAGAAGTTCATTAAAGAGAAATGTCTTCTATGCATACAGTTGTTATATAAGTTTAGGATCTTTGCATCAGAGAATATTTATTGAAGGTGGTGATATAAAATACACTCTGACATAGTAAACACCTTGAGCAGTTCTAGTGACATCTATAAAACACTGTTCAACTAGTCCTAATGTCACTGAAACACAGGCATTCCTCTGGTACTCTTTGCTCTCTGCTAAAATCCATCTGACACTGGTGATAATGTCCCTAGTGCCACGACCTCTTCTAAACCCAGCTTGTATTTCTGATAGTTCTCCATCAATGTACTATTCCAGTCATTTTTGGATAATACTCAGCAGGATTTTGTTTGCATGTGATATTAGTGATACTGTTTGATAATTTCCAAGTCAGAAGGCCAGGAATGTGTCCTCCACATTTCTTGTCACAATCTGGTGAGCATGGCCAGGGCAGCATCTGTTTGTTAAAATGTGTCAATTGTTATTCCACCAATTCCTGGGTCTTTATTTTTTGCCAAATTCTTCATGAACTTCCTCCTCCATCACCATTGCCTCTGGATCATATGTTGTTTCTTTAAATTCTTCTGTGCAAAGGTATTTGATTATATGGATCACAACAAATTGTGGCTAACCTTGAAGAAACTAGGAATTTCAGAACACTTGATTGTGCTTATGTAAAACCTGTATTTGGACCAGGAAGGAGTCCTCAGAATAAAGTGAAGAAACACTGCACGGTTGAAAATCAGGAAAGAAGTGCATCAGAGATGCCTCCTGTTTCCATACCTTTTCAATTTATGTGTAGAACAGATCGTCTAGGAAGTTGGAGGAATGTGTCATCAGGATTGTGGGAAGATTCATCAACAACCGACATTATGCACATGACACAACCTTGCTTGCTAAAACCTGAAACTCTTGGCTGCAGAAGGTCAAAGACTGTAGCCTTCAATATGGATTGAAGCTCAACATCAAGAAGACAAAGATTCTCACCACTGGGCCAATTGGCAACACCATGATTGATGGAGAAGAGATTGACGTTGTTAACAGTTACAACTTGCTTGGCTCCACAATCAACACTTCTGGCACTAGCAGTCAGGAATTCAAAAGACAAATTGCACTGGGAAATTATGCTATCAGGGACCTCTCCAGAGTACTGAAAAGCAATACTGTCAGTCTAGAGACTAAGGTGCGCCTGTTCCAGGCAATGGTCTTTGCAATTATTTGCTATGCATCAGAGAGCTGAACAACGACTAAGGACGACAGAAGAAGAATCAATACCTTCAAGTTGTGGTACTGGAGAAGACTCTTGAACATACCATGGACAGCCAAGAAGACAAACAAGTCTCCTTGGAAGACATAATTGGGGCAGGTAGACAGGAAGAGACCGATCCTTAGAGAAGGACATCATGCTCGGAAGGGTGGAGGGACAGTGCAGGAAAGGGAGACCCTGGATAAGATGGATTGATTCAGTAACTGGGGCACTGGGGGTTGGTGTATCGGAATCAGTGAGACTGCTCAGGACAGGGCAGGGTTCAGAGCTGCTGTATAGGGTCGCTATACATCGCAGGTGACTCGAGAGCATCCGGCTGCACCTCTAAGTCACTATCTGATTTCTGTAAGGTCACCAGGCCTTTCTGCTTAATTCACCTTGGTCTGGAAGCTCCCCTGAAACCTGTTCATCATCCTAGAAAAATGCAAGATTCCATGATAGGTGGGTGGTAACTGTGCATAAGACTGTGTTTACTTGACTGTCTATGAAAGAAAAGTTCCCAGTCAATGCAGGAATAAAAAGGTTTTGTCCTGGTAATAAAGGAGGTCAGAATTGCTTCCACTGTGGAAAGCTGGACCACTTCAGTAGACAGTGTCACAGACGAGAGCCACAGATAGGCAAGGGAGTAGAGAGGAAGATCCCACTCACTTGCTTTAAGTGTGGCTCTGAAGGACACTTGGCCAAGGTGGCCCACATCAGGTCCTCGTGGCAGACAGGACTGACAGGCCCCAGCTCCCAGCTGGAAACAAAGGAGGACGCTTCAATGATTTAGATCCTCCCAGGAGAGCTGTGGGTGAGCATTAACATTACTGCTAAGTATATTCATTTTCTCCTGGACACAGAGCCCACTAATTGGTCCTAAAAGCCTTCTGAGGTCCCAACTCTTCTCACTATCTCTTAGTTGTTGGAATGGACGGAAAACCTCATAAGCAGTTCCTTACTTCACCTCTACCTTGCATGTGAACTTCTGAGTTGTAAAACAGCCCAGTGGTAGATGGAATTTGCTCCAGGACTTAAGAAGCATAAATGACATAGCTGAGCCTCTACGTCTTGTGGTTCCTAACCTGTACACTATAACAGACAAAGTGCTAGTCTATAGGCCTTTTTTTGTAAGAACCACCTTCTCTCTGTAACTTGATCTGTGCCACTACTAGAACCTCTACTCAGAATATTATTGCTTGTTAATTTTTTACTCATGTACTTTTAACTTGTTAGTTAAATTTGTGTCTTCTAGGTTGCAACACCTCCATGATACATCTTCAAGGATATGAATATGTATGGCTAAGCACAATTAATAACAGTGCATCTAAATTCCAAAATCAATCTCCATAATGGTTTATGTGTTTCCCACTGCCAAAGGGGCCCTTTAGAGTAGTGAGAGAAGATCTTCACCCTGAAACCCACAGCGTCCCTTTTCAGCAGGAAGTAGCTAAGAGAATACGCCATCCCCTTTTCCTTATGAATCAGGGTGAAGTCTCTCTCAGGGAGGAGTGATAGGGAATGGCAAAGGACACAATGACAAAGGAGATTAATCAGAACTGGCTTTGACAAACACTGTGGCAATTGGACAATTAAAACAGACATTTGGGGGGGAGAAGAAAGAACTGGGGAGGAGGGTAGAGAAAATAGTGCAACAATGAAATGTTCATTAAAATGTTCATTAAAACTAATAAAATTTAATAATAATTTTTTTTAAAAAAAAGGTTTTGTCCCATTATACTCTCCAATGCTGGGCATAACTCTTGACACTAAACACCTGTGAAGAAAAAGAAACCATATTCTAAGATAATGGTGGCTATTTCTAAGGAAACAAATTCAAAGATGACACTGCAGAGTAGAAGTGTTTATCACATTTTCAAGGCTGTGACTTTCAGAGGCAGACTGCCAGGCTGGTCTTCCAAGGCAACTCAGAGTGGGTGCCTGTAAGGACAGACCTTTGTGCTAGTGAGGAGGCGAGCACTTAACGATTTGCACCACTCAGGCACATTACAAAGAACATATTCCTTCGCCCTCACCTGAGGCCTTAAGACATTTGAAACATCCCTTCTAAACAAAGAGAATAACCAAAGCATGAAAGGATAATTCACATAAACTGTAAATAGCAGAACTTTAAAAAAAGCTCAGTGCTGTTCAACTGGGGCCAACTTACTGCTGACCTTCCACTGGTTTTTTCAAGGCTGTAAGTCACACAGGGACTGTCCATCTTCCACTCAAGGAGCTGCTGGTGGATTTGAACTGCCACAGAGGTGAAGCTTTCTGGTTAGCAGCGCAACTCCCTATGGACTTCACGATGACTTCTTGCTGAGTACCATCGAGTTGGAACTGACCCATTAGCTAATCTTTCAGTGAGTTTTCAGAGGCAGTAAATCACAGGTAAAGAGATTACTCATCATTTTTCTGTGCAGCAGGTGGTTGATTTGAACCATGTACCTCTGTGTTAGCAGCACAATTCCTTACCACTAAGCCACCAGAGCTCCCTAAACAACAAAGAGCAGGATGAAAACCCAACACCATTGAGTTCCAGAGTGCTACTCTTCTCACAACCACACTGTCCATCCTGCCGTTGTGCGCTCTGCAGATCGGATTCTTTTCGTAACCAACACAGTACGATCTCTTCTTGAACCTCATTCTCCTGAGAACACTGCCTCTGCCCAGCCTCTCTTCTAACTGTTAAAGGAAATGAGCTCCGATAGCCTTCAGCTATGCCATCCTGGTGGTGCTTGGAAAAATTAATCCTCTGCCGTTTTGCATTTGCTGCTTGTGAATCAAACTGTGAAAGCTAATTTAAAAACTTTCACACTTGGTTTGAATGAGGACTGTCAGTGCCTGGAGAATGCTAAATTGTACACAATTAGCTCAAATGGTGCTAGCTTAGGCGTATCTAGTAGCTTTCTAAATGAGAAGGCTTCTGTGGCCACCCCAGTGAGACCAGGGGAAGGTTCCCACAAAAAGTATATGGATGCAAACGTGTGAATATTGGTGATGAGATTCTGGACTGACATATCTGTGCTAGGTTGGTGATTTCATTGAGATCACTTCCCTCCCGCCTCCCCGCCCCCCCCAACACCAACGCCTGGTAGAGACCATGAACTTCGCAGCTTACAGACCTGGGATTGTTTCCCAACTGGGCTGCCTTGGAGCACCATGGCCCGGGGTAAATCATGTAAGCTATTAAAGCCTTCATTTTGTCCTCAGTAAAACAGGGATAGCATTACAGTCCTCATAGAGCTCTGGGAGGATTTTACAGCACTCGTGCACGGCCCCTGGCGTGGTGCTTCCACATGGAGGTAGCCCTTCAATATCTGCTCTTACTGTGATGGCTGTCATGTTCTCCCTTGATGGGATGTGCACTCCCCAAGGGCAGAGGCATGGGCAAACACCGTTCCCTTCAAGTTCCTGGCACATATGCACTTTCTTAACGTTCTTCTGGGTGATGAACAGTAGTAATGGTATCTGTAGGAAGGAATTTTGGGCTAAGAAGTGGGTCACAAGTCTTGCCTGAGGCTTTTGGCGGAGGGTTATGGAAGGACTCTGCATTGAAGCTGGAAACCTGAGTCTCCATCCTGGGCCCACCCCTCCCTGCCTGCCAGAGCATCTTCCACAGACTGGTAACTCTCCTGGCACAGCACCCAGTAAAGGGCACACAGACTGCCAATGTTTTCGGCTGAGCAAATAATATAGTTGGGCCTCTATTTTCCCATATAAGGGAATCCCTTCAGTGGTACAAGCACTTTGGTGCTCAGGTACTAACTGAAAGGTCGGCAGTTCAAACCCACCGAGAGCCTTCTTGAAAGAAACGCCCAAAGGCCTGCTTCCAAGGCACAGACCTGAAGACTCCATGGAGTCCTACTCTGTACTCATGCACAGGGTCACCCTGAGCCAGAACGGACTTGACTGGAAGTGTTCCGTTTGGCGCCTATTTGCTTGCCCGGAAGGTAAAAATAACCACTTGCTCAGAGGAACTGGGGAGTGAGCACTCTGCAAATGGGACATGTGTCAGGGAGAAGGTATTGAGGAGCAAGTGGCCGCCACAGAGAAGGCTTGGCAGACACTAACGCAGATCCTGGACCTCGGCAGCACCTTTTAGGGTCCGCTCCAGTCTGCAAATAATGAAAATTTGTATCTAAGTGATGTCGCTTGACTCGGAAATTCTCCAGTTCTTCATAACCACCAAAGGACAAAAAAAAAAAAAAAAGAAAAGATTTAATAAAAGAATTTTAATAACAGCTGCTCAATTTTAAGGCAAAATAACTGTAATTACTTGGAGCTTTCATAACATCTAAAATCTGATTAAAATGTACTGTCATTTATGAGCGGAGATTAGATAGTGATCGTGTATCAGGGCTCTGCAATTATTGCTGGTGCCTGCACAGGGAAGAATCTCGAGCCGCCTCTTTTTCATACGTGCATTGTACTCTAATCCCCTGATAGCCCTGCAATTTTAGTGCACTGGAGATACAAAAGAGGTGAAGGAATTAACATTTGCTGAGCTCCTGTCGTGAGTCAGGCACTGGCAGGCACTTTAGAAATAGCACCCGAGGAGATTATTATCGCTATCTTCATTTGAAAAATAAAAAGCCTGAGACCAAGAGAGGTGAGTCTGGGGTGTGAGGTCACAGAGCTGGAAAATGGAAAAGGTGAGGGAGATGTGGACCTAAATCTATGGGGCCCTTGGAAACTGTGCTCTTTCTCTTGTCACAAAAGGGCTTAACTGGGTGGTGAATGGGATAAATCACAGCTTCTCTGTAATCTGCTCCCATGGGGCAAGTCTCACTAATTTCAGAGAAGACAAGGGATGAAGAGAGGAGGGGGGAGCACGAGGGAGCTGCAGACATGCCAGTTAATATTTAAGCTTCAACTTGATTTCATAGGTGGTCGCCTAGCCACATTCCATTTGAAGAACGTTACTTCAGATATGTGAATGCAAGAACAATTAGTATTTTTAAAAAACACTCGTACTTTCAATACACAATTAATGATTAAATATTTATCCACTCATCAAATATTGAAATGTCAATTTTCAGAGAGGTCTTCATGGCCACTTCACGCTAAATTGCACCGATACTCTTACACCTGATTGCTTTTTCTACATGCGTTTTACTTATTCTACACAAGGGGTAAGACAGATGAAAATTTATAAATTCATTTACAAATTGCATCTGTTTATTTCTTTTCACTGCAACATCTCCAAAATGAACACTCTCCTTGAACTGGAATCTCTAGGCTCTTTTGCGTCTGCTGTACCTAAAACAGTATTCAAATAAAGGTGGTTGTTGCTGTTGTTAGGTGCTGACATGTCAAGTGTGACTCATAGTGACCCTATGAACAAAAGACCTGAACCCTGTTCTTTCCTGTGCCATCCTCACAGATCTAGACACACAAGAGCCCACTGCAGCAGTCATCATGTCAATCCCCCTGACTGAGGGTCTTCCTCTCCTTCACCAACACTCCATCCTTGCCAGCATCATGTCCCTCTCCAAGAAGAGATTCTTCTAGGAGGCCCTTTATATAATGTATTTAATGAATTCAAAGCTCAGAGAAGTTACTGAAATATCAAGGACTAGAACATTCCTCTAAGTCATGTCAGGTCTAAAGAAAAGGTTATTTGTTTTATTATTACTATTAATAACTCTATTTTAGGCTGTACCATCTATTTCTTCAATCATTCTTTATTCATTTAATGTGTACCTGAGTGTACACAATTATTTCAGGTACTTTTCTCGGGGCTTAGATTCCAGTTGCAAACAAAATTAAGAGGGTTTCTGTTAGGCCCTTGTGAAGCTTCCAATCTGATGGGGAAACCTGACAAATACAATGTTGTTGTTATGTGTCGTCGAGTCGTTTCCGACTCATAGCGACCCTACTATGCACAACAGCCCTAAACCCTGCTCTGTCCTGCGCCAAACGCACCGCCTCTGACACACCCATCCCAATTACCCCAGTCACCGAATCAATCCATCTCATAGAGGGTCTTCCCCTCCTGCGTTGTCCCTCAACCCTCCCAAGCATGATGTCCCTCTCCAAGGACCCGTCCCTCCTGGCAACATGTCCAAAGTATGTCAGACGAAGCCCCAGAATCCTTGCTTCCAAGGAGTAGCTTGGTTTAATCCTCTCCAAGATGAATCTGTTTGTTTTCCTGGCAGTCCAGGGTACATTCAGTACCCTTCTCCAGCACCACAGCTCAAAAGCATCCACTCTCCTTCTGTCCTCCCTAGTCATTGTCCAACTCTCTGATGCATAACAAGCGATTGCAAATACCATGGCCTGTATCAGGCGCACCTTAGTCTCCAGAGAGACACTGTTGCTCCTGAGTACTTTAGACAGGTCCCTAACGGCAGACTTTCCCATCGCGGTACGCTTTTTGATTTCCTGACTGCTGGTGCCAAGAGTGTTGACAGTGATATGGGCTATGACCTCATTCAGTGCATGATGACTGGGACTAGGGCTGGGGCCGAAGGGAAACAGGAAAAGGACAGGAAAATGAGTTCAAAAGGTCAGAGAACGTCCCTTTGAGCAGATGAACAAGAGTAGTCAGAACAGGTGCCATCAGGCAACAGGTACAACAGGTTCTAACTCATGATGCCTTAGTCCATGTCAAGCTTTTAACAAATCCTGGGTTGGGAGTCAACAAAAGATAAAGCAGATCTCCATACACTATTTGAAAATGTCCCAAATCTTCATCATCTTCAGTTTTCAGCTTCCCTGCCAGGTGTTCAACTCATTGTCACTGACTTTGCTGTTTGGAGGCTGGAAACTGCACAAGAGGAAGCTGCTCATCTTTCTCTTAAACAGTCAATGATGGGAGTGGAACCACTGGAGATATCACTTTGAGATTTGCACCACAACTCCCTACAAAGTACGCCACCAGAGCTCCCTCCCCAGGTCTAGGGGTAATAACAATACAAGTCATTCCTACCTTGCAAAGGCAGGGCTGCACTGAGCATCAAGTACAATAGCCAATTCACTTCCCTCACCCATAAGATGAATGGTTTGCATTCCATGGTTCCATGGTATCTATGACCCTTTCCTATTCTACAGACCCGAGACTCAATTCATGTGAAAGAGTCTTATCAACTCATTTGCCTCACAAACATACTGGGTAGTAGCCATTACTAGCACATCTTTTGTTATTACTCCCATAACTTCCAACTAACTGGTTGGGGAGTTCAGAGGATCCCAACATGAAAGCATCTCAGCTTCATTTCACTTAAATGATTTAAAGATCTCCCTGAAAATTTAAGTTCAATGGTACTTTCACCACTACAGATATTTTGTTGTCATCACTAAAGGCCTATCCTAAACTCTGCTAATTATCAGCACTGAATTGAAGACAATGGCACAGCTCATATGAGAGGCCTAGTCTATTTTGGTATTAGACTGTACTTTGAGATTTGTCTTCATATTTTCAAGGTAGCAGTTCTGCCTTTCCAATTCTCCACTGTTGGTATGTTATTGTTTAGACAAGTGCATGCTGAAGACAAAGCGGGAGTGGTCACTAAATTCTGTCCATGGATGTCCTCGAGAGCTCTATCATGCCTCTGAGATTGAATGTCAATGTCATTCTACCCTAAAACAACAACAACAACAAAAATCCCAACAAAAACAAAACCACCAAAACAAACTAAAAACCTTTCTGAGCTCCTCTCCTGGTTAAACATCTGGTTCTTTACTCACTGTTTCTTGGAGCAACCAGCCAGGGTATTCTGAGGAGCACAAGAATATAAAGTCACCTTAAATGACAGCAGAGCCAGCAGCAGGTGGCAAACGGATGTATTAAAAACTCACCAAGAAGTTCCTCTGTATTAGCAAGGAGCTGAGTGCTGGGAATATTCAGAAATAAAGACTTAACCCTGTCCCTAAAAGCTTCAGGTCAGCTGTAGAAACAAAGATAGCTAGATTATCACAGAGGATATTAAAAGCTTTGAGTAAAGTTCACAGAGGAGCAAAGGAGAAATCCAAAACAGCCCAACTCACTGCCACTGACTGACTTCTGACTCAACAGGAAGCTGGAGGACAGCACAGAACTGCTGGATTTCCAAGGCTGTTAATCTTTATAGAAGCAGACTGCCTCATTCTCTCCTGTACAGTATCTACGTAATTCAAACCACTGACCTTGGATTAGTAGCTACATGTCATAACCACTAAACCACTAGAGCTCCTGACTAAGGGAGAGGTGGGAAATTTTGGAGAGTTTCACACTATCCACAAAAAACAACTTTAGGTGGACCAGGGGCCTACAAGTAAAACCAAAGACTATAAACGCCATTAGACTAAGCTAGAGTGTACTCTAGAAGCCACCTAATATAATGCATGAACAATCTTCCAAGCAAAATGAAAAACCTACAACCAGATGAGAATAAAATAGATGCATGGGACCTTCTAAGAATCAAATCCCTATCCACAGCAAAAATTTCCAACAAGGAAACCCACAGAATGAAGAAAAAAAATTTGACAATGACATATCTGATAAAGAGCTTGTATCTAAAATTTATAGACTACCCCAGCACCTCAACAAGAAAAAGGCAAACAACTCAATCACAAAATGGTCACAGGATATGAATAGACACTTCATCAAAGAAGACATTCAGATGGCAAACAAACACGTGAAAAAATATTAAAAATCCCTAGCTATCAGAGATACAAATAAAAACAATTATGAGATATCATCTCACCCCAGCAACAATAGCAAAGTTCAACAGGACAGCAATCAACAAGTAGTGGAAAGGTTATTAAGAGATTGGGACTCTTATTCACTGTTGGTGGGGACATAAAGTGGTACAGCCACTATGAAAAGAGTCTGGTGCTTTCTCAAAATGTTGGAAATTAAAAAAAAAAGAAACACTATTTGACCAAGCAATTACACTACTGAGAATTTATTCAGCAATTCCACTACAGGTCCATGACTCAAACAGACGTATGCACATCCATGTTTACCGCTGCATTATTCTCAATAGCAATGAGGTGGAAGAAACTCAAGTGCCCATCAAAACAAATGGATATAAAAACTGTGGTACATTCATACAATGGAATATTACGCAAAACAATAAACTCAGAAAATATCACACAATGTGGGGGAGACTGGAGGGCATTAGGTTGAGTGAAATATCTCAGACACAAAAGGACAAAAAATGCGTAACACCACTGTTATAAAAAAGAACAGACGTAGAGGGATTGGGGAGAGAATGGGGAAAGACTGGATAGATAATAAACACATTAGATCAGACGTGGGAAAGAAATGTCCTAAAGGAAGATATGATTGGGTATTATATGTATGACAACAATCTGGAACAAGGGATGCATTACAGGGTGCAGGGTGGGCTGGGATGGGGAAGTGGGGAGAAAATGTGCAACACTGAATTTAAAAAAAGAGAGAAAGGGGGGAAAGGAGGTCTGTGGAAGTCTTTACTTGACCCCTGAAAATTATTTCAAGCTACAACTTACAATATAAATGTTTGTTATAAAGGAGATAAAAAGTAGGAACTAGTATTTGCATAGAGAGCTCTGATGGCTTAGTGGGTAAAGAGGTGCACTGCCAACCTAAAGGTAGGTGGTTAGAATCCACCAGTTGCTCGTTAGAAGAAAGATGGGCAATCTCATTCTGTACAATTTATAACCTCTGAAAAACCTGCTGGAGGGTCAGCTATGAGTCCTTCAACTTGGCCACACATAACAATAACAACAACATGTGTATGTCAGAGCCAGTATCAGATGCCCTAAACCCCAGTCTCTCTATGAACTCTGAAATATATTGTGTAATAGTGCACTGCATGTTAGGCTACTAACCTAGAGGTTGGGAGTTTGAAGCCAACAGAAGCTACTTGGGTGAAAGATGGAAAGATTCCTGGCATAAAGATGTACAGGCTCAGAAGCTGAGTGGTAGGTCATGAAGAGTCAGAAATGACTCAGGGCAAAGGGTTTGACGTGGTTCTGGTATTACACAGGTAAAGTAAGTAAGGCCCAGAGGGTGACGTAACTCTCCAGTTCATAGTCTACACTGAAATTAAGATTATAAAATAATATACCCTCTAGAAAGCTGACTCGAATATGCCTTTGTCTCCTTCTACAAGTGCCATGGTGCATCCTCCAGAAAGCTCTAGCTCTAACTCCTTACATCTAACCTGAAGCCAACCCTTCCCCAGACCCACTTTAACCAACAATGCAGAGTCTCAAGCATGTCACTTGGCTTTTCTCCACTGAGAAAGCTTTTCTTACTTAGCTCTTTATATGATGCTTGGGTTCTTTCCTCTCTCCAGGAAGACTAAAGAATTCTCCAGGGAAGAAGCCACATCTTGCCCTTGGCCTACGTCCTTCACACAGAGTGCTCCACACACAGAGGTAGGAGGAGAAGAAGCTAACCACATATAACCACATGCATTTTCCCCTACCTGGGATTGGAGCACACCGCAGGCTCTCATTTGAAAGGCACCAGTCTTGGTTACTTAGTTTTAGCAGATAATACCATAGTGGATGACTTTAACACACAGGAATTGATCCTCTCACACTTTAAGAGATTACACTTTCTAATTGAGGGTGCCAGCTCGAAGGGGAGATCTCACGTGGTTTGGCATCTCTCTTCCCCTAACACTACTTCTCTTGCTTGCTTCTTAAAGCTCCTTTATATCTCACAAAAGATGGATGCAAAGCACAATCTACATGAATCCTATCTCACTAATAGTAAAAACCATCCATTCCCAGATGAAAATATAACCCACAGGAGTAAAAATCAGGGTTTACAATGCCTAGTTTGTAGGAGACACAACTGAAATCAACAAGAGTTAACTCAAAACTTCATTCACCTGCTGGAAAGTAAGTTCTGTGCAAGCAATCCCAACAGGTTTCTTGCTCCCCCCTTCTCACTGTTCTAAGCTGAGTGGGATTGTCTTCACCTCACTGACAAGACAACAAAAAAGCCTCTCCTATAGAGGGTGAAATCAGGCTGCTCCTTAGGGGCAAGGCTTTTGAAGCTCCGTCTTACAAACTTTGGGAATGTTGCCAAGAGGACCAGTCTTTGGTCCTTCATGCTTGGAAAAGTGGAGGGTTAGAGCAGGAGAGGAAGGTCCTGGATGAGGTGGACTGACACAACAGCTGTGGTAATGAGGCTAGGTGTGTCAGAGACAATGAAACTGACAGTGAGATTGGCTCAGGATAGGGCTGGCTTCAGAGCTATTGTTCATAAGGTCACTATGAGTTGCCTCCACAGTACACAGTATCAACAACGGGCAAAATCTGCTCCTTCACCTTGGATCCATGGGACACAACCACCACTGTTCCCACTTCCCATCCCACATTTTCTGTCCTTGGTAATGGCTCCCAGCGCCCTCCTTTAACCTTCACCTTGCTTCTATCAAACGACCACTGTGTTCTGAAGAAGAAAGGAGTTCTTAGGACCCAAGGATCTGGGAACAGCAGCACTCAATTCTGGATACAGCACTACACATTTAGCTTTTCATTTTCTGACAAGAACCATCCTCTGCTAAACATAAAGCCCCATTTCTAAAACATAGAACACTTAGAGTGCCTTTTAAAAATGGGCTAAAAGAAAAAAAAATTTCCCTGAAGAGGGTCCTCAGGGTTTTGAAATGTTTGAAAATAATCTCTTTTCCATTAATGCACAGAGTAACATATTTCCCCTGCTGTTAAATGACACCTTTCAAGACTGATGATTAACGTATAGTCATACCACTTAGGCACCTTCAAGCAAAAGGCGCTATGCATTATTTCAGAGGCTGCAGAGAAATTCCCCATTAGGTAGACACACAAGAAAAGTGAGGATGGGCTCTTCCCCTCTCCCTACCCTGAGGCGGGAGGACAACGAAATAAAGATATGGACAAAAGCTAATTACATTCATCTGCACTTTGTCCAGAAGTCACACAAAAGAAGCTACTTACATGTGACTAAAATACTGATTGCAGCTTCCATGCCTTGACAATCATGTCTGCAGAATCTCATCAGCATGTGACTGAGATAGGTGATTTTCTTCACAGGCACAAAAACGAGAAGCACAGAAGACTTTGTGTCTACGGTAGTAAATCTCTGAAAGTGGTATAGGTACTTCAAACAGACCTAATTCCTTATAAGGTCGTAGCACTAGAACCCAGCGTTTTTTCTCATGACCCAAGTGTGCCAACACCCTGAGTCACTGTCCTTTACTGGGGGGGAGGGGGGGTTAGCATGAGCTGGGCCCTGTGCTAAGCTAGATACATATCTAGTCTTTTCATGTCCATAATTATGACAGACAGGATCTTCACTGTTTAAATGAGGACGCTGAAGCACTGAAAGCTGAAGAAATGGACCTTTGGTCCCACCGGCTAGGAAGATGCACAGCCAGATTTGAACACTCTATGTGTTCAACGTGTGTCCCTGAGTCGTTTCCAATTCGTGGGGCCCTAGATTACATCCGATTCACGGGGCCCTAGATTATAGAGCAAAATCCTCCTCCAGGGTCTCTGAGCCTTTCTAAGGGGAACTCTGGTGGCCTGGTCTGTAGGGCTGTACTGCTAGCCCAAGGCAGTGTCTCTCTAGTGGTCAGCACCCCCCGCAGCTCTGAAGGAGAAGGATGGGCAATCTCATCCCTGGGCATTTACAGCCTCAGAAAGCTCCCTGGAGGCTCTGCTATGAGTCATGTTTACTATGACATAATGAGGTTAGACGGTGGGAAATCTTTAAAGGGACAAATGGGAGGGGTCTTTTCTCCTTCAGAGAAGCAAGTGGGCTCCAATCACATTCAGCTTAAGAGCCCAGCATTCGGCCTTTAGGCATCCTCCATCACTTTCTCCTGTGTTCTGATTTACTATCAACATCAGCAATGATGTTGACCACCTAGAGGGTCAGTACTGTGCAATTACAATTCAAACTCACTCACTGCTGTAAAGTCACAACTGACTCATAGCTAATTCTTCCTCAAGCTTATGAGCCTGTAACTGCACAGGAGGAGATTGTCTATCTTTCTTCTACAGAGTTGCTCAGGCCTCAAACCAGCAGAGAGGCTCTACCTTTGAGATAACAGTGCAACTCCCTACAGACTACACCACCAGAGCTCTGTGTACTAACAAACCACATGCCGACAGCTGTTTGCTCATGTTAAATATTTAGTACCAGGAAAAGAAGAAAAACAATGCACTTTCCATAAGGTGGCTGGAGCTAAGTGGAACAAGCTTTATCCACACTCACATCAGTTGGCAGGATGCTACTCAGGGAAGAAGCGATAATTACCAATTCCCAACTGACTGGGCTAAGCAAAGGCTGATTTGCACCTCCATGGAGGCACAACCAAGGGACAAAGGTTTTAGAAATAAAAACGAAGTAAAATCCCATGGCCCACCTGGCTCCAACCACATCAGACAACTGGCTTTAAGTGACTTCAAAGAGAAGCAGCGATTCCAGGCAGTCTGCCCAAGCACTAAGATAAAATGACCATCTTCTTAATGAAAGATCATAAACTTTGCAAATCACAGCCTTATAAAAATGATCCTATGGATTAAACTCAAATTTGTCTTGGAGAAAGCGCCACCAGGATTCTCCTTGGAGACAAAAACATTGAAACTTCATCTCCCATATTCTGGGCATGTTGTCAAGAGGGACCAGAGTCTTTGGGAAAATACAATGTTGTGAAAGGTGGAGGGTCAGAGGAAGAGAAGATCCTCAACAAGGTAGTGAACACAGTGACTGTAAGAATGACCTTGAGCATGGTGGTCGTGGTGAAGATGGTGCAGGATAGTATAAGGGTTCTTGTTGTTCGCAGGGTCACTTTGAGTCAGTCAACTAACCAGTTCCTAGCAACTGCACACCTGCATTATGGGTAACTGAGAAATAAGCTGGGGGAGCTCCAAGATACTTACTGGACCAGAGAAAATACATGATAAAGTAGGCACACCAGTCCTCCCAACTCCTTGGACACTTGTGACGGGTGAGGCCCTGACAGGTGCTTCATACTCAGCATCTCCTCCATGCCATGAAGAGTTACACTACTGCCCACATGCTGTAGACAAAAACACCACTGTTCTGAAAGGCAGAAGCACTAGTTTAGGTGTAAACAACAAGGAAGTAGCAGAACTGAGACTCAAGCCTAGGTTTCTCCCCCAGATCTGAAAGACTTTGATCCTAATCACTTAATTTATTCTTACTCAAGGCCTGAAAGAAATTACAACACAGCATCATAAAGACAATAACAGAGTGTGTCCTAGTCTATGGAGGAGCCCTGATGAGAAAGGAACTCTTATGGGGAAAAGGAAGGAATCTTAGCATAGCTTTCCCTAATGCACTAATACTAGGAGTCTGTCAAGCACAAAACAGAAGAGTGATGAATATTCAAAGCTGGAAACTGGAGAGTCAAGACAAGAAGAACTCAGGAGCTCAGAGAGAAAACAGCATCGCCTACCAAGGACCTTCAATGAATTCAGCACAGTAATATTATAAAGTGATACAAGGTATAGAGATAACAATTTGGCTGCAGATGCAGGCAATGAACAGGTTATGGAGTCATACATAAACATGTGTGCATGAACAATGCACATAAATACATACTCACACACATACACACTCTCTTTTTATGTGATTTTCCCCAGGACAAGAACTAACTTGAATATCACCGGACCCCCGGTGTGAGTGAAAACAAGCGGAATTCCACTAAAGCCATCATTGACTTTCATGGGGCCATTCAGCTGCAAACAGCACGTCTACTGACATGGAACATGTATAAAACACCCACACATGTTTATTTGTCCTTTTTCCCTGCTTAGAAATAACTACTGAGCTACATAGCAAGTAAATTGGAGAGGGCTTTGCACCTGTCAGTTTCTAGGGCACTTAGCCAGAGTCAAAAAGGAATGAAGCAAAGTAGAGAAAGAATCAAAAGGAAAAATAAGATGTGGGCACTTAGAGGCCCTTGTTGTCAAAAGAAAACAATCATATTTGAATCCTCAAAAACCATCCTGAGGAGGCTCTGATGACAAGGCAGTAAGGAATTACAGTGCCAGTTCCAAAGCATACTGTTTGAACTTAGAATTGCTCATGGGACAAAGAAGGACAATCACCTCCCTTATGGTCTCTAGCCTCTTAAAGCCACTGAATATTCTGACTTGATGATAAATAACAACGACAACAACAAAATGATGGTGTTCTCAAATCTGAAGAGTAGAAACATCAGACCTGGCTGGCTGCTCCCACCCCCCCCACCCCCACCCCCACCTAGTATCACACAAGGCCTGATAAGATGGAACATGAACTAAAGCAGAATTAAGAGAATTTCAAGAAGTCCACTCTCCTACTGAGTCACTCTATGACCTTAGCAGTTCACCTCTTCAAGCATCAGTTTCTTATCTGGAAACAGATACCATGATAACTGTACTGCTATGTGTGTGATGTTGTCATTGTTGTTATGTGCTGTCAAGTCGCCTGTGACTCATAGCAATCCTATGTACAAGAGCCTTAAACCCTTCTCTATCCTGTGCCAATTTCATTGTCTCTGACATACAGACCCCCATTATCCTAATTACTAAATCAATCCTTCTCATTGCAGATCTTCCTCTCCTGCGCTGTCCCTCCACCCTTCCAAGCATGACGTCCCTCTCCCAGGACTGGTCCCTCCTTACAACATGTCCAAAGTATGTCAGACGAAGCTTCAGAATCCTTGCCTCTAAGAAGCAGCCTGGCTTCGCTTGTTTGTTCTTACTCATCCATGGTATATTCAATACTATTCTCCAACAGCACAGCTCAAAGGCATCAATTCTCCTTCTATCATCCCTAGTTAGACTCCAGCTCTCTGATACATAGCAAGTAATTGCAAAGACTATGGCCTGTACCAGGCGTACCTTAGTCTCCAGAATGACATTGCTGCAACTTCTTAAGCATTCCCCAAACAATGCTTATTAGAGTAATATTAAAGACTATTAATATAAACTAAACACTTCTGCCTAAAACATGTTTATAAAATTTAAAAACACTTTGGGCATGGGTAAAGTATACCTAGACTGAAAAGGCAGTGCATTTCTATTATAGCTACCAAAAGTAGATCTCATTTACTGAGGGCTGAGGGTACCGGTGCTTCAGTGATAGAATTCTAACTTTCCATGCAGCAAATTCAAGTTTAAATCCCACCAAGTTGCTTCCTTTGCAACCACTACCCAGAGGTTAGTAGAGACTAGCACACTGCTCTGGTGCTAACCCAATTCCAACAGAGTTTCCCAATTAAGATGGACTAGGAAGAAAGATATGATGATCTGCTTCTGAAAAGAAAACTTTGAAACCCCTACTTATCACATGAGATTCACAAATACTCATTGAAGTGGTGGAAGGCTGGATACTATTTCATTCTATTTTGCATGGATTAACTATAAAACCAAGTTTCTCCTTGGAGGCTACATCTTGAAGCTCTGTCTCACATACTTTGGGCACGTGGTCAGCAGAGACTGGTCTTGGAGAAGGGCATCATTCTTGGAAAGGGGGAGGGACAGTACAGGAGAGGAAGACCCCAGATGGGACAGACTGATACAGTAACTGGGGTAACTGAGGTAGGTGTATTGGGAGTCAGTGAGACTGGCTCAGGACAGGGAAGGCTTCAGAGCTGTTGTACACAGAGTCGCTAAGAGTTGTAGGTGACTCAATGTCACATAAAACCAACTATGAATCAACTTGAACTTGCACATGAGTAATTGATGGTCTGTTCCACAGTCAGTATTTGGCCTTGCACTGATTGCTAATATTGAGCTTCTCCAATAATTCTTTCCATAGAGGTAGTCAACTGAGTCCTTCTGGTGAGGTCCATGTGTATGGTTGTCACTTGTGATTTTTATAAAAGGTGTTCATAATGACTAAATCACTGATTGTGAAAAATTCAATCATTCCATTTCCAGCCTCTTTTTTATCACCAAGTCTGTAATTTCTGACTACCACTCCCTCTTTTGTGTTTTCAACTTTTGCATTCTGGTTGGTAACCCAACAGAGTTTGAAAATTATCAAACAGAATCATTAATATAACATGCAAGCAAGATTCTGATGCAGATTACCCAAAAACAACTGGAAGAACACATCAAGAAAGAACTTCCAAAAGTGCAGGCTGGGCTTAGAAGGGGTCCTGGTACTATGGATATTGTAGCTAATATTAGATGGATCTTGGCAGAAAGCAAGGAGTACTTTCTTGGATACTCATATACATTTTACTAGTTATCTTTCTGTTTATACAAGACTGATCTTACTTAGTATTTTATCCTTTTGACATGAGATTTTTTTCACTCAGTAGGATACTTTTCAGTCCCAAAATTGTTGCTCCTGAGTGCTGTGTAGTATTTCGTTGTGTGGATGTACCACAGTGTCTCAACCTATTCTATCATGGTTGGACATTTCAAACTCTGTTAGGTCCCCTTTCTTTGAAATGGGAATAAATAAAGATCTCTTACAGTCAGTTGGCAAGTGGTTATCCTCCAGATTTTTTGGCACAACTTGGTGAGCACATCTAGGACAGCATCTTTTGATGAAATACATAAATTGGTATACCGTCAATTCCTGGGCCTTGTTTTATTGCCAATTCTTTTAGAGCAGCTTGAACTTCCTCTTTCATCACCACATAGCTAATGTTATATGGATCTTGGCTGAAAGCAGGGAGTACCAGAGGAATTTCTATCTGTGCTTCATTGACTATGCGTTTGACTGTGGACCACAACAAACTGTGGCTAAGAAGAATGGGAATCCCAGAACACTTGCTCGTGCTTATGCAAAATCTATACTTGGACCAGGAGGCAGTCGTCAGAACAGAGCAAGGGAACAATGCATGATTCAAAATTGGGAAGGGTATA